>NC_133770.1:99050212-99285673 GCF_003597395.2 Chelonoidis abingdonii | reverse complement strand
GGACATAGGTTAGGGGTTTTTATAGAAGTGGATGGGTAGGGTTCTGTGGCCTGCTTTGTGCAGGAGGTCAGACTAGATGATCATGTTGGTCCCTTCTGACCTATGAGTCTATTAAAAGGTTTTAAAAAGGCCAAGTTCCATGGAGGTTTTGAAAAGAAGTAAAAAAAGTGAAATTATTGAGTGGGGGGAGGTGATACCCTATTAGTTTAAAATACTCAGTTTTAAAAATATACGTGTGGAATTGGTGTTTTGGAAAATAGATCTCAGAGTTTGAGTCTCCTCTTACAGCTCAGTCCTGCTGTCTCTGTGCAGGGAAATCTTTCAGTGCAGACAGTGACAGTTGTGCTTTGATTAAGGGCCAGATTCTAATACCCTTCCTCCAGCTGAGTAGTCATGTTGGTTGATATCAGAATCTGGTCATCAGGCTGCAGGATTGGTTCCAAAATAGCCATGCACTTTTTCCTCAAATTTGTATAGAGACATATATATATGTCGAAGTGGCTGTTCTCAGGCATGCTACCTCCTCTTTTACATGTAAGGCTTTCCGTGATCTGTGAACAGCCAAAAGATAAATCATAAATAATTATAGTAATCACTCCAACTCTCTGCTTAGTATTACAGTGTCTGGTGGTTATGGGTTCTCCTCCCCACCTCCTTCTCTTTTGTACACAAAAATTTCAAGGTTGTTTTTTAAATACCTTGAGGCATTTTGTGAGTGTTTTTGAACTGGTTCACCATTCACCAGTGTATTTGCTTATAAAGGGGTCTTCTTTGATGAGGTTTTTGTCAGATGCACCCACTGAAGTTTCAGTGTACTCAAGCATTAGAAAAGCCACTATTTGAGAGTCTTTGTTTTCTTTGTTGAGCTGTTTATTTTGCTTTCTTCCCACACGGTTCCCTGGCCTTGCTCTGACAACTGTTTTTCTGCATGAATTACATTCCTCGGGGCCACAAGTCTTCTAATTCTTCCAGTCGATTTGATTTCTGCCTGTGTGATTAGTCTTCAGCTCCAGCTCACAGTTGGTCTTTGCCAAGCAAACTGCTTGCTAAGTGCCTTTAACATGAAGACCTAACTACATTTTTTAACCTCATTAGCGTGTAGGGCACTGCTTCATTCCAGTTTAGTAACATGGCTACTATTGAATCATCACTTGCTCTAAAACAGCTTATAAAAAGGTTACTTAGTCGTCGGTTTTCCCCTTTATATGATCATGCTTTTGCAGGAGAGCAGTCGTGTGTCTTAAGTACATGTCCCGTTTTTATCGTGTAAATAGCCCTTTGAAAGAAAACCCATTAACACTGAATAAGGTACATTTTCATAGTAAGACATTTCATAATAGTATTTCAAAAAGATCATTACAGGCTATTTGGAAATAGTGAATCTCAGTAATGAGTACTAGTGGAAAATATCTTACAGGGTTCTTGGAGGTAGGGGGAAGGAAAGGACAAACATTTACTTCTCAGACAAGCTTTCTAGTCAAAACGATCTCTGGTTATGTCCGTGTAAATCCAAAGCCCACTGTAATTTGAATTTACACCACTGCAGCTGATACCTGAATCTGTCCCAGCTCGCCTTTAACTGAGCATTAGAAGAATGCAATCTAATTGCAATTTTCATGTAAAGTTCCATGGAAAAGGTTGTATTTTCAAATGTTATAAATACAAGAGAAAAATAAAAGTTTCCCTGAAAAGACAACTTCACCGGAGAACTGGGGGGAAGCAAGCAAGGACCAGGTCGCATGCCACTTGTGATGGTGCGTTTGTGCAGATGCATAGCACAGCCACTCAAGAGGGTGAGACTTCATGATTAATGGTGTTTATTCTTGACAGAAGCCTCCTTTATTTATCTGCAATACAGTTTAGCGATTTTATCAGTCACTTGAATGAAAAATATTCAGTCATACCAATATTGCAGTGTAAATTGAGTAGAGTCACTTTTTATTATATCTTTCAGCCTTATCATCTGCACAGTAATTTTCTAGCAGGGGTTTGATATAGAAAGGCTGGATTTAGCTGTACTTGACACAAAGCCTCTTCAATTTCCCCTAAAAGTTCAGGCTGCTCTTAGAAATGTATATATATATATACAACCCCTCTTATCCAAGCAATTTTAGGATTTGAAAGAATAAAGATAAAATGCACAAACCTGGATGTGAGAGATGTTGTTAATATGAAAACATCTAATAGCTGTGAAGCCACTGGTGAAAGGTTCTTTAGTGTTTAAGCTTGTGGCTTAGTGCAGAGCTTTTTGCATGGCTACATAGCTTGACTTTCTTCTAATCAATCATCATCCAACTCCAATCATCATACAGGCAGACCGTATCGTTCATCCTGGCTGTAATTTCAGAGTTGAAGACTATAATGGCCACATACAGCACATTAGTCACTGCGATAACAGCCAGTGGCACTCCTGAAGAATTGGTCGGAGGGACGAGGGGAAATAAAATTATTCTCATTCTCATGATGTGTTAGTGAAATAGGAGCCAATGTTAAACAAACGTTTATTCAATTAGCTGGTTTAGCAGCATTAAGTGTGAGAAGACTGGTGACATTTCTTTGACCTGCTTTTTTGGGGAAGATGCAGATGGTATTATATATCTACATATTAATGTGGTTCTTCTCTAAAACATGCTAGTTAAACACATCAGGAGATTTCAACCACTGTCTGCAAACCAGAGGAGACTATACTTTTAATACTGAATAAGAGCAGGTATGCACAAGTGCATTGCAAGAAAACTGTTGCACACTTGAATTTGCCTGAGGAGAATGGTTAGTAATACTAACACTCAATTAGTATGGTGTATATTTCAAACACTGGCAAAAAAAAAATATAGACCTTTCTGCAGCATATCGCACTGCAATACAGTGCAATGGCATATGAAGTTTCATAATGTTTTCCATCTCCTCTAGAATGGAGCTTTGTTTTCTCTGATCTTATGTGAAAATATATTTATCGTGTCAGTATGTTGTAGTGTGGTACCAAGACCTGCACATCACATATCATTTGAAGTACTGTTACGCTGGATGCAGTAATGACCACGAGCTAACAGAACTGAAACTGGAGTTGGCTGAAGAGTGGGATGGAAAAAAATCACAAACACTAGGTTGGGCCCGCTTGTGATACCTGTACTCTCACTGATTCTATGTGAAACCCCATTGACATCAATGTCACCAGAGTAAAGTAAGTCAATTTGTACAGTAAGGTAATACTAAATGTGGATAAGGGTACCATTATCTGGCCCATTGTCAATGTTATTTGATCTTTGTAGTACCATAGCATCCAGAAGCTTCTATCACGATCACAGCTCCATTGTGTTAAGTGCTGTACAAATATATACAAAGACATAGTCTGTGCTCTGAAGAGCTCACAGTCTGAGAAAACAAATGACATATGAAGGGAAGAAGAGAGAGAGAGAGAATTATTTGTAATATACTTACAATTTTTATTATGGATAAAGAAATTGCTGCCTATACACATGTGCCTCTTAATCTAGTTATTATTAGCTGTTAGATTTCTCTTAAGCATCACCACAAAGGTGGATTTTGAGGAAGAATTTGAAGGAGAGAGTAGTGACCCGGCAGGTATGTTCAGGTAGGATGTTCCATATGTAAGGGGCTGCTTGGGAAGTGGTTTGGAGAGAGATGTGTGACAAGCCAGCAAGTGGACAGAGGAATCTGGCAGAATGGAGGAGGCGGAGGTGATGCAATAAGAGAAAAAAACAGACAAGTAGCTAGGAGTAGATATGTGAAGGACTTTGAAGGTGAGGACAAGAAGCCTGAACGTGATTTGGTGAAGTAATGGGAAGTTGTGCGGGGTAGTTAAAGAGAGAGGCTGAAATCTTGAATTACCCGTAGTTGCCCCGTTTTGTGCAAACATTTGTTCCAGCGTAGTATTAGCTATGTAAATATTTAAGGGCAACAAGTGTTAGGCGTAGAACCAAGACTTGTTCGATCAAAAAATGAGTTTTTTTCATGACTATATGGACTGAGTTTCAGTAGAAGTAGGGGTAATATACAAAGGCTAGGTCAGTCTGGAATAGAACAGAAACAATTCCTCTTCAAGTGATTGCTCATAGCGATTCCAATTAGGTGTGTGTGCGCCATGTGCAAGGTCGTCGGAAAGTTTTTTACCTTAGCAGCACCCATTGGGTCGGCTGTGGAGCCCCCGGAGTTGTGTCTCCATGGTGCTCAATATATGACCCGGCGCCTCCTCAGTTCCTTCTTACTGCCGGTGACAGTCATTGGAACGGTGACGTCTTGCTTTGCAAGCTCTCCATGTTTCCCTAGTTTTTGATTTGGACTGTTAGTATTCTTTAGTTAGTTCTTCGTTAATGTAGTTCTAGTTAGTTAGTTAGCTGTTGGGCTGGAGTCCCAAGGGTTCAGCCCTGCAAGTCCTGTAACAAGCCCATGCCAACAGGTGACCCTCATGATGCTTGTTTAAAGTATCTGGGGGGAGCACCTCTGTCAGAAAAGTGCAGGATTTGTAAGGGCTTTTGCCCCTGAGCAGGACCTACACTGCATCAGCACAGCGGGACCCAGTGCCGAGTTCCTTGGTGCACAGTGACCTGGCGGCAGTGGTGGAGGTGGCACCGCAAAAGGAATCTGGTCAAGACCTACGGCATCATCGCTTCCCAGCACCAAAGATGGCGGGACCAGCTCAACACTGATCCCACTCACTGGCGCAGATGCAGCACTGGAAGCAAGGGAGGAGTGGTTCCCCAACTTCAGGGGCCCCATTAATTTGGAGAGGACCAAATTAAGGTCCCACACAGGAACAGGTGGTCTAATCTGGGGATGTAGCTGTTCCAGACCCTTGAGGAATTGTCCAACCATAACGTTGGTGAAGACGGAGCATCCAGAAACTCTGATGTGGAAAGCGGAGATAACCGCTAGGTGTACCTTTATGGATGTGCCGTTTTCGCCAACCCTATGGTTGGACAGTTCCTCAAGGGGCTGGAAGCACTGAAGATCTGCCCCAGGGGAGGCTGTATTGATGGGGGTGCTGACCCCCATGTATGCGGTACTGATGGACCATACAACTAGCTCCTGTATTGAGTTCTCCCAGAGCATTGGACTCAATGACATTCCATGCTACGCATCGTCTTTCTCCTCATCAGAGTCAGATAGCGAGCAAGAGGATTTTGGGTTCCCATTACCCACATACCATCGGCCTGGTCCCTCAACCTCCATGGTTTGGGCAGCCATGATCCCAGCCACCATCCCCCTACCTTCAATGGCCATACTGGGACTCCTGGCAAGCCCAGAGACAATAAGCCTTCCAGGCTCCTAGTGTGGCAGATCAACAGGCAAGGAGGCACCCTTCTTTAGCTGCGGCCTCAAAGCGTTCGGAACCTCCTGAGCAATTGGAGGAGGAAGGGAAGACACTCCTCAAGCTTGTTTCTCGTCATTCTAACCTGGTGATGTGATTATGCCCCCTCCACCATCTGTGGCAGATGATTTTAAGTCATTCCAGGACTTAGCTCATAGGGTTGCAAAAGCCCTGAAAATACAGTTACACAAAGTAATTGAGCCTCACCACAACCTGGTGGATATTCTACACTCTTCCACCTCTGCCAAAGTGGCCCTCCTAATTAATGAAGTGCTCCTGGATCCTGCCAGTTATACTGTAGACCCTTGCGTCCATCCTGTCGATTGTGCAATTGGGCGGAAAAAAAGTATTATGTATGGGTGAAGTACATGAAATTTTTATTTTCCCACCCGCCTCCAAATTTCATCATCGTGGAGATGGTTAATTCTAGGATCTGCCAATACCAGTTTAAATTCATCCCGTATGACCGAGATGGGAAACGTATGGACCTGTTTGGCAGAAAAGCATATTCATGAGCCACCCCTCAGTTCCGAGTAGCATATTACCAGGCCTTGTTAGTCAAATATGATTACCAAAACTATGTGAAACTAGGTTTCTTTATTGATCATCTCCTGGACTCCCACAAAGACCAATTTATAGCCATAATTAATGAGGACCAGCTGGTGGTGAAAAGTCTTTCAAATCCACATTAGATGCAGCAGACATGATGGCACATACAATTTCTATGGTTATGAGAAAGGTTTCGTGGCTGCATTTGTCCAGCTTCTCTAAAGTGGTCCAAACCATGCTGGAGAAACTTCTCTTTGAGGGAATGAAGCTGTTCATTGAAAAGAACATGTTGAAGGATTCTCGAGTGACTCTTTGATTCCTAGGGATATATACACCGACCTACAAGAGAAAATACAGCCCTCAGCCATAGTTTAAGCCCTGATCATCACAGTACACATCTCAATACTCATCACAGAGATCTTATGGGCCACAGAGAAAGAAATCTAAGTTCCCTAAGCTAAAGAAATCAGGACCACAACTGACTTCATCTCAGCCCTCAACCTCGAAGTGGTAGTTTTGATGGGTTGGTTGAGGCACCCATAGAACACTCTCCTTGTAACCTTACACTGGGAAACCCCTCTCCTCCTTTCTGAGTCTGTCTTACCCGGTTCCGCAGAACCTGGAAATGGATAACTTTCCAAGTGAGTGTTGGAAATCATCCAGAATGGATATACCATCCACTTCTCCTCCCTTTCCCTTCCCAAACATCCTGTCCCTCTTCAGGGACCTTTCTCACGTGAGTCTACAACATCAGGAGATTAACCGTCTCCTCAGCATAGGAGCTGTAGAGCTTGTGCTGATTCATTTCAGAGGCAAAGGCTTCTACTCTCATTACTTTCTGATACCAAAGAAAAGGGAAGATTGGAGACCCATATTGGATCTCAGAGAGCTCTACAGCTATGTCAAAATGTAAAAATCCAAGATGGTCACTCTATCATTGTTGTTCCCAACATTAGAAGAAGGAGATTGATTCTTGGCCTTCAACCTTCAAGACACATATTTCCACTTTTCTATCTTACCAAGTTACACACATTACCTCAGATTCATGCTGGACCAGGACCATTATCAGTACAGAGAACTCCCTTTTGGCCTCTGTCATAAACAAATAGCTAAAGGTTAATGTTTCTTTTACCTGTAAAGGGTTAACAAAGGGAACCAAACACCTGACCAGAGGACCAATCACGAAACCGGATTTTTAAAAGCTCAGGGACGGAATGTTTGGGTCTGGTCTTTTGTCTGGCTCACGGCTATGAGAGGGGTCTTCTACTTAATCAAGCTTCTAACTCAGTTCAAAGTTGTGAGGACCAAAGGTAGAAAAAACAATAGGCTGTTATTGTTTTTTTTGTATTACATTGTGAGTTGCTGGAATGTTAAAATGTATCTTTCTGAAGTAAGGCTGTTCGTTATAGTTTTCTTTTAAGCAATAGCTCCTGTTGATGTCAACCGTTGATCGCAGAGATCATGTATGGATTTCTTTATTTTTATAAAGCTTTCTGTTAAGACCCGTTTTGAGTTTCTGGTAGGACGAAAGGAATCGAAGGAAGGAAACATTCTCTTTGTGTTCTAAGATTTACAGAGGGGAATCGTGCAGCCACAGGGAAGAAAGGAGGGGGGAGGAAATGCACGCTCCTGTTTGGCATCAAGGAGTCTTAATACAGCATCTTCACAGCATTAACCCACGGAGGGGAAGCCCGGGGAGGGAGTAAAAGAGAAGACAAGACGGGGTTATGCCTTGTGGTAAGAACTCAGGCTACTGAGGCTTGGGTCCGCCCGCAGAAAAGGTTTGAGACCAAGAGGGAAGCCAAGCGCTCTGGTAAAAAACTTGGCTGGTGGCAGCGATATCAGATCTAAGCTGGTAATTAAGCTTAGAGGGTTCATGCTAGCTTCTCAGTATATGAACGCTAAGGTTCAAATCTGAGTAGGAAGCTATGACAGCCTCTCCATCGGCCCCCAGGCTGTTCTCCAAGATCCTCTTGGTAGTGGCATCCCACTTACACTATCAGGGCATAATTGTGTATCCTTACGTGGATGATTGCCTTTTCAGGGCATGTTCATCCACAGTGGCCCAAGAGGTCACTCAGGGGCCTGTTTCTGAATCTGGGTCCACAGATCAACGAACGAAAAATGACCTTAATACTGATGTAGAGACTAGAATTCATAGGAGCCGACCTTGACTCCATTCAGGCAAAGGTGGTCCTCCCACATAGAGACAGTGCAATAGAACCCCCAAACTTCAGCCAGGCATTGCCTCTAGCTTCTGGAACACATGGCTGTGGGCACATCGGTTATTGCTCATGCCAGACTATGCATGAGAGGCCTCCAAGCATGGTTCAGTTCAATTCACAAGTGAACTGAGACAACATAAACAAACCTATATAGATGCCCACAAGGGTGCACTCTCCTTGAACTGGTGGAAGAACATGATAAACCTCTGTACGGGAATCCTGTTTACTCAATCCTCCCTATCTCTACTCCTAACCACCGATGCATCCTTCATAGGATGGAGCATGCATTTCAATGGACCCAAAATACAGGGCAAATGTTTTTTTGTGGAGACAGGCCTCCATATCAACCTGCTTGAGTGCTGAGCACTCAGAAATGCATGTGCTCACTTTCTCCCACTGATCAAGGACAAACATACAAGGGTGATGACAATATGGCCTTAATGTACTACATAAACTGACAGGAAGGCACCAGGTCTCATTCACTGTGTGTAGAACACTAAAGCTTAATATCTGCGGCTTACTTACCGAGAAGACACAACAGAGTCTCAGCTGCAAATTCCCTCACAACCACAAATGGGAGAGAGAATCGGCAATCCTACATGACATATTCTGACAATCAGGGATGCAAGTAATAGACTTTTTTGCTACTTACCAGAACAAGAAATGTCCACAGTAGCGCTCCAGAGCGGAGATTGGACAACACTCTTTAGGAAACACTGTCCTCTTTCCTGGGGACAAGGGCCCTCTTTACCCCTTTCCTCCATTCCCACTATTACTGAAGGTCCTGCTGAAGATAAAAAGGGAAAAAGAAAACATCATTCTGATCACCCTCACCTGGCCCAGGCAGAAGCGATACCCTTACCTATCGCAACTGGCATTATGTCCATTGATGACTCTACCAGTCACTCCTTACCTCCTGTCACAGAACGAGGGATATATCCTCCATCCCAATCTACAAATCCTGTGTCTCAAAGCATGGCTCCTTCATGGTTCCAGCACATAGAGGCATCTTGCTCTGAGGATGTACAGGAGGTGGTATTACAAAGAACGCTATTCGTTGTATCTACCTCCAGAAATGGAAGATGTTCGAGATCCAGTGCCCTCCCAAGGGTGTCACACCTAATACAGCCACCCTACCAGTGGTATTAGGCTACCTGTTAATCTTAAAGAAGGTTCATTTAGCAGCAATCACAACTTTCCACCTGCAGGTAGATGGCTACTCCATCTTTTCCTACCCATCTACGAAGAGGTTTCTTAAAGTCATAGCAAACCTCTTCCCACAAGTCAGGCCTCCTACTCTCCAACAGGACCTCTATCTAGTGTTAAAAGGACTGACTACACTGCCATTTGAACCCAGTGCCACTTGTTCACTAACTCACCTTTCCATGAAGACAGTGTTCCTCATTGCCATCACTTCAGCCAGAAGGATAGGGGAGATAGCAACTTTGATGGAACGTTTGCTCTGCTCTTCCCCGACAAAGTCGCACTCAGACCACATCCAAAGTTCACTCCCAAACTTACATCTGCATTTCATATGAATCAGCTTATACAGCTTCCAACATTTTATCCCAGACCTCATGAAGACAACAGGGAAGCCATCCTCCATACACTTGATGTGAGAAGAGCCTTGGCATTTTATTTGGAAAGGACACCCTTTAGAAAATTTCCGAGATTCTTCCTCTCCATTATGGATAGATTAGAAGATGCAGCGATCTCAGCTCAAAGACTCTCCAAAAGAGTCCAAAAGACTCTACTACCAGCTGCATAGGGTAACACTCCCATTTTCAGTACATATGCATTCCATGAGGTCAGTCTCCTCTTCATTCGTCTTCTCCAAGGGTATCCCTACATCGGAGATCTGCAGAGCAGCACCCTGGGCATCTGCACATGCCTTTGTCTTTCTGGGGGATTTGGCTACAGACCTCCAATTCAGTGCCACAGTACTGGCCTCTATATCAGATTCGACTCTGACGTCCCAGCCTCCAGAGGTGGGTACTATAGTGGAGCATCCATAGGGACACTACTCGAAGAAGAAGTTACTCACCTGGTCCAATAACGATGGTTCTTTGAGATGTGTGTCCTTATGGGTGCTCCACGGCCCACACTTCTCCTCACACTTCAGAGTTCCACTGGTTGATTCTGTGGTAGAGAAGGAACTGAGGAGGGAATGCCCACACACGCTGGCTAGCCTCATGGCAGGTGGGGAGCTGCATATGTGGGACAGACTGCTATTGAAATTCTCCAATCAGCAGTGTGGGGGCCACACACGCACCTACAGTGGTGGTCCCATAGGGGCACACATCTTGAAGAACCAGCATTACTGCACATGGTGAGTAACTTCTTCACACTGAGAGACTGGGGAAGCAATATATGACGCCTTTGCTGCAGGTGGTCACCTAAGAGGGCTGCTGCAGTAAGATTTCCAACCACACTGAAGTCTCTTATAAGTATCCTCATACTATCTTCACTTTCACTGTGCATTTTACCTTTTTGAGACCGAAAAAATCCTTTGGTTCCCTAGAAGAACTTTTCTCCTATAGCCATTAATGGATTAAAACAAAACAATGTGAATCAAAAATCATCTTGCTCTGACTCAAAGTGAGGTTTTTATTTTTTTATTTTATATATTAGTTGCATTCCAGTTGTGCAGTTCTTGTCCTAAAATAACAATTTAATAATAATAATATTATACATATTAGCTCTTGAGTAGCACTTTTCATACATAGATCTCAAAGCAATTATAAAGAAAAGTAACAGATGGGGAAACTGAGGCACAGGACGTGACATGACACACACAAGGTCACACAGCAGAGCATTGATATTGCTAGGAACAGAGCTGATATCTCTGTAGACCTGATCCATTTCCCTATCCGCTGAGTCATTTATCCTGACCATTTATGTATAAACAGTGTATGCCCTGGGCTCATTAATGATGTATATGTATGTACATCTGCTGTGTGATAACTCTCTTAACTGACATACTATTACTGAATTGTTAGCTCCATAGTGTCTTGTGGCTAATCATACTGTAATCTGATATTAATATTAATCTCTGCACATATTTAATTGTTTCACTACGCTAGCTACAGTTTCAGCATTTGTTTTGGGGGCAAGGCAGGCACACTTGATTAATTGTTAACACAGGGAGCTGGACACTAGGAAATCAAGGTTCTGTTCTCACTGCTGCTAGTAAATTATCGTTTTATCTCAAGCAAATCACTACACTTCATGCTGAGATTTTAGATGAATGGTGTTACAAATGTACAAAGTGCTTTTTTACAATTCATTTAAATTTTTAAGTTTTCTTGGTATTTTGCTTAGTTGGCCTGACTCCCAAAATGCAGTCCTTCATATCTGAAGCAGTGAGTGGTGAAAACTAAAACACAGCAGAGCTTAGTTTAAAGGAATGCATGACTATCCTTTATTACATATGATTGATGAGGATCCAGAAATATGAAAAGTTATTTTTATAAATCTTACCTCATTAGTTAAGTACATGTCTCTGTGTTTATTATTGTTTGCAAATGTAACTGGATGTTTAAAGAGGAAGGAGTGAGAGTTATGGGGTGGGATTTTTAAAAGCACTCCATATTGGCCTAATTCTAGTTCCATTGAAATCAATGGGAGTTCTACTGTTGACTCCAGTGGGAGAATACTTAGGCTCACACTAAGGGCTTGTCTTCACTACAGGGGAGATCTACGCTGCTGCAATCAATGCAGCGAGTGTCAATTTAGTGGGTCTACTAAAGGCCCACTAAATCGACAGCAGAGCACTCTCTGGTCAACCCTGGTACTCCAGCTCTCCAAGAAGAGTAAAGGAAGTCGAATGGAAAGCGTCTCCCATTGACGCAGTGCAGTGAAGACACCTGGGTAAGTCAACCTAAGCTACATCAACTCCAGCTACATTATTCACATAGCTGGAGTAGTGTAACTTAAGTCGACTTACCTTAGTAGTGAAGACAAGCCCTAAGACTTGGATGTTCAAAGTCCGTTGAGAGTGTAAGTGCCTTAATATCTTTGAGCATCTGATCCTAAGTGCAGTGCTGTTGACTCTCTCGCCCATAATTACTTTATTTTGAAGACAGTGGAAGTTTTGCAATCGACTTCAATGGAGGTAGGCTTGGGCACTACCATAGCAAATACAGTCCTTAAGAAACATGATCAGTTAAAAATGAACCCACACACACGCACATAAAGCTCTCACCAAAGTGCTATACCTCTTTTTCCTAATCAATGCTGCTATCATAAATAACGTATGAATTGTTGTGTAGTACACTCTATTGTCGTGTCCTAAAATAGTTAGATGCAGTGTATGTGTAAGCGTGTGTATGCATGTTGGTAAAGCATTTAGTCTAATCTAACTGTTTTTTCCTTTGGGTTTGCAAAGCTACCATATGGTGATTATTTTAGCACTTCTATGAATTAGTAAACAATGTTTTTTCTGGTAAATAGTTTATCTTGTGGATGATATTCATATGCTTTCTGGGGACATAATTAGTACCCTGAGCCCAATATTGCACGTATCAACTAGTGAGTGTGGGGCTTATAACTTTGAGTAGTAACATTGGGATCATTTGGACTACTTAGAATTGTTAGCACTGGGCTCACTAGTAAGTGTTTGCAGGATCAGGCCCCAGATTTCCAGAGATCAGGATTTCTTGGTATAAAATACTCTTTCATTGGCAACAGGCATATTGTTAATGGGTTAATCGGCTTATATAGATATTGTATTAAGCAAACTTAGTCGTTTAACAAGGGATATCTGACCAAACCTATTCATTCAGTCATGCGTCAGAATAGGACTGCATTTGTCCGAAATAACAAGGATGATTTGTTGTTCTAATATAAAATAGAAATAAAAACTTTATTGTTTTGCTGACAGTCTTCTGAAGATTACTCACAAAAAACCTTCCAAACAAACCCTTAGCGTATTTATGTTTGCAATTCTCCAAACAATACGGAACTGAATGGATATCAGAGAAACAGCATGCCATACGTATTAGCTCTTGCAGTGAATGACGTACTGGAAAATGATTAAATATCGAGGTTTGAACTTTGACATTTTAGTAATATAACAAGATGTATGAAAAGGCAATAATACATTAGGCTATGTTATAATATTTCATTCCAGTTGGTTGACAAGCTTTGTTCTCTAAGATAGATTATTGTTCTATCTGAAGCCTTAGCACAATGTCATGTTTGAGATGCTGTAGTTATAGATTGCTTACTGTTTTCAATATTGCCTTTTATTTTTCAATGCACTCATAAGAGGGCCATTTTAAAAACTTAGGATGAAACTTGGCATGAAAATTTCCAGTCTAGAATCAGATTTCCTCTAAAAATAAGGAAATGCTTAAATTGTCATACAGCTTTAAAAAAGATAAGCAGTACAAAAAATAAAAATAACCCTAAAGCCCACGCTTTTATATTGATTTCAAAACTATTTGTTAAGCACGAATAAAAAAACCACACCTTTGGTCCCGATTTTCTTATGATACAGGTTCTTTATGCTGCTACAAAAAACGCAAATAGCCCCTAGAGAATACTGCCATGTTAGGGGTGTTCTACGATTGGAGTGAGGCTGGTAGAACAACTGTATCCCAGCTCTGTTCCCAGCATAATGGGTGGAGACAGAGAGGTGTGCAGGGCCAGAGTGTACTGCACTACATCTCTGCACGATTTAGTGTAGTCCCAGGACTCAGAATTAGGGAAGCACAAAACTGGCTTAAAGTAGGGTGACCAGATGTCCTGATTTTATAGGGACAGTCCTGATTTGGGAGTCTTTTTCTTATATGGGCTCCTATTACTCCCCACCTCCTGTCCCAGTTTTTCACACTTGCTGTCTGGTCACCCGAGCTTAAAGCCACCTTAGCTCCCCATTCTCCTGTTCTTATGACAGCCACAGAAGTTTAAGAATACACAGTCTCAGCCGAAATTTAATAATAGATTATTGGATGGAACTTGGGGGAGATCCCCTGCTTATCTCTCATCCCAGGACACGTGGCTGAATGCTAAAGCAGTATGTGAAGGTAGGGAAAAAGCAGGAGGGCATTAGTGGGTGAAAAAAATATGGAGTTTTTTTTGTTTCCTTGCTGAATTCCAAAAATATTTTGACTAGCTCAACAGTAGGTTGAAAGAACAGCTAGAATATTTTGTAAAAAAAATCTTCTTTTTTTTTAATTTCAAACTTTGAAAAATTTGACTTTGGACGGCTAAGGGAAAGAATCTTTCCCCTCCTTCACATCCCCTGAAAGCTGCAGAACAGACTTTGGGGGTTAGGGGCAGAGAGAAACACTCTGCATCTGTGTCTCCAGCCTAAGGCCTGGTCTACACTTAAAAGTTGGTTGACATAGCTGTGTCAGCTGAACCCCCCCATATAGACACAACTAGGTCGATGGAAGAATGCTTCCATTGACCTAGCTACTATCGCTTGGACGGGACGGGGGTGATGTTCCTACAGTGGTGGAAAAACCTGTTCCACAGCTGAGGAAGCATCTACATTGTGGCGCGACAGCAGCCTACTTATGGCCCTGTAGCTGTGTCAGTGTCGCGCCTATAGAGATGGCCTAAAGGTTGGAGCCATCTGTGCAGCTGTCATGCCTCACTCCACTCCACTGTCAATGGAGGGAAAAGACTGGGAAGCGCTCCCCCAAGTCCCCACTACGCACTCTTGAGCAGGGGGCTACTGCAGAGGTGTGCCCCAGAGGATGCGGGAGGTGCACCCTTGCTCACCCCTGTGGAATCTTTCCAAATCCTGCCTACATCTCACCCCAATTCATAGCAGAACTGCAGTAGTTCCAAGAGACTCTCCATCCCTGTGAAGGAAGGGACAGGATTTTCCCTCTGTCTGCAACTGATCTGAGAGCGTTTGATTTTTCCTTAATTTTAAAGCTGAGCACTTATTTAATGGTAAAATGTGATTCCTCTGCAGTCTGCTTCCTATCCTCCCCCTCCCCTCCAGTAAAATAAAAGTGACTGCAGAGCTCCTGTGAAGTGCTGGGCGGGCAGCACTCTGAATGGAAGTCCTCTGTCCACATGAGCCATTGAGCACAGGTCGTGGCAGGGCTAGGCTCCATCCATACAGTCCTTGGCCTATCTGATCAGATTGCCAGTGACAGGTGTCATGGTATAATTCCCAAATCTGGACCTTAGCGTCCAAAAATATGGGTACCAGCATGAATCCTCTAAGCTTAATTACCAGCTTAGATCCTGTAGTGCTGCCACCAATCAGGATTTAGGATAGAGCCCCTGATAAGCTCTGGTCTCCCCAAAACCTTCCCTGGGGACCCCCAAGACCCAGATTCCTTGAGTCTTACAACACATCGGAACAAATCATTCCCTTCCCCCTCCTTTCTTCCTCCCAGATTCTTCCCGCCTGGGGACACTAGGAGAGAGAAACACAGAGAGCAGGTTTTCCCTCCCCCCTGTCTTTCCTTTCTCCCACAAATTCCCTGGTGAGTGTAGACTCAATCCCCTTGAGCCTCAACTAGGAAAAAATCAACAGGTCTTAAAAAGCAAAACTTTTAATAAAAAGAAAGAGAAAAAAAATACAAGTTATCTCTGTAATCTAGATGGTAAATATTACAGGGTCATTTAGCTTATAAAAAATGGATAAACAGCCTTATCCAGAAAAAATACAATTTAAAATATTTCCAGAAAACTACACATTTGCACATAAAGAAAAAACAGATAAAAAGACTATAACCGCCTCTTTACTTACTCACTATTCTGAATAGATAAGAGACTGTAGCAGGGAAGATTGCAGAAACCTGGTTGCACCTCTAGTCCTGTCCAGGACCCAGAGAGAACAAAGCCAAACCCAAAACCCACAAACAAAGGCTTCCCTCCCTTGAGATTTGAAAGTATCTTGTTTCCTGATTGGTCCTCTGGTCAGGTGTTGTTTGTTAACCCTTTCCAGGTGAAAGAGACATTAACCCTTAGCTATCTGTTTATGACAACTGGGACTAATTTTTGTGTCCCTTAGAACTGGATGGGGAAAATCAACTCATGTTGCATAGTATGCTGTCACTGCTCAGGTGGCTGTGACGATCATCATCAACCTCTGCCATATTTCTGCATGTTCGCTAGAGTAATGGATCTTAAACTCTTTTAATCAGGCCTCTCTTCTTAGTGTCCGTAGTCATTTACATATGTCCCCCCACCCCCGCCCCAAGTACATATACCAGCACACAGCTCTGAAGGCAGAGCGGAGAGCAGCAGATGCTGACCGGACACCCAACTCTGACGGCAGCACCGTGTCAGCAGCAGCACAGAAGTAAGGGAGGCAATGTGAAACATGATATTTGTCTATCACTTTTCACAGCCGATTTAGCACCCCATTGACACCCTTGCTTCTGTACTGTTGCTGCCACCCCAGGGCTGACAGCCAAAGCTCCACTACCTCCAGGTGAGGGATTGGGTGAGGGAGAGGAGAGCCTGAGCCTGGGTAGCAGGGTTCCGGTTGTCCCCTTTATCCCTACCTTCTGGGTCTGCACGAGCCCCAATCACCTTCTGCACCAGCCCCAGCCACCCATGACTGACCGCCAGAGCTCTTCATCCCACCCCACAAAAAGCACACAGCTTGCACCTCCCTTGACACATTTCCACACCTGCCATGGGAGGCCTGCCCTAGAGTTTGGGAACAGCTGATCTAAATGCATAAAGGCTCTCTAATGCTGTCAGTCCCCTGACTGATAACCTTCCTATAAATGCTGCAAATGAACTTGGTAACAATTTCCAATAAAACTGAAACTCTTTGGATAGCAGGCGTAGCCACTATTTAGTGTCGATAGAAGAACCATGGCAGCCCCACTGAGATTGTGTCAGATACAACCACCTGTGGCCTGGTCTACACTATGCGTTTAAATCGATTTAAAGAGCGTTAAATTGATTTAATGCTGTACCCGTCCACACTACAACGCCCTTTATATCGATATAAAGGGCTCTTTAAATCGATTTCTGTACTCCACCCCGACGAGAGGCCCATGTAGCGGTCTAATATTCGCGATATTTACATATCGGATTACGTTAGTCGTGGATGGCATCGACTTATTGGCCTCGGGCGGGTATCCCACAGCTGCAACCACTGACCGCTCTGGACGGCAATCTGAACTGGATCAGCGGGCAGGTAAACAGGAAAGCCCTGCGAACTTTGAATTACATCCTGTTTGCCGTGTTGTGGAGTCTGAATCAGCACTATAGAAGGTGGCGATGCAAAGTCTCAAATCCAAAAAGAGCTCCAGCATGGACCTCGTCAGCTTAAAGGAGATACTAGATCTGATCGTTTGGGGGAGACTAATCTGTTGTATCAGAGCTCCGTTACAAAACACGAAATGCCAAAGCGTTTGAAAAAAAATCTCCAGCTACACAGCGCAATGCAGCGTCGCACAAGCGTAACGGGAGCAGAGACTCAAAATTATTGGCCGCTCATGGTATGGAGATCGACTGAGGATCAGCTATCCCACAGTCCACGCAGTCTCTTGAAAGTATTTATGCCTTAGTACTTGGACTAGAAGTCCCAATGTCTGTATTAGGTTATCACAACCACAGCTTGTTCTGGCATGGCATTCATGGAATAGCTTCCTCATCTCCCCCCCCCACCACCACGGTGAAAAAAAGGGGAAAGAAATCATTTGTCTATGACTGTCTATTCAATGTCACCCTATGTGTACTGGTGCTGCTGAGGACGCGGATGCGTGCGCAGCAGTGAAGGGAGTACCGCTCCATCCACCCTCCCCGGGTGTGGTACGACCGTACATATACTGATATCCATCGTCAGCCATCAGCCCGCTGAATGCCTGGCTGCTTAGTGTGAGGCTGGCCGGGGGCCTGGGTAAAAATGGGGATGGACTTACCCAGTTACTTCAGTAGATGGTACAGGAACGGCTGGTTAACCGTCTTCTCATAAACAACTGGGGGGTGAGCTTCCCCTTTCCGTTGTAGAAAAAGTTCTGTACTGCCTGGACTGTCATAAGGGCCCCGGGAGGACTGCCTCCCCCTCATTATCTCACTACAAGTCTTCTGTTCTGTATCCTGCATCTTTATTAGACTTCATGACACAAATGGGGGGGGGACCACTGCCACGGTGCAGAAGGTTGGGGGAGGAGGGAGCAGGGTGGGGTGTTGCCTAGGGGCACCCTGTGATTACTCGCCACGGCAGTCTGTTGCTCTGATTACACTGGTCCTCTAATACGCTGCCCTTATTTCTTAGGCATGACTGACTCTATTTTTAGAACCATAGGGAGGACTTGACATCGTGAGTCCCAGTGAGTCAAATCCAATTTATGCTTTGCGTTGACGCCCCGGGTCCGATTCAGCCAGGGGCATCATGATAGCAGCGGGACGATCCAGAGGGGGAGAGATAACGTTCATCTCATTACCTAGTGTTTTCGAGAATAGACGGTACAGAACGACCGTATGGTGATGACCCATCTCTGCTATCATGCAAAGCAAGGAATGCTGCTGTGTAGCGCTGGACTTATCGCCTCTCTCTCCACCGGCATCGTAATACACATAACCAGGGTTGCCTGAAAAAAAAAAAAGGTCTGAACGGGCTCCATGGTTGCTGTGCTATGGCGTCTGGCCAGGCACATTCCAGGAAAAAACAGCTGCGACGGATTGTTCAAGCTGATGTTTTCCCGGAGGAAGGAACATGACTGACACATTTTACCCAGACCACCGCGCAATGTGATTGCAACCCAGGAATTCCAAGGGGCTGGGGGAGACTGCGGAACTGATGTGATAGCTTCGGAAGAAGAGCTACCCAGCCAATGCATTGCTTCAGAAAAACGACGTTAGCCTCGCAAGTGGCTCACAACGCCGCAGATTACTGTGCCTAGTCTGGCCGCATGAAATCGAATTTATAATATCAGTTTTATAAAACCGATTTTAGCTAATTCGATATTATCCCGTAGTGTAGACGTGGCCTGTGAATAGGGTACTGCATCTTGGAATAGGTTTAAATTGTTCACCCTTGTTGTGCCAGATACAAAAGCCCCATAGTTGCTTCCCCAGTAAAGAGAAAAAAACACCTGCATAAACAAAGTAAGGAAATGTTTCTTTAGTGCTACAAGGAAAGTGAAATAGAATTCCAAAACTTATATTTATAATTTTGGTGTATTTTATTGTTTGTAGTTAACTATAGGAGTGTTACCTATATATTTCAGTGTTTGTGTTACGGGTTTCCTGGCTGCTCCCTCTCTATTCAGTTAAAAAACACACTTTGATCACATCATTTAATAGCTTGTACCCATTGTGATGTGCTGGCTTTTAATTTTCCTTCTCTTCCAGAAAGAATTTGGAATGCACTCAGTTTTTGTTTTTGAAAAGCTAAACTGTAAGTTAGTAAAAGATGTCACTGGTCATTGGTTTGATGAGGATTTCTGTGGCTGCAGTTGTAAACAGCAAAGCAAAATGTCACTCCATCTCCCCGATAGGTAACTGTCAAATCAAATGTCTTACCTACAGTACAGCACTGGTCATAAAAAGTGAACATTGAAGGACAGTGAACATTAAACACTGTGGTATCTGCAGTGCTTCATAGCTTAATGGCGAGTGCTGAACAAGTATCGCTATGTACGTTGTTTAAAAAGGTTGATGTCTTTATTAAATCATCCAGAAAAACTCACGACAAATGGGAAAGGTACATGTACGGGTCCAGCTTCAAACCCCAAGCTCCCCACATGCTGATTGCACCCCTCCTGCACAGAAGATGAATCAGCTGCCTGTTTGACACCCTCTTTGCGTCCTGTGCAGAGTTGTTTACAGAGTTGAGATCTGCACAGAGGGAGAGGGAAGAGACTTGGTAGACTGACAGTGGGCGATTTGCAGCCTTGCATTATATGGGTGGGGTGGTCTTGACTGGTGTGCATGTATGTGTGTGTGCGCGCCCATGCGTGTGCAACTTGTCCCCTTTCAGCCTTGAAGACATTGCCTGGAAAAGGGCAATTAGTTGTTCCCTTGAGCACTCCTCTGGTGAGGCAATGGAGGTAAGAGGGCGTTCAGAAGACAAGGCAGGAGGAGGGCCATGGGTGAACAGAGCCACTGTGGAGGTTTTATCAGGGTGGTTATGTCTCCAGCAGTTCCCTAGATATCATCCCTGGAGAGGAAAAACTCTGCTCTCCCATGTTGTCTTCTTCTGTAGCCTCTACCTATAGATTTTCCCTTGGGGAGATGGGTGTTATCTGGCTCACAGATTGATTTAATGAGAATCAGCTGAATATACCATTATGAAAAATAGAAACAGTAAAACACAGCCCCATGGTTTCTTTTACTGAAAGCTGGACATATCTCTCAGTTGCCAAAGATTTATTCAGAGTACAATAGGAGTAGTGTTGCCAGGGCCTCTGGGAGTAGATACAGCAACACTGAGGCCCTGATTCAGCAAAACACTTGCATGTGCTTACCTCTTTTTGTTACTTTAAGCACCTGTTTAGCTGCTTGATGAAGAGGGATGAGGTTACTGAGGTTCTTAAAGTTAAGCACACACTTAAGAGCTTTCCTAGGCCAGGGGCTTAGCTACTATAGTGATGATTGCTACAGGAAAATATATGAGTAGATTAGATAGGTTGTAACACTGGGTTTGGGCAGATTTCCTTCAAAATGTCGGATCTCCGTGTAGGTGGAGAACCAGATGCCTGCCCCTTCTGCAAGCCTCTTATTATACAGCAGGTAACATAGAAAGAGCTCTACTCTCCCACCGGACATAGAGATTTTCACTTATGTGAAGTCAAGGATGATTATGATACAAAATTTACAAAATGAGCCATGACGTTCGGAGCAGTTATTGCTGAAGAAAGTGATCCTGCTCCTATTGAAATCAATAAAATGTTGCAATTGTATTCAGTCGGAGCAAGCTCGTACCCAAAGTAGAACCAGCTACATAAATCCTTTATCTGCCAGGGTATGTGAAGACCTGTCATGTGCCATCTCAATGTCCAGTGGACTGCCATCATTTTTTGTAGTTGGATTGTCACTGAATTATGCTATGATCACCCAAGTCCATGCGGCTTTATTCTTTGTCCATTATTTACACAGTGCTCAAAGTGTGCTAGGTGCTTTGTTGACCCATAAAACACAGTTCCTACCCAAAATGCTTACAGTATAAAATTAGACGCAATATTAGGACAAAGCAGCTATTAATAAGGATGTGAGAAAGGGAAGGACAAGTACGTGCTCTTGTTTGGCTATGTAACCTTGGATCTGTTGTTGTCTGATTTTTTTTGTTTGTTTTTTGTTTGTTTTTCTAAAAAATAGTGAGGGGAGGAGTGTGAAACAAGGTAGCTGAGGTGACTGGAGGAGGGTGGTAGCATGTTACACTCAGATGTTGGTGGGAAATCAGAAAACATTAGTCTAAAGGTGAAAAGTTTAATATGGAGTCTGACGACACCCCCATATGCTGCCATATCCATGCTTCTTCCCCTGGCCTCCTGGAGATGAGTGTTTTCCAGGGACCTGAGGCCTTTCATAGCCTTCTCAGAAGGTTGCAGGACCCTATGAGGGAGGGCTTTCTGGATGAAGTGTCCTTGAATGGCTCCCATTTGATCTGGAAGTGGGGAGGTGGGCTGGCTTGTCTGGCTCTTAACCCTGTTCTTGCTGCTGCCCTACTTGGCTGTTGACCAGTTGGAGAACAAATGATTGAGAATAACATAGGCTTTCAGCCTATTGACAAAACCCATTGAACAGTTTACCGTTCAATATGCACCAGATAACATCAAGGCTTTTACTTTGTGACATTCAATGTGGATTTCTAATAGTTCTTGATTTGTAACCATAGCCAAAAACCAAGAGTGCAAAATGACATTGTGAGGTTCCAAATTTGTGCTCTCAGTGACTTTCTGTTTACCTTTGCTCAATTTAACAAATCCAGGTACAATATGTTCTACCCCCGGTGGGATGGAAAACTCACCCTGTGATGTGATGTGTTCTTTCTTCTCCTTGCATCATTATCAGTTAAAAAGATTCTATGACATGAACTTTACATGTCAATTTTTATCGATCAACCATGAAGCCAGTTTCTTTTTCCATAAATTGTGAGTTTTACTGTGGAAACAGCTTTAAAATCTTATTTTGATTGGTAAAGCAAAGATAACTCAAAAACACACAGAGAAAAGGTGCTTTGAGTAATTGTTGCTTTTCTAACTATAAATACACTTTAAACACCTGTAAAGGTTTATTGGTCATTGGTTAGATATTTGTGGATAATTTGCTTGGATCCCAATGCAATTATTTGATTGCCAGAGTCTGCTTTTAACACACAAAAATGCAGGGGCATAACATAAACGTTATAACAAAGGGACATTTTCAAGTGTAGAAAGCAAAAAGGGGTTTACCTTGAAAATAACCTTCTCAGTGAAAGAAACAGACAAGTGTCATATAAGTAAGAAGGAAGGAAGGAAGAAAAGATGGAGAAATGCAAAGAAACAGGAGAAAAATCTTTATTCCCCAAATGTTATGACTCTTGTGTATTTCTTTCAGAGAGTCTGATGTACAGTTAAGAACTAATAACTTTGATCTTTGTCGCATTTGTACATTAGTGTTTCTGAGCTGATAGCTGAGCAGAATTGACTCTTACCTCAGATTACATTTTGTTGCCTTATAAGTGACAGCAACAACCCCCACTGACTGTGGTGTGTATGTTACAAAAATACAGGTTTCTTTTTTATTATTCTGTGTAAATCAGCAGCATCAAAGAAATGAGCTGCCCCAAGTGGTCTCACAGCTGCTGCTTGTCTCTGTTCTGTATATACGCTAAATTAATTGGAAAAACAGGGACAAAAAGGCATTTAGTTCAGGTCAGCCTGTTCGACTACAGCAAATACATGACAGGCTAAATCATTGTCTTTCGTGATAGAACTGGTTGGCAGGGGTGAGCTCTCCAACCCTTCCTTATGAAAATAGTTTTTTGGTTTTTTTTCCAGTGCCTTGGAGCATGGATGCTGTGAGAGGAGGTACTCAACACAGAGCATGGGCATGGTCCTATCAGGATGTGATGTCAAGGGGTGTTTTCAGGACAGGTTATTTGTCCTCCTCAACCGTGAAGTGGCATTTCAGCCTTAGTTAATTACAGCTTTATGGATGTAGCTTAAGAAAAAAATTCTGTTCCTCCTTAATAACAGCGATGTGGTTAATTACTGAATTCTTGTTGTTGGCGTCAGGTCAGTTTGTGGCGCCATGCTAAAAACAAACATATGGAGAACCTTTGTTCTGTTGCTGTCTGGTTTTTGGCATCACACATGTAAATGAGCATTGTCAAAAATAGTTGTAGAAAAGCCCAAACCTCATAATGGTTTACAAACTGTGAATCATCTGAATTTGTTTATAAATAGAAATGTGCACTTTACAATAAGGATAAATTGGAAAATCAAGGAAATGGGTTCAGGTAGATCTTATTAAACTTCTTCCAGTAGACTTTTTAGAAGTTGTAAATTATTAGGCGTCTCAGCATGCATTCTGTATTATAGCAGAAATTGATATGTGTACATATTTAATGCTAGTTAGATTGGTTTTCTTCTGAAATCCAAAGGAAAAAAATTATGGAGTGATGTAATGTGTAAACTGAAAACCAGTTTACATTAAAAATGAGTCAGAGAAATATTACTAACAATTGGTACAGAGAAGAACTTGTTCCCTATTCTTTTCTCTCCAGGCAGTGGAAATTAGTGAAAGTTATTGCATGTTCAACTCAGTTGTTCTTTATAGAATGAATATTACCTTACAGTTATTTTTTCTATCCACGTTTGTGATCTTGACTATATAGATAATCTTTCTTTTTTCTCTCTCTCTCTTTATTCCAGGCCTTCTGCCTTATCTAGTAGCCCAGCATATTCAGACCTTCCGTTCATTAGAATTTCCCCACACAGAAATCCGGCTGCAACATCAGAATCTCCCTTCAGCCCTCCTCACCCTTACATTAACCCTTACATGGACTACATCCGATCACTGCACAGTAGCCCGTCTCTGTCCATGATCTCGGCAGCCCGTGGACTCAGCCCTACTGACGGTGGGTTTAAGACTGGCTTCCTCTTTGCTGTCGTTGTGGCAACTTAAGTTATATTAATCTTGTCAACATTTCTCTTTTTTTCCTTGTTCAAAGCAGCTCCAGCAGATTTGTCAGCCATATTCATTATGTCATAAATGTTTCAATACTTTACCAGCCTATTGCTGGTCATTTGTACATTTCACAAACGTTGAAACTCCAGCAACAAAAAAAGAAATTCTCATTCAAAATTAAAAATGTAACAATGTTTATGGCTTGTAATATCTTCTTTTTTGTGGGACAGACAATGGGTATGTTTCTGACCTACCTTAAGCCAGTGTAAATCAGGAATGCCTGCACTGAAATCAAATCAGCTTGTATAAATCAGCATATCTCCAGCGAGTTCAAGATATATATTGTGTTGGAAAGGTCTTTTCTGTTATTAAAATAGCAGTTTTATTATCTTAACAACACACTCACTTGCTAATGAGGGTCATTATATCTCTATTTAACTTAAATTGAGCTATACCAATTTACACTAGCTGAGGATAAGATGAATGAAATTTCACTCATATGAGATGTATGATTGGTGATCAGAATTAGGTGCAGCATATTTAAGTAACTCACATTTAGGCAGCGTACAAGGAAAATGGTGTTCCCTGAGGTCTGAGTACTATGTAGATATTACCTCCCTGTTTATTCGGATGTAAACTAAATTATAAAGGACCAAGATCTGCAATCTCTACTCAGTCCTTAGTCAAAACTCCCATTGATTTAAATTTGAATTTTCCCTTAGTGAGCAATGAACAGAATCACACATGGGCTGGATTCTGAGAATTGTGGTTTTTAACAGTACATTAGTAGTTTGATGTTTGAAAATTGCTATATTGTGCTGAGTGGAATTATAAATGGGCCAAATTAGCAAGTTAGTATTTAGTGAAGATAATTAAACTACTATTTTAATTAAGGAAAAGCTCATCCCAGTGCTCACACAAATTTATGAAACAGACATACTGCCTTTAGCAGAATTTGAAAACTGTGTACTGTACTCCGTTCAAATGGATGACTGATTAATTCTCACTTGTAAGAGCCTATACCTTTACTCTAACCCATTAGTGATGAGTGCATATTCTTCCTATGAGAATAAATTGTAATGACCTAATGTCAATCAAAGTGTATGTATGCATGTAGAGATTTCCACTGGTGATGTAGGTAGCCTGGTTGTCGTGTAAATCGTTGTTAATTCTACACATTTTATTTTAACAAACAGTGTGATATGATGACTGACAAAATCATTTTAAAAGTACACTTTGGTGATTATTCGGAAATCCTTGTCTTGCCACAAAGAAGTTCTATATGTTTATTGTAGAATATATATGATATAACTTTTTAATAGCTTTTTGAAACATCTCTCCCTTTCTCAATCTCTGACATGCCATTCCCCCACAAATATTTTTACATTAATATATGTTCATGTATATTGGCAGAGACACTTATATATGCAGAGATGTAGATATATGTTCACTCAGGGGTGGCTCTGGACATTTCGCCATTTCGTGGGGGATGCTCTGCCGGTTGCCGGAAGGGCGGCAGGCGGCTCTGGTGGACCTGCGGGAGGTCCTGCGGGAGGTCCACCGGAGCCACGGGACCAGCGAACCCTCCACAGGCGTGCATGCGGGAAGTCCACCGGAGCCACCTGCCGCCCTCCTGGCGACCGGCAGAGCGCCCCCCACGGCATGGCACCACAAGCAGGCGCTTGGCGTGCTGGGACCTGGAGCCGCCCCTGTGTTCACTGTATTGGCAGTAAAATCTGTCTTAAGGGATCTCTCAAGAAACTACTAATTAGACAGGTTAAAACAGAACCAATTGTAATCTCTTATGGCAGTGATTGTATTTATTTTTGCAAACTGTGTATAGAATTGAACATATTGTAGGCACAAAACAAATAAAAGAAAATTTAATAAACTTTCCTAATAAATAAAGTTAGTACTTAGTTTATGTATTTGAGCAGAGTCACCTCTTAAGGCCAGAGATTGGCTAATAAAGATAGATTCTAAAACATTCTACTGCATACTCTGTATGTATTTATATATTTGATTTTCAGTGTATAGGTGCTTACATAGCACGATAGTCACCATATAAGAGTGCATACATGCATGAGTATCGTGGTACATACAGCATGTAAACTATGCAGTATAATTTGATTTATAGGCATACTGCCATGAGCCAAAAAAAGTCCTGAATTCTTAAATAGCACTAATTATGAAAGTGGAAGCTTTCACACAGCGAAATCCTTGGGAAATATAAGTGGACAAAGAAAAATTACAAGGAATTGTGTAAGGATTTATAGCTTTTATTATCATTGCATTTTAGTTGCATTGTAATTACACTTTGATGGCATATATTTATAAAGTTAAAGAGTTAAAGTGGTAAAATAATTTATGAAGTAAATTTATGCATATACGGGCTTTTAAAAAATATTGATATAAAGAACAATTTAATAACCACTATCAAATGAGATTCCTACATAATTTCATTTATATTTTAATTCCATCTCAGTTGCACATGGAAATTAAAAAATCAGCATACTGCCATCTCTGTTGTCCAGCGTGAAGTTTCATAGGTATCCTAATAAAAAAAAACTATTTAATTAAACGTTGTAAAATATGTTGCATAGAATTCATAGTTAGCTAGGTTAGCCAGTCAAGTATGGAACTCTAAAGCTCTTATTCAGGCAGATCTACCCAGATCAGACCCTAAGCTCCCTTGTTTGTTGACAGTTCCTACCACATTTTGGACTGTACTGGAATGCAAATAATAAATAATAGGTTAAGTGTGTACCTGTGTACACACACGATGCTAAAGGTATAAGTGACTTGATTATAAATTCTGTTGCACGCAGTTTGCATTTGAAGACATGTAAAATTATGCTGTTTTTTCCTAAAAGTCATGATGAGATGTTTGCCAGTTAAATTGCTTTAGGTCAATTAAATAATTTTGAGGGAGTTCAGTCCACAATTGCATTGATTCCTGGGATGGCCAGGGGTCAAACAGCCCATTGCATAATGGAGAGTAGCTTTAAAGCTGCTCTGAGTTATGCAACTTGTAGACAATGGCTACAGCAGCTGAAGATCTGGCTGAGTGCTTAGCATACCATGGCATTGCCTCACCCAGGAAAACAAGTGGTGTGCAGCCAGCTCTGCTGTTTTTGGTCCACCCATGGATTTCCCACAGCAACACAAAGGAAGCAGAGGTGGGGCCGAGAACTGAGCCAATTGTTGTGTATTGCAGTAGTGCCCTCTATGCAGGAGGTATGATTCTCTTACAGGTGTAAAGCAGGAGTAACTCCACTGAGGCTACCCAGGTGTAAAAGCTGGTGTAAATGGAAGGAGAATCAGGACAGCAGTCTTTGCCCTGAACAGCTCAAATTCTAAAAGTCCAGTCACAGGGCAGAGCTAGTCTTAGAATCCCACTTAATGGGGTAATCCTGCAAATATGCCCATGAGGAACTTTACATATGTGAGTAGCCACACCGAGCTTTGCTTTTGTAAAATACTTACATATTTTAAAAAATAAATTGCACATCATAACTGAACTCAATTACCCTTCAACCAAGCCATTGTTAATTGGCCAATTTCTTGTATTTCAAAGGGGTCTTGAGGAAAGATTTCTTAAGGAAACCAAATATTCTTTCAATTTATGGAACATTGGAAATATAGTTATGTGCTCACTGTATGCCTTTATAGGTTCTGAAGCATTTCATTTTAAAGCTTGCAGCCCATGTTATTGTTAGTTAACCCGGACACTTATGTCAGAAAGCTCAGGAAGTGTTTTAAGTGTGTCTGGAAAGATATCATGGTCGTCTACTACTGTAAAACTTTAAAATCAATGACTCAGTGTAATGAGTGAGGGGTTTTTTTTAATTTGTGGTCAAATATTTTTCTTGACATTTTATAGAAAGTGACAGTGGCAAGGTGTGGGTTATATTTATTTTAGAAATCAATTTGCAATTTGAAAACAAGAAGAATGATTCTGAGCTTACTTCTCTTGCGGTTTCCTTTCCTGCACTGTCTAAAGTCCTTTTATTTTCCTTTAACATTTCCTAAAATTTGATTTAAAATAATGTTTGTTCTTCATTTATGTCAGATCTCAAGATATAACAGAGAACACTTTTTTTTATTTTATAATATAGTGAAATACTCTATCAATCCTATTCCTGCAGGAGCTCCCACCCCAACTCTGTCATTTCATTTTTCCTTTTAGAATAAACCTGGATCCTGTGTTTGTGGTGTTTCATTTAGACCATGATCCTTCAAACACTAATGCAAACAAGCCACTTTACCCGTGTTAGTAGTCCTATGTGAATAAAATTATTCAGTGTTTGCAGGATTAGTGCTTAAAGTTGTATTTCCACTCAGAACATAGCCAGTTAAATAGTGGAAGAAAGGCACTGAATAACAAGTATAAATATGAAAATACACTGTTGCTATACAGCACTTAAATCTGAGGATCTCAAAGTACTTTATGGATATTGATGAACCGTGCTGCACAACATTCTTATGAGCACAGTTAGGGAAGTATGATTATCTCCACTTTACAAATGGAACAGGTAAGGACCAGAGAGGTAGAGTGATTTGCCCAAGATCACTCAGGAAGTCTGTGGCAGAAACAAGAATAGAATCTATCTATTCTAATGACTAATCTTCTGCTCAGTCCACGAAACCATCTAGTAATTATTGCAGCATCAGAGGGCCACCGAAATGAAATATTAGTCCAATGTTACTTCAGTACATGGCATGGAGTTTAATGATGCTTGAAAATTGTATGGAGGAAAAACAGATCATGAATGTTTTTTGCAGAAAAAGAGGGGTTTTTTTATGAGTAAAAGAGATTATCTGCAGGGGATTGGATGATTCATGAACACAGTAATGGCATATACAGCCTCTCTCCTCTATGGCACTGAGCCTTACACACCTGAGTAAACCCATTGAGGTCATTGGGACCACTCTCATGAGTAGGATGGAGGGTAGGGGGCTTACTCATTAACATGAATTTAGCCTTGGCTAAAAATGCCTATAAATTGTTCCTGTCTGACAACTAATTTGCTTGAAAGAGATTAGTTTGTCCTACTTCAGTTTTGCATTTCACAAAATATTCCCCCATTGATGACATCCTTTTGGTATTCTCAGCAGGGTGTTCAGAGATGTGAATGAGCATGGAACTTGGCCTGCTTTGCAGGAGGTGTTTCAGGTTAAGATTGAGACACATTAGCGCGGGAGAGAAGCTTTTGCTGCTTGTGGTTAGCTTTTCATGTAACTAAATAAAACATATTAGTTTCCAGGCCTGTCAGTCTGTCACTTTTAAATTCACTTAAAAAAATAAATATAAAAAATGAAGTCACTGTGAATGGTAAATGTCACTGGAAAATGAATATTTTATGTCTTGCCATGTTGTGAATGATGTCTTTGCAGTATCACCGGTTGAAGTATGTTGACTGCACAGGCATATTGCAGATGTTGCGTTGCTTTAAAAAATAAACAAGCCAGTTTACTAGCCAAAGGGAAGCAGTGGAGTAATAAAATTTTGCCTCTTGTTTGTCTTACGTCATTAATGGTGCTTTTTTATGTTGTGTCCTTAGCTCCACACGCTGGAGTCAGTCCAGCTGAATATTACCATCAGATGGCTCTATTGGCAGGTCAGCGCAGCCCATATGCAGACATTATTCCTTCAGCTGCTACTGCAGGAGCTGGTGCCCTTCATATGGAATACCTTCACGCCATGGATAGTAAGTGATCATGCTGGAAATAGTGAGATAAATAAGGCCCTGATCCTGAAAAGAGAGCCACGTGGGTGAATTTCCTATGCTCACGTGAAGCCCCGCTGTGAATAGTAGAGCACTATGCGGATGCAGAAGTTTGTACCCGCATGGTTCTCTTTGCAGGATCGGGGCCTAAAAGTAGTTGAAGTGAGAGGTGGCAATGTGAATCTGATGATAAACTTTGAAAGAGACTAGGGAGAGAAATGTGATTGCTTCTAAAAATAAAGGGCTGTGAGTAAAACTAATTTTCAGTGGACTCAGATTCCTAAATTACTAAAAGCTTTTGAAATGGTTACCTTACACTAACAAACATTAAGTCATGTTTATCTTTAATGTTGATATTTTTGTTGCTGTTGACACCAGTATTCATTTTTCATAAATAAACATTTGCATCCATTTTCCTAACCTTAGTTAGTGTCCCTGTCCCCTCAAAACAAACAAACAGAAAACAAAAAACAAAACCCAAAACAAACAGCAACCAGTCAATGTGAACAACTCTTCCTTTACAGAATTTATCTAAAACATCTTCAGAGAGCAGCAGATATGTTTAAACATTATGTATCCTAGTACTGACTAAGCTTTGAGATTGTTTCTGGCTCAGGCAAAGTGGATGGCCAAATCCCCAAGGATGCTGCCTCAAATATCTAAGCTATGTACCTCCTTCCACCTGCTGCACCATCTTCAAGACCTTCTATCGTGGCCTCTATTTCTCTCAGCAAAGTTGAGTAGAAAGCACTCCATCTGAAGCTGCACACTGCTGTTTTTTAGTCAACCAAAGGGAGTTACTGTTAGTATTGAGTTGTGCAAAGCACTTCACTCATCAGCTGCTAACGCTGTCTGTGGAATCCTTTCATTCCCCCCTCTCCGCCATAACTTGGGAAGTAAGAGACTGGGGCTAGGAATCAACAGGGCCACCCTGAGGATTCAGGCGGCCTGGGGCAAAGTGGGGGAGCTGCGGCGCTTGTACTCACCCGTCAGCGATCTGTGTCTTCGACAACATTTTGGCAGCGGGGAACCCTTCAGTTGCTCCACATCTTCGGCAGCACTGAAGGACCCCCTGCCACCGAAATGCCGCCAAAAACCCAGACCACCGCCGGACCAGGGCTCGTGGGGCCCCTGCGGGGCCTGACGCAAATTGCCCCACTTCCCCCCCTACCCAGGCGGCCCTGGGAATCAAACCTTGTTGCCTCTCATGTGGCAGCACAGAGCCATGCTATTAGAGCAGTGGTTTAGCCTGTGACTCTTTTAATTCCTTGCTAGCATGTGGTTTCTTCAGGTTTATATCTCATTATTGACCATGTTCTGTGGCTGCTGATCCCAAGGAATCTGCATATAATGTAAGAACTATGAGGCTCACACGTAGAAAGCATGATGACATAAGAAAGTCACTGTTACAAGGAAATGCATTTAAATATATGTTAAATAAGTGATAAGTTTTGCAAGTCAGGCAAGATATATTGTGGAGGAATTGAGTGTGCAAATTAAACGTTTTTATTTTATTACTCGTAAAGAAGGTGAGCACATTTTTTAACAATTCAGTTTCAATTACATATTCTATATTCAATTACTGTGCATGGTGCATTACAGTAGTTAAAAGATTCCAAACATACTCATTTCCTAGTCGTAGGTGCTTATGAAAACCAGAATCTGCCATGTGGACATTATTTCTGATAAGCTTCACAGAAGATGGAGTTTTTCAAAGGGTTTTGAAAGGGGAAAGAGAGAGTTGGGGGTGGGGGGATAAAGGGCTATTAATGTGTTTTGTTCAAGTCATGTAAGTATAATAATCACTTACACTTGGACACATCGTCAACTCGTGTAACTGTCGTAGCTCCACTGAAGTCAATGGAGCTATCCTTATTTACACTAGCTGAGGATCTGGTCCAATGTGTATAATCCCTTGAATCCCAAAGTGCTTGATAAATAATGGGCCCAGTCCAAACTGGCATGCTGACCTACTGTAATTTGCCTGTTCAGCACTTACCTAACACCACAATGGGCATTCTAGGAAAACCTAAAGAGAGAAAATTCTGTATCATACAAATAACACCAGAGACATCAAAAGACTTACTTGTGGAGTAAAGGCTGGAGAATTGAGCTTGCTATAATATGCATAGAATTACAGCTTCAGCATCACAAATAATTACCTCTTTTTACTTAAAGGGGGGTGCTGGAACAATTTGTATAGTAGAGGTGCTGAAAGCCATTGAACAAAACTGTAAATCCTGTGTATGATGGAAACCACTTCAAGCCAGGAGATGCTGCCGCACCCCCAGCATCCCTAGTTCCAGCACCTATGCTTAAAGGAAAGGATATTGATCTTTGATGCATATGATCTCTGTACATTCATAAAAAAATTGTCCTAAACATAATCTCAAATAGGGACAGCTGTACAGATATTTGATATATGCACTTTAATTTGTTTTGTGTTTGGTTTTAAAGTTTGAGATCACACATTTGCGATTCATTATAACAGCAACTTTTCCATTAGGGATTATTTCAGTACTAAAGACAAAAAAATGGAAGCAGTATTATGCAAATGGGTTATTTTAAACAGTAAATAGAGAATTAAAATAAGAGTGAATCCTAAGAAGGTCACTTAGCCTCACCTTCTCTATTTGATGAGAATGTGTTTAGTCAGGCATTAGCTTCTTTTATCTAAAGAGAGGATGAAGTTACCCTTTTACTTTGTAAAAACTAATTAAAACTATCTTAACTTGCATGGATATACAGTAAATTAATTGTCATTAAGTAGGCATCTAAATGTCCTATCATTCATCATGCTAAAGAAAACCCCTTTCTTCTTTGTCAGAATTTTAGATTAGAAAAGAGAAACAAAACAATTAGCAGGGAGCCAATATTAAGATGTTTTTTTTTTTTGAACGATCAGTATGCCCATGTTTGCATTATGATGATTTTAAAAGTCCTCTTTCCACCCTGCCCCATCTTGTTAAAAAGAATGAAAAAGAAGTTGATAATTTCCCTCATTATTTGCGACCAAATTCTGAGAAAATAGCTGATTTGACCCTCTGAAAGACCCTCTGCTTACATATTCCATACAACGAGTCAGAAACAGAGAATGTTCTCAATTTACTATATGAAGAAGTTGTATGTGTGTGTGTGTGTGTGTGTACATCAGTGAGCACAATAATCAAATCTGGAGCCTCTAGACTCTACTGTAATACAAATAATAACCATATGTATTATGCAGAAGATGGACACAGAGCTTTATTCAGAGTACGGAGAACACCCTGCCTTCTTCCCGCTTTATGGTGCAGGAGAGCCATTTTTGTTAGAGTGGGGGACATGATGCTTGGTTCTTATGCAGGGGGTTGAAATGTCCTACATGCTCTGGAGCCTCACTCCGTGTGAACGTTTTGGTGAATTCCCGTTGACTTCAGTGGGAGCAGAGCTAGCGAGATCCACACTGAATACTTTTGACAGTCCCACCCTGTAAGATTTACTGAGGTGTGACCTTTTGACTGAATGTAGGCTGAGTTTCAAGAAATGGTGGGACAAATTTTGGCTAATAGACCCATTCCTTCCCCCGTGTGTCATCAAGGGATTTCTGGGTTTGGAAAGCAAGACAAAATTCAGGATGTGTACTTCCACGAAGTAAAACCAAACTTCTACTGATGCCTGTGAACCAAAACCACCAAGTTTCCCGCAGCTCTAGTTTATTTTCTGAAATTCAAACTTGTCATGTTCACAGCCTTCAAAGACGACCGGTTCCTTTGGAATGTTTGAAGAAATATGATTTAAAGTAATAAAATTATACATCTGAAAATTGTTCCATAATAATTGATGCTAAAAACTTGAATTCAGAAATCAAATTCATGGAACAATTTGCAGCAAGGCATATTCCATTTTGGAAAGTAATGATTGAAAATGACATCAGCTATTTCAGAAATGAGCTCTACCTTTGAAATAAGTCTTTACTTAGAACACACACTTGGCTTTTTGCCTGCACATCCCTGTCTCAGAGCTTCACTAGAATATCAGGGTTGGAAGGGAACCTCCTGTTCAAAGCAGGACCAGTCCCTGGACCCTTAAATGGCCCCCCTCAAGATTTGAGCTCACAACCCTGAGTTTAGCAGGCTAATTCTCAAACCACTGAACTATGCTTTGCCACGGAGAAGTAACACAGGGTTACCACCATATTTCAGTGGGTTTGAACCACCAACCTTTTGGTTCACAGTCAAATGGGCTGACCTGTTGCACCACAGAGAAACATAGCTGCTATTACAGTTTCCTTCAGTATAATGTCTACTCCACAAGGACTAGATTCTTAAACAAGTCTGTCTTCTGCTCTGTAGAACGCCACAACCTATCTTCTGTTTTCACTCACCTCCAAAGTTGATGGTTTTTCAGTGCTTACTCAGAAGGTGAATGGAGTTTTTAGTCAATCACTGGCTCTGCATTTTTGGTATCCAAGAATCTTATAAAAAAAGGAATGCGATCCTTCATTGGAAGAATACTATGAATAGATAAACATCTCAAATTAATAAATGCTGAAGTGTTTATGTTTAAAATATATGCCAGAGCAAAGCTGCAAAGTTTATTTTAGCAGTCAGAGATGCTTATAAATTGTGATCAATTTCTTTTTATAGTAATATACGAACTCAGAATATTGTGATACTAAACATTTTGCAGCGTAATGAATGATCATCTCATGTTTAAAACCTTTTAGGAATGTAAAACCTAATTCAGTGGTGAATACAAGAAAAACAGTCATTTAATTTAATTGGATTTTACATTTTGAAAGTCACTGCCTCACTTGAAGCCAGTCCTACTCTTCAATTGCCAAGTACCGTGGGGCTCTCATTTGGCCATAACGATCATCTCCTGTGACACAGGAATTCTCTGTTTACACATAGAACTGTTACCTCTTGGGAAATTGGCCAAGTCCCAGGTGGACGCAAGTTGGGGTCTGACTGATTTCTAGATCCAGGTGAGACCACTACGGCATACTGTTCCAAGGAGAAAAGAAAATCTGTGGCTACTGAATGATAAGGCTGAGTCAAGGCCTTTCTGCTCTGTCTTTCCCAGCTGGAAACCACCTCTTTGTCTCTGGCCAAAACACTTATGTGCGTACAACAGAGCCAGGGATGAGCTGGCCCAGAGCCCAGAGTGGCTCTGTGCTCAAGAGAAGGCTGGCTGCTGATAGCAGTTGGGAGGGATGAGGGAAAGAGTTTATGAGCATTTGAGGGAAAGAGACTTTTCAAACCACCATAGTGTGACGCAGGAATGGGTTGGCTCATTTTAGAGAGGGAAGGGAGAAGGAGGGAGTCGTGTGTTTGTTGAAAGTCTGTGAAGCACCAGGATGAGGATAATCAAACTTGGTAGCTCTGTGCAGTTTGTTAATGAGTATGCTTCTCTTCACACTCCAAGGGGTAGTGCAGACGTGGGTGATACTTATTTGATACAAGTGTCATCTCCTGGGAAATGGGGTAAAGAACTGCCAAATGAGGTTCTTTTGCTGAAATGAGACAATGCTCTGATCAACAAAGAGGCAAACTACAACTATGTTTGTAGATCATTTATCAGGCTGTCTAAGCTTTCACTTCAGATGAGAAATGTAATCTAGCAGGGTTCATGTTATAGTATTTTTAATGATCGCTTCATTTTCCAACAAAATCATTGGAATACATCTCTCATTTGCAGCGGAAAACATAACTAGCTGATATTTGATTTATAAACATAGTTGTGGTTTACCTTTTTCCCAGTCAGAGCACTGTCTCATTTCAGTATCAGAAACAGTTTATCTGTGCTTGGCAATTCTCTAAGAAATTCCCCAGGAGAGGACACTTACATCAAGTAAATGGCAGTCACCTCTATCTATACACATTCAGATCTGGAATTCTGATCAGTCAGAATAAATATTTTTAAACTTACGTCCTAAAAATCGAATTTAAAATTTTTCCTAAATTATTATTAGTAACATCCCAAAGCAGAGGTCAGGATTCTCATGTTAAAAACAGAACTGTAGCATGTAACAATGCCACGCATAGCCAAAGAAAGTGATCTGTGCTTCCCTCATCGTGAGCATGTCCAGTGTCTTGTGATCAATCCCATTCCTATCAGTCTGAGGAAAATGAATGATTGATCCTTTTATCTATAGGACTACCGGGGGGGAGGAGAGAGAGGGTGTGTGTGTCAGCTGATGTAAAACATAGCAAGGAGGATTATAAATAACGACAATATTACATACCATTTAGCTGTTCAGCTGTGGTCTAGTGGATTGTGCTAAGAGTCCTGTTTGCCCTACTCATTTGATGTTTTACTCTGGACGACCGTACTTCAGTTATCCACTTGGTAAAATGAAGATAATAATAACTCACTTTTAAAGTGCTTTGAGCCAGCTCCTTAGCTAATGCAAATTGGCATAACTCCATTGACTTTAGTGTAGCTGTACCAATTTATATCAGCTAAGAATTTGGCCCATGTGAGAGGTATAGATGAAAACTACTAAATACATGCAAAATATCAATATATAGTTATTCTTTTACTATCACATGGATATCCTTGGTAAATGCATAGCAACTTTTTATAGCCACTAATCAATATTTGTACTTTCATGGAGATAAAACATATCAGGTTTTACAAGTATCAAGGCACTGCACTTAATAGAGTAGCAGACGTACACACGGTACAATAACAAGCCCATAAAAAGAGAGAAAAAACAGATTAAAATAGCTTGAAGTAGCTTGAGAGAAAAAATAAAATCCTCAAGTTTAAGTTTTAAATGATAATTCAGCCACATAAATATCCAGTGAGAGACTGAAGGAATAAAGATGGGGGCGGGGGAACCCTCAAACCCTGAACCCAGATCCCAAAGACAATTCATACCATTGTTGGCAATCTTAGCAGAGCAGCCAAGGTCAAAGAATGTTCCAAATTAAGCCCAGTTTATGAGGGGAAGTATAAACAGAGATCAGATCATAGAATGATATCAACCATAAAACAATTACAGATGTCTAAGGAAAAGAGTCAAGCGAGAAAGTCGCAAACAATGAGAATTAAGACAAGCCCTGTGATTCTGTGCCACTTGCATGTTAGACAACGTAGTGGTAGGAAGATTAGTTGGAAAGCCATGGGAAGAGTTGAGAGAGGAAAGAACCATGGCATGCACCGTAGTTTTAGCCGCAACATTTGTTCAGTAATCATAGATTCTGGAGGTGTTTAGTCAGTGGAACTGAGAGTTGGAATAATGTGTGAACAAAATAACAAATCATAGTAAAAGAATACATCTGGATTGCAAGCATACCCTAGAAATGGATTGTCAGGGTTCCCTCCCCACTCTGAACTTTAGGGTACAGACATGGGGATCCGCATGAAGACCCCCTAAGCGTATTTTTACCAGCTCAGGTTAAAAACTCCCCAAGGCACAAATTCTTTCTTATACCTTGGATTAAGTAACGCTGCCACCATCAAGTGATTTAAACAAACATTTAGGGAGGGCCACTTGGATTCCTACCTTCCCCCAAGTCCCTACACCCCTTTTCCTGGGCAGGATTGAGAACAATCCCCTCACCAATTGGTACATGTGAACACAGACCCAAACCCTTGGATTTTAAAACAACGAAAAATTAATCAGGTTCTTAAAAGAAGAATTTTAATTAAAGAAAAGGTAAAGGAATCACCTCTGTAAAATCGGGATGGTAAGTACTTTATAGAATAACAAAAGACTCAAGAACATAGAGGATCTCCCCTCTAGGCAAATCCTTAAAAGTACAAAACCTGAGATAAACCTCCCTCCTCCTACAAATGAAATTACAAGCCAAAATAAAAGTAAGCTAACACATTCCTTCGCTAGAACTTACTAATACTAATGGAGTTGGATTGCTTGCTTTTTTGATCTGTCTTCAGCAAGCACACAGAGCAGACAGACAAATTCCACCCCCCACCACCACTGCACAGATTTGAAAGTATCTTGTCCCTTATTGGTCCTTTTGGTCAGGTGTCAGCTACTTTACCTGAGCTTCTTGCTTCATAACCGTTTACAGGTGAAAGAGGAATTAACCCCTTACAGGGTAAAAAGGGATGTTATGCTACACTTAGCTGTATGTTTATAACATGGATGAAATACAAAGTCAGCTTATCTCAAAATAAAATCGCCAGCAAAGTGAGAGAGCCTAAAATGAAAATGTCAGTCTTACTATATGTAACAATGAAATTAGCAAACATTTAGTCGAATGTATCCATGAAACATGTGAACAAAGAACATCAGGACATTTGGGAAAAGAGAGATCTCTACATCAGCTGTCTATAACAGTAACGAACGCCCTGAATCAGCTGTGTATTTGAGTATTTGCTTAACTTTAATCACATGGATAGTCCTGTTGGAGTCAATGGACTACTAACATATTTACAGTTACACACATGCTTAAGTATCTTGCTGAATTGAGGTCTAGAGCACCAAGTAGTGGAAAGTATGAAGAAAAGATAACAGAAACCTGTCACCTACTCTTACATTGCTGAGAAGTTACATAAAGCTGCAAGTCATCCAGTTAGAAAAATAGGATTTGAACTAAGAGTTCATGGCCCTGGACATCAAAATTACACAGCATGCTCCAATATTATTATTTTCAATACACATAATTTTGTTCTAGAACTTTGATTACAATGAAATGGAGGATTAGATGAATTAGTTTTAGAATGAAGTTGAAGGTGATATCTCCCATTAGCATTGATAGAATTGGGTTACAGGTCAAGAGGAGTACAGGACCAATAGTGAAAGTTTTGAAAGCCACAGAGAATTTAGCCATTCATGTTCTGTTCATTTTAATGGAAGATGTGGGATCGAATCCCCTGCAGTGCCTTGAAAAGCTTAAACTATAGTTTTTAAAAAATGGATACACCTACCCCCTCAAATCTCCTTAGATACTTGAAAAAATTGAAATAAAATCCTGATGTCTCTTAGCCTAATGCTGTGAATGTCGAACTGATGACTTCTGTTGATACAGCATTGTTTTATGGCATTATTTTATTCATCCTTTTTATTTTTTCAGCTAGCATTGGCCAGGCAGAATTATGATCAGCAAAAGGAAAGCTGCATCTTAATCTCTATTTTGTATTTTAGACGTTTATTTTTGGCGCTTTGCATTGAAGTGGCAGGGGTTTCAGGGAGTGCCGATGTAAGCCACTGTCTCATCGCTTGGGCTTGAATTAATGATGTGAATGTCTAAGCAGCCATCAGATTCATAAATCACCAGAAATGAGAGGGATAACATATAAAAGTCTTTTCCTTTTGTTTAGCAATTTATCATTTTGCTTGCACATTAATAAACAGAGCTCCCCTGAGGTAAGCCACAGGAAGATAAATTTTTCTGCCTGATTTTCCTCAATTATAGCCAGTAGATCACAAGTGGAAAGAGTGGGCTTGTCACAGCATGATGTGACTCTTTATACCCTCGCCAGGAGTCATAAATAAACGGGGTAGAGTACTTTGGTAGATAATTATTTTTGTTTACATAACAGGTGCCAGGTTTCCAAGTCCAAGGCTGTCAACTAGACCAAGCCGAAAGCGTACGCTGTCCATATCGCCCCTGTCTGATCATAGCTTTGACCTTCAGACCATGATACGGACATCTCCAAACTCCTTGGTCACAATTCTCAATAATTCTCGTAGCAGTTCTTCAGCTAGTGGTTCCTATGGCCATTTATCTGCAAGTGCAATAAGGTAAAAACGCAGCAAAGTAATGATTAATTTTTTGTTACAGCATTTTTTGTGTATAATGCTATATTATCTTTCTTACACCATAAACTTGGATGGATGCAAATATACACACACATGTGTTTCTCTTTATATGTATATTTTTGTGTGTCTGTACCGTCTATCTTTTTGACTGGAGCTAAATGTATAGTGCCAAATATTTCTTTTTTGCTTGGAACTAACAGAGAACTTTGAGACATTTTATTATCCATTAGAGGTAACTTTCAATCTAAAGGGCAATAATGGTGTATAAATATATACACAGAGAGAGATGTTAATATTCAGATATAAAGACATAGGATCCAATTGGCACTTGTGCACCTGAGTCATTAAATGATTTTGAAAATCCTGCCCATAAACACAACAGACAGCAAAGTGTCCCAATGGTACTGTGATCAAAAATGGGAAGCTCAAGTGCTTTCTGATCCTATCATTAAACCCCCTTGATATTTGTCTGATCGCTTTCCTACTGTGTGTATTTAAAGGTAAGGCTCTCTAAGGCTAGATGACATGTATCTTCCTTTTCACCTAAGAAATATTTCTTATGGTTAGTAATCTGTGTCCAGATAAAAGGATACCATACTTTAAAATAAGGTAAGGCGCTCCCAACACTCTTGCAAGAGTATGGCAGACAACATCTCTATCCAGGCACAACAAAGAACCTCTGTTCTGTTCCCTGGTCAGTTATATTTTCCTTCGCTATTTGCACATGGGACAAAATAGAGGAGCTACTCACTATAGAGTTTGTGAATTCCAAGTTCCTGCTTCATTTGCACATGCAACAAATCAGCAAGAGAAGAATGGTGGAACCATGGGATTGAGAGAAGAAGAGTAGAGCGGAGAGGCGGAGAGATTTGCAAAGGAAGAGGAAGGGGAACAAGGAAGCAAATGGGACAGAAGGAGAAATAACAAGAGAGCAAAAGTGGAACAAAATAAAAGGAGATCAAGGAACTAAAAAAAGGTGTCAGTAATGAGGGGGGAAGGCAGAAGAAACAAATGCAGAGACCTTGAAGTGTTTGTGACATCACTAAATTTTAACTGAAAAAGTTCCTTCAGCATTCCAAAAAAATCTCAAAAGTCTCAGAAAATATTGATTTTGCATTTATGGCACGCGAACAAAAACTTTTTCTGATTCCTCGCTTAAAAGCAGCCTCCGCCTTCAATTTGCAGCTCGGGAAAAGAGCAAGTCCCCATAGCAATTTCTTGAGAGTTAAAAGGTCAGTTTTTGGCAGTGTGCAAACCTGCTTTTCCAACAAGAAAGATGCACTTAAAACTTCAAAAACTGGCCATGGGGCTTTACACTGCTGGAGAAGATGGTGACTGCAAGTGGTGTTCCGAAAACATGACTCTGGCAGATGTTTAAAGTGATAGTACTGTAAATACTTAACATAAGCAAAAGTGCTGTTGTTTTTAACACCTCTTTTTAAATAGTCATATTTCAAAGCTCTGCTGTACTTGAATAGCTATATAGTGTTTTACAGGTATGATGTCATAATTCTGAAATACAACTCGGCAATCCCTTGAAGCATAGTTCCAATTTCCAAGTACTGTAGCTGTGGAATATGACTTTTATCAGTAGCTGGCAGTGATTTTTGGCCACATCTGTTAAATATATGTATTATAGAGGCATACTATTCCCACTGTTAGGAGGGAATGACACTTCCAGGATGAACCAGAAGCTGGGACTGGACAACAGGGAATGAATCACCTAATAACTACCCTGTACTGTTCATTCCCTCTGAAGCATCTGTTATTGGCCACTGTCAGAAGACAGGATTCTGGGCTAGATGGCCCATTGGTCTGACCCAGTGTGGCCATTCTTAGGTTCTTATGAACCTCCTTCTCCATTGCATATAACTTTGGGGAAGAAATTCTGTGGAGAAACTTGGCATAGTTAGTCTCTTCCTTGGGGTAAATATTCTCCCCAAGATTGAAAATACTTGGTCCAGCTGTTTTTGATGTATAGGATCGCAAACCCAAGAGGCACTCCCGCAAGTGCTTATTCACATGAGTAGTTTTGTTTAAGACATCTGAGGAATTTGAATAAGTGCTGATCAAAAACTGAGTAAAGTCCTAAGGATTAGGCCCAATAGGGCTATTCATGTGAGTTAGCATTACTGAAGAAAATAAAGTTTGCAAGATTGAGCCTATGCACTTTTAAGGTTTTCAGAATTTTGTGTTCATATTTTCTGAGCATGTGTAATGGAAAATTTCACACCATTGAATCATTTTCTTTTTTGATAAGACTATAAATGTTCAGTGTCAGAAGTGGAAAACATATTGTTACATCCTTTCCACTGGAAATGAGGAAAAGGAGAGGGAACAGATCTTGAGATCCTTTAAAGGATTACCCAGCACATTTTGAGATCGTTTTCCGACATTGCATCTTAATTGTTTGTTTAGCACTTTCAAAACCACATTTTAAACAATCGATAACACCCCTTAACTTTTCCCATGTGAATGTGTCTACAAAATAGTTAAACCTAAATACACAGCAACATGTGTCCAATTTGTGTTGAATAGATTATCTAAAGTCACAGTGAGTTGCAGTAAGTACATTTCGTAATTCAGGATTGCAGTAGTTCAGTAGTCCTGTAGATGTAGTTTAGAATTGCAATAAGCATTTTGTAGTTCAGGATTGAAGACACATTATTATTACAAACAAAGCTTGTGGTGCCACCTTGAGTGAAGGTTGGCCAAAGGTTCTCATGATAAGACCCTGTTTTCAGTTGCTTTTAACTTTGCCAATCTTAAACCTTTCAGGATGAAACCTTTAATGCTGGTTGTCTGCATGAGGCTACATTTTTCTGAAAAAGTGTCAGCAAAAATCCAGCCATTTCCAAGAATTGAGCAGGTCTAGCACCTCCATGTTTTGGAACAAGTGCTTGGAATTTGTCTGGGTGGTTGCCTGCATGCCAGGGATGTGCCTTTTGCTACTCCTGAGACAATCAGACCAAATTTAGCCAAGTTATAAGCGTTTTAAAACTCTCAGTCCATATATGCTCAGTGGAGACTTGTTAGAATTTAGCTGCTTAATTCTGCAAAGGTTCCATCTGTATTGAGTATCCTGCAGCCTAAGGACATAGAGGTTTATCAGGACTTTCCCTGTAACTAATTCTGTGGGCTGCTGTGGAGCTGGGCATCACTCGTAGCAGGAACCTTGTCTCTCCATTGCTCTCAGTATTCACTCTGTAGGTTCTCAGGCATTTTGGAGAAGGAAGAAGCCTGACTTGAATACAAGAGGACAGGAGCCAGACAGGGAGGTGGGGGGCAGTATTGAAGGGAGAACATTGAGACAAAGAAGTAGTTTGCTCTTTAAAATACCTAAGAAATTACATTTAAAAAATCTACATTAATAGAACATTAAGATTGCAAAATAAAACACTCAAAATTAGCAAATGCCAGAATTAAGCCTCCCTTTCTTTTTATGATACAAATCTTTAATTACATGGTCACATACTGTTTTTTCCACAGGACCCCTGCCTCATTCAGTGCACAGGATTAGACCTATTCAGAAGATGAATCAGGGTTGTGAAGTGAAGGAGACTGTTGTCTGAACGACCCCTGCCTCATTTGTTACAGAAGTAGGAAGGTGTGTAGTGAATGAGGCAGGGGACAGCAGGAATAGAACGGATGACTTCCTGGATAAGGCAGTTTAATTCTGCTCTGGATGATTGGATTCTATCCATGTCTATGCCACAGAGCTCCTGTGTGATGCTGGGCAACTCACTTAAAGCAGACTTTTCACAGGTGGCCTTTAACTGTGTGGTCCTCATTTTCGGGGTGCCTAACTTGAGATCCTGGGGTCTGATTTCCAGAAGTGTTGAGCATTCACAGCTTCAACGGAACTCAATGAGAGCTCTGATTTGAACATAGAAATTTGTTTATAATGCTAAGTACTCTGAAATATCAGACCCTAAGTGTCTGAAATTGGGCACGCAAAATTAGTGGACAATTTTGACCTTAATCTCTCTGCCTCAGTTTTCCGCATATAAAAGGCGGATAATATCACTTCCTCATCTCGTGTGTGTGTGTGTGAACACAATTAAATTAACATTTGTGAACAAATTAGATACTATAGTGATGCGCACCATAGAAAAAATGATGAGGAAATTAATAATTCTGTGTCCAGTGAATAAAGTGCACTAAATAAAGCTTGGGATCACGCACTGAACTAAATATTGAATAACTGGTCATTAAATGAGCACTATCCATCCTGTGCATTGAATGAGATAGGAGTTCTGTGGAAAAAACAGTATTTGTTCATGTATCAGAGGGGTAGCCGTGTTAGTCTGGCTCTGTAAAAAGTGACAAAGAGTCCTGTGGCACCTTATAGACTAACAGACATATTGGAGCATGAGCTTTCGTGGGTGAATACCCACTTCGTCAGATGCATCCAATACGTCTGTTAGTTTATAAGGTGCCACGAGACTCTTTGTCGCTTTTTGTAGTATGTATTCGTGTTATTAATGATTGTATCACAGTGCATGCATACAAAGGGCTGAATGAAAGTTGCATAGACAACCTTAATTCTGTCATTTTCTAACTTTTGAGTGCTTGACTTTGCAACCTTAACATTCTTTTGACATTGGGGTGTATGTGTGTGTGTTTTTGTGTGTGCGCGCACATGTGCAGTCATACATGATTTGTTCCAATGCAAAACCAGACCCCATGGTGCTAGACACTGCATAAACATTTAAAAGTACATGTGCTTCCCTAAAGAACTTACATTGTAGGTTACAACATGTAGATGAAACAAACTATGCGTGTGTGTGGGGGGGGGGATTGGGAGGTTGGGGGTGAAATAACAATGAAACAAGCCCCATCTTTTTAGCCTGTGTTTGTGCAGTGCCTAGCCCAATGAAGTCCATATTAGGAGGATATTAGATGCTACTGCAATGCAAAAAATAAATAATATTTTAGCACAATAAGCATAGGTTATGGCTTGTCTTGTCATTGTCAGCTGGCAGTGTAATAACCTATCCTGTCTACTAGCCGCACATGTGAAAGAAGATGTTGCTATTGCTATTGTTGATAGCTAATGGAGATTCTCTTTTAGCTCACCAGCTAGAACTGCTACTCTATATTTGAAAATGCCTATTTTACATTGCAGCTGGGAAGAATCGTGCACAAAGGAGCCAAATGAAACAACATACAGTGAGGATAATCCTTTATTTGACATTTACTCATTTGGTTACCTTCCTCAGTCATGCATTGCATACCCCTACTATAAATAGTTTGTCGGGGTGCACTTATATGTAGTATCTACTATTTGAACAAATATTAGGTGTTGAACTGCTGTAACACTTCTTGCTGAGAGGCAGTGTGGCCTAGTAGGATGGGCTTGGAGGTGGTAGTCACTTCCCATGACATTCAGGTTGCCAACTCTACTCTTTTGCAAAAGGTTATGGGGTATTTAATAAACCTAAGAGGTTAGAGCATTGCTTTTTTAGGATCCAGAAATCACCGGTAGCACAGAGCCCCTAGGATCCTTATAGCATCAAGGGTCATCAAATAAAATTCATAGGCAGTAGGTTTAAAACAAGTGTAAGGAAGTACTACATCAGACAACACACAGTCAACCTGTTTAACTGAAGGGATGTGAAGGCCAAAAGTTAAAAAAAGAATTACATAAGTTCATGGAGGATAGGTCCATCAGTGGTTGCTAGCCAAGATGGTCAGGGATGCAGCCCCATGCCCTGGATGTCCCTAAACCTCTGACTGCTAGAAGCTAGGTCTGTGCTACAGGGGATGGATCACTCAAAAAATTACCGTTGTGTTCACTCTCTCTGAAGCATCTGATACTGGCCACTGTCAGAAGACAGGATACTGGGCTAGAGGGACCTTTGGCTATTTTTGTGGTACCATTTTTGCCAAGTCACTCTTCAACATCTGGGCCAAACCCTGCTCTCAGTTGCACTTGCTTCAATCAGGAGTAGCTCCACTGACCATGATGGAGTTACTCTGCATCTCACAAGTTTAACTGAGGTGGAATTTGGCCACATAACCAACCTTAAAATTGATTTTTGTGTTTGTTCAGGAGCCCTCTGGGATCTTTTCCAGTGATTGCAAGGAGCTGAGAAAACACAGCAGCTCTTTTCCCCTAAGATCTGCTCCTCTGCCCCTCAGTTGTATATGTGATTGGAGCAGAAAAGTGAAATTAACAAGATCTGGTTAATTATAGCCAGAGTTTGCATGATCTGGTTAATATCACTTTGCTGCTAGGCTGAAGTGAAGCTGAACATCCTTGGAGAAGATTTAAATAGTGGGGGGAAAGGCAAGCTGAACTGTAGCATAAGTTTGAGCAGTAGGAGAAGGTGTTGGGGGGGTGAAGGAGGCATGAGCTGTAGCAGTGGAGGGTAGGGTTTGTGCTTCTACAAGGCACAACTGAATAGATTCCTAATAATTTTCCCTTTGCATTTACGCTCCTTGTGGAAAGTACTACAAGAGGGAAACTGACTAGAATTATATATATATAAAACAACTGTAATGGGAAATTGATTAAATTCATACGATCACATACTAGTTTCCCTTTGGCAGCACATGGGGAGAGACCTGGATGCCAAAGATCCATTTCCCTCTACACACATAAAGAGGGACACACATCAACTGGAAAGGGGAGACTGAGAGAGAGATGATGCAAATGAGAGTAACGTGGACCAAAAGTGAGGCCATCTCAGAGGATAATCTGTCCTCAGTGAAGTTCTCAAATCCCTCACAGTTACTGGTGCATGAACATCATGAAGCATGAGATATTATATCCTTTTTAAAATTATTTTTAGCATTAGATATTATAACACTGGATATTCATTTTATCCACATAAACATCCAATCTCTCTTTGAATCCTACTAAGTTCTTGGCCTCAACAACATCCTGCAGTAGTGAGATCCACAGGCTATTTATGTACTGAGTGGAAAAAAAAATGTTTCCTCCTGTCAGTTTTCAGCCTTTTACTGAATATCTCTTTGCTCCTGTGTTATGGGACACGGAGAACAGGGCTTCCCAGTCTACCTCCTCCATGTAATTATTTTATATACTTTTATCTCACCTCCTCTGATTTGTCTTTTTTGTAAAGTAAAGATTATTTTCTATCTCTCTTACGAGAGTTTTGCCAGGCCCTTGATCATTCTGGTTGGATTTCTCGGAAACCCCTGTTGTTCTACAATATCCATTTGGAAATGAGGTGACCAGTACTTCACACAGAATTCCAGAGGAGGCCCTACTATTGATGGCATTATAATATTATCTATATTCTACATCTCGTTACTTATGCATCATCACATCTGAAAAATATATGTTGCTTACTGGAGCTGATAAAAGGCTGGATAGAATTCTATAATTTGTTTGGAAATGAACAAGTGAAACACAGTGTGTTTGGGGATAATTTGACAGGAATTCCTTAATGCAGGAGGTTGCACAGATCTTACTGTTTGCATAGGTAGAAAGACACACTCACACACCAGGTAAGAAACTTTAACTCTACAAGCTTTAAAGGTGTTTTGCCATATTATTATTCATCTTTATTTTTAAATCTTTACAAGTCAGACATAAAAACTCACTTTGGGCTGTAAGGTCTCTGGCTAGTAGTGTGTAATATATTGTAAATAAATGGTTTAGTTTAAACCAGTATAGTCATTTTCAAGATCTAGGAGCACAGAAAAGAAACAGATGTCTCATAGTTCATGTGTATTTTTGTGATGCTTTAAATAAGACCATAACAGCCACTTTTAGTATTCATTTATGGATTTAAACTCCCTCAATATGCAGAGAAATAATTTGTGGACAATGGGTCCAATTTGACATTCACTTTCACCCATGCAACTCCGGTAAGCCAACTTCAGACCTGAGATAATTCCAGTGAAAAACACCCTGTTGAGAGTATACGTTCATTACACACTTAAGCATGCAGGGCCTTCTTCTCCACTTCCTTGTACCATGTAACCTGAGCAAAGTGGATGTAAAGCACTACCAGATCAGACTAGTTGCATTTTATACCCTCTTAGCACAATTATAAATGGCAGTGGAGAACTACAATAGGAACAGAAATCAAATGTTAATGTAATGTTGGAAGTTGAGTCTAATCCTAGCCCTATTAAAGTGGATTTCTATCTGTAGTCTCTTCTTATGAAATCTGTATTTTACAGAATAATAAGCTTCAATTAGATTGTTTTGGGGATTATCCATGTTTTGCGTGGAAGGTGGTAGATGTTTTCCACACACACAAAACAACATGGTCTCTGCCTCTAAGTCAAGCAGCATACTAAGGGTGGAGAAAGAAGGATATCAAGTGAGTGTGTGCGTGCGCGCATGTGTGTTCATACATACATATCAGATCTCTTTGTAGTTATCGCTGCAGAGCAAATCACTTCAGATAGGCTAATTTGGCAAATGTTATTGGCAGAGTTATAGCCTTTAAACTAGGTAGTAGAGCATAATGTAATGGTTTTTTCCAAGAAAAAAATATAATAGTGTAGCTAAGGAATCAAATACAAAGCTTGTTTCTTATTCAGAACATAAAATATGGATGTTAAGATTAAATGACTATGAAAATGTATATTTAGTGTAAAAGAAGATTTCCTGTATATTTAATCCATGTATGCCACCTGTTTTAGGACTAAAAACCTGCTTAGCCATGAACTTAGTTTAAAAGGTGTTCGCTATAAATTTCACTGACCTATAGGTAGAGAACTAAGACAAAATACTAGAAACTTTTCTGCTGTCTTACAAAGCCTAGTTCAACATTCTGTAGAATTCCTGGAACAAGAAAACCACATTAAGAGAAACAAATTATGAAGAGCCAGGGTGTCAGCTTATGTAAATCAGTGTACTTCTGTTGATCTCAATGGAGCTATGCCAGTGACAATGTAGCTATACCACTATAGTCTCCATAGTGTAGACATAGTTTTACATTTATACTGAATGAAGGGCAACTATTATGCATACCAGCTTCAACGAGGTTTTACCCAACACCCAGCAGAGCAATGTAATGGCTGGTGATTTAATTTGGGCTAGAGACCTTGAAGAATGCAATGAAATCCTTAGGAGGTGTTGCTGAGAGAAAGAAACATCTGACGCTGAACTTTTATAAGGTATTTTTTTTAAAGTTATCTATATTAGACATATTAGACACAAACATGGTTTAATTGTTGATTCGGATAAATAAAAACCATAGTTGGATCTCTCAAACTAGAGAGATCTATGCGGATGAAAAACCATTCGGTAAGGTTAATTCCAAATCCGCCTGTGGTCAATAAACCCTAATAGGAATTGCAGGGCATTCCCTGGCTTTAAGAAAACAAACGTAAACAGGCATTTGAGAAGTTAAAAACATTGATCACCAGTTTTAAATTATTAAGATTTAGCTAAGCCAGTTGCACATCTGTAGATGCATCTTCTGAATGACTAGGTCATTGATTCAGGAAGCACTGAAGCACATGCTTAAGTCCATCCCTATTCACAACAGCACTAAAGCATGTGCTTCAGTGCTGCCATAGGGATGCTTTTCTGAATCATTGCCTCAGTTCATTCCTAAAGCAGGAAGAGTAGTCAGCTGCAATTGTATCAAGATCCTTTAACAATGGATAAAAAAACTACATCCAGATTCAAAATGAGGGGTGAAATCTTGGCTCCACTGAAGTTAATGGCAAAGTTTCTGTTGACTCCAATGGAGCCAGGGTTTTACCCAAGATGCTGGCAGCTCTCCTTTGTTGGTTCACTGAATCCTGCCTACCTCAGTTTCATTGCCCTTGGGTGTTTATGCAGCGGTAGAGGATAGTGTGACAAAATATGTAGCTTTATCAGTACCATGCCCATCCATGGTATAATATTGCCAATCATAATGCTGTGCAATTTATTATTTTTAAAATAACTAAAACTGCTGGATGGAATCTGTGCTGTACAAACTTTAGGCATTCTACAGGAGTAGAGCTTAGAGAAGCAGGCAGCTTCCCCGCGACTGGGAAGCTCAGCTGAGCATATATATGCATAGACTTATAGCTGTACTGCAAGCTTTTATGTAAATAAGTCCTGCTGAGATGGCTGACCTTGGAGAAATCAACCAGCTGGCTGTTTTATGAAGGTTTTGGGTGTACATCATGATCTTTGTCAAATTACGGTCCAAAGATAAGTATGTCTCTCTGTCTATCTATATGTACATAAACAACGTATATAAAAAAGGAAAGAATTTTCCTAACTTTGAGTCACAGCTGTTTTGTGGCAAAATCCACAGCTGTATCTAGAAACTGGATAACCTTGTTAACAGGACAGCCACAAAGTAGCCACAAAGTTTGGTTTTGATTATAATGTCTGTTTTTCTTCTTCTTGAAGTCAATTCCTTAAAATTTGATGTGCTCATGTAATTGCAATGTAGTTCATTGCCCTGTTTTACCTCCAGTGCAGGGTGTTTGAAACTGTAGAGAGGGGGAAAGAAAGAAAGAATATTGAAAAATAAATGTCACGGATTTTTTTTTTGGTTTGTTTTTTTCCCCAATTCAATTTGAAATATCTTTACAAGTTAAAGTACAGTTACTATAGAGTTTTCTAACTCTTCCACAACCACTCCCCCCCTCCAAAAAAAGGTCAATAGAAAAAAAGACAAACTCTACATAGTTTCCCCTTGGTTTTACTGTACAGGCATTCATCTTTTTCTTTCCTTTCTTTTCCCTCTCTCACAGAATTTTGGGGAAAAAATGTGTTAAATATGAATTCTACAACCAAAATAGGAATAACCCTGCATCGAGTGGTATATATTTTCTCTTCTTTACCATGCACTGTGAAGAAAGAGGCCTATGCTTTATTCATGTTTATGTGATTGCTATTTATTATTGCCAAGATTGCCTGAAAACCAAGGCACCCAAAATCATTAGTCACTTTTGAAAATAGTCATTGGTTTTGAATAGTTTTGGATTTCTAGCTCTCAAAAATAACTACTTTTAGGAGATTTTTTTTACACCAATACTTTTAGGTCTGCCACAATTGATACATTTTAGAATTAAAAGTGATTAAATCTGTGAAAAGATTAAAATGTTCTGCAGACTTAAGTCATATTTTTTAACTTTTCCCTTGATGCATGCATGCAAGGGTTGGCTGACCCAACCACTCTGCAGGGTCTATAGCAACAGGAGCCTTCTTTGTTCACTTGTGAGATTTTTATTTTATTTCATATTGTCTGTATAATCTGTATTTAGCTATTTGTTCAGTCTTGGAGAACAGGTATCTTAGCTCTTTGGCGGTAGGTGTTTAACAATCTCAAAGCTGGAAAAACTGGCTCAGATTTTGCAATCCTTTTCATTTTCAAACCATCCTGTTCCTTTTTCCCTGTTTTTAACAGTCATAAAATAGCAACAACACATTTCTTATACACCACGCAGCAGTGAGTCAGGTTACATACCCAGTAACATTAGTAATGTTAGCATGGAGTAATCCAACACGCCCCATGCACAGCAATTTTAAAAACAGTTTTAAAGAACACTGTGGGGCTAACTCGTATAAAATGTAAAAGCAGCAAAGAGTCCTGTGGCACCTTATAGACTAACAGACGTATTGGAGCATGAGCTTTCGTGGGTGAATACCCACTTCGTCAGATGCTCATGCTCCAATACGTCTGTTAGTCTATAAGGTGCCACAGGACTCTTTGTTGCTTTTACAGATTCAGATTAACACGGCTACCCCTCTGATACATCATATAAAATGTGTCCATCATTTTCATTAGATTTTTTCTCACTCACTTGGTACACAGCATTTTGCTAAAAGACACCATTTACCTATGTGTATATATATGTGCGTGTGTGTGTATACAGTGTAATCCCATCACACATGGTCTGTAGCAGTGGTGGGCAACCTGTGGCTTGTCAGGATAATCCTCTGGCAGGCTGCGAGACAGTGTTCACATTGACCATCTGCAGGCACGGCCACCCGCAACTCCCAGTGGCCGTGGCACGTCCCTGTGGCCTGCGCCACTTTTCATAGCTCCCAATGGCTAGGAATGGCAAACCGCAGCCACTGGGAAATGTAGGCTGCCATGCCTGTGGATGGTCAAAGTAAATACTGTCTCGCGATCTGCCAGCAGATTATCCTGATGGGCCACAGGTTGCCCACCATTGGTCTATAGGGAACCCAGATTACAGCATGTATACTCTATGTAGGTAATCTGTGATATTAGCATTTGAATGCACAAGTTGTGGCTGAATATTCAAGATCTACTAAAATACCTTCAATTTCCAAGTACTCTAATTTAACCAGCCATTAAAGGCATTCCCCATTTAATAGGGGTAATGGGTCCGTTAACATTTAGTAAAATTTCATTGAGGCCTATTGCATGAGCAGTATCCGTGCTTCTTCATCACTATCTGATCAGATTCTACTCTTGACTTGGTTTCTGTTCACAAGGTTTCTATTCACAAGGTGTAATAAACTACACAGTATCAACATAGATATAAAAGGTTAAGTCACAGCCTGAGTCGTTGGGGACGAGGAGGACTCTGCCCCGAAGACAGCTCACTGAGCCATTCTATCTGAGACAGCCAGATTGTCTTAGAGGGCACTGGGAAAGTACATGGCCTTGATTACAATGTCTCTGAATGACTGTGAGCTCCTCTTCATGCTGTCTTCAGTCTGCTGGCTGAAAGACTAGGCCATGGCCCCATCACTGCCCATCCACACTAGGGTATATAGTGACATGGCTGGTATTAGGTCCTTAGGCAAGGGAGAACCTGGACCTGGGATCGTGGTTGTCCACTGAGCAGGAGTGAGAGCTCTTGGCGCCCTCTCGTCTCTTGCACAGTCCCATAGAACCAGCCATAATCTTGCCCCTGGAGTATATTCTTGGGATTTGTTTTTTAAAAGTTCCCTTTTGCTCCCGGCCTATGTGCACTAGGGTTATGCAGCTAGATGTAGTCAATATTTGTACAATGATTTGAACGTGGAAAGTGCTATGTAAGTGTAAAGTATTCTTGTTATTACTATTACTATTATTATCAAACAGGACTTTTAGTCAGTGCAGTGGTGCCCAAGCTTTTCCCGTCTCATCCTCTCCCCCAAGACCAGTAATGGAATCTGTCCGCAACCCCCCTACATTACTGCACAGTTGGCTCAGAAGTGGATCTTGGGCTGAAAGTGGAGCTGGGGGCTGAACTGGGGATGAGGGAGGAGGTGTTCCTAGAGGCAGAGCTGGCCTGGGGGTGGAGAGGGAATGAGGGCAGAGCTGGGCTGGAGTCGGAGCTGTGTTGCGGGCAGAGCATGGCTGGGTGGCACTCCTCCCATCTCCCATTGAGGCTGGCCCATGCCCAGCTGCATGGCCCCCCCAAACATTCCTCTGCATCCCCTAAGGGGGCATGCCCCACTGTTTGGGGACCACTGCATTAGTGTCTTGTGGATTATTACAGAAGGGAATGCTTTAAAAACACACACAGTATATTACATGATGCAGAATTACAACAGAGAGAGGACAAACCTTAGGAAAAATCACATCAGTCTTTAGGAGGTCAGACTAAGAGAAGACATTGCAAATACTAAGCATCCGGGAAGAATAGGGTGATGAAAGGGGAGGTGGAGGAGAACTCTAGTAATTGAGTGATTTTTTTTTTAGGCAGGTGAGTGAAGGGCTTCTGCATTCAAAATGTGCTACACACAGCCTTCAGTGAGAGAGTTCCTTGAGAACAAAAGCAGCATAATGAAAGAGTATGAGCTTGATGTGAGGTCTTTCAACCATGCAAACATTTTGTCTTGGCCCCTGGTAGGGACAGATGAGATGAACCAGATGATTTGGAGGGTGTTGTTTTGAAAGGACAATAGGAAAAAAGTCGGTAGCCTTGCCTTGATCCCCTGCAATAAGAGAAAGCAATGAGAGGCAGGATTTCTGGACTTGTTAAACTTGCGACATGCTAATTAAGATTCAAGAAATCCATTCCAGATTCTCATTCAGCGTTAGCAATTTTGTGTATCCAGATTTTTTTTACTTCACCATCAACAGTATTGTTCAGTATTCTAAGTGATTTCTCACAGGCAGCAAAGAGCTGCTACTCTCTGTTCTCTAAGATCCCTCTCATCCTTTTTGCTTCCATCCCACCCTTTTCCAAATCATAAAGATCAGCCAAATCCTCCTGATGACGGCATCTTATATAAAGATAACCTTGAGCCCAGCCAGTTCATCTTGTCTATAAAGTGGTCTTCAGAAACAGTTGGAGAGAATTGTTCTGAGGCAGGAGTCTGAGCCAGTTAGGATGTCAACTTCATGGCTCTACAGAGGTTGCCATTTTGAGTAGTTCCACTGAGATCTACTAACTAATTGATAATCTTTCTTCCTAAGCTGCCTCACTAACTACTGGTTGTTTCAATCTGAGATGCCTGAATTTTGGAGACTGAGGGAGTGGAATCTCTGGCAGAGAAACAGCTGATGCAGGTGCACAGAGGTCCACTCAGCTTAGACCAGGGTTTCTGAACCCAAGGGTTACGACCCAAACGAGGGTTACCAGAATGCACAAAAGAGTCACGGGGCAGCTGGGCTCAGTTCTTCTCTCTGGGTGTTGCAGGTTGGTGCACATGGTTGCAGTGCTGCTCAGGTTTGGCCCAGCTTCCTGGCCGTCCTGATGATGGGGGTCCAGCCAGGCCAAATCTGAGTGGTGTTTTGACCCCGTGTCCCTGGGGGCTGACTCCATGCAACACCACTCCCACAGATTTAGCCCAGCCAGCCCCCCTCAGAGGAGTTGAGGCAAACCCAAGTGGCACTGCAACTCTGGAGGTTGTGACGCCCTGAGTGGGAAGCCACGCCCATGTTGATTTAAACAATTGAGAGCACCTTTGGTCTGCGTGTTAACTAGATTATATCTGTCACACTAGAAGCCTCCCTCAGAACCTAAGCCACTGTTAAAACATCATGGACTGGGATAGGAGCCAGGAGAGAGTAGTTGGTATCACGTACTCTTATAAGTACCACCCCTTGATGTATCCCCACCCCACAGCCTGGTAACACCACATCTTCCATACTTCCTTTCCTGTCCCCTCCAGCTCCTCTCCGATTTATCCTTCCCCAGAGCTGTGTGATTCCAGCTTTTTCATGCCATCCACGCATCTCCAGCCCCTTCTGTCCCAACCCCTTCCCCCAAACCCCCACTTTACTCTCTGCCCCTCATGGGCTGTCTGTCTGGGCTCTTTGTTTTTGGGGCCTTCAGATTTCTGCCCCTTTCGCCAGATTCCTCAGTCCTTATATCATTCCTCCAGCCTCACACTGAATCCCTACACCCTTCTGCCCACCAGTTCCTTCCCAGAACTCTCAACTCCTTCTTCACCAAGCGCCCTGCCTCCCCTATCTCCACACTTCACCTCCCGGCCTCTAAATTGCCTCCCCCCCGACCTCTTACCCAGGGGCTGTGTGTTTGTATGTGTGTGTGTGTGTTTTTGGGGGGTGTCTTGGCTCACGATCTCTCCCCCTCCTCAGTTGTTCATGTGTGGCTGGAGAGTCTGGAATTTTAGCTCTGATACCCCTACTCTCCGGCTGGACCCTTATGGGGGGGGGGGCAAATATGTGAGTAGAAGACTTTAGTGTTTTGTAGTCTCGTAGCTCATGTGAAACAGTTTAACATTTTGAGAATGGAATGTTATGAAGTCCTGAACAGTTGAATCGCCATGTTTGATGTGTATAATTCAAATTTCAGGGAGAAAGTCCACCCTCAAAACCTGCACTGGGGCCCATCTTTGTGTTCTTCTGCCACTGGGTGGAATATGTGTTGTCAGGCAGCACATGAAAATCATGATATCTTATTCTCAGTTCTTGCAGTAGTCCTGAATAAAAGGGAGAAAATACAGAGACAAGAATTCTTCCTCTTTCCAGCCTCACTCCCCTGCTGAGTTTTTTTTTTTAGAGCTTCTTATGATATTGTTACCTTCCAATGTACACCACTTGCTACGAAGATGGAAAAAGAGTCTGTTTTGTCTGCCATTCTGCTAGTTGGCTATCCAACTTGCAATCTGGCAAACAACTTTGAAATGCCAAGTTTAGGTATATTCCTGTGAAAGAGTTAAGTCAACAAGTCATGTCCTCTATTTGAAGAAAGTGGGTGAATACAGAGGCCCTTATGGGACAACATGGTGGCCATTGTAAGTCATTTGCATTGTTCATGCTGGATATTTTACAGTCACATGGATATGTGTGGGTTAGTCAAAGCAGATGCGAAGAAAGAGAACATCTCTGTAGGCTAGAGTTTATCATTTTCATTCATCCTACTAGTGGGTGGCAGCTAGGGCCATCTTTGAATTGTACTTGGGAGAAAAAAGCATACAACACATCTACTGTTTCCTTTTTAAAGTGCCCATTTCCATAATGACATGAAAAGTGTCAGATGAAAAAAGCTATATAAGAGCTAGGTGGCATTATTTTTAATATTATTATATTGGGGAACATCAATATAAATTGTAGTAGCACTATCTGACTGCATTCAACAAACCATTGGGAGTCTTTCCAAATTTGGAGCGGTGTCCTTTAGTTTAAAAGTCACCTTAAAGTTGGAAGTAAGATACAATATTTATGTTGTTTTCGTTTATGTGAAATGGGGAGTGGAACATGGTAATGGTTGGCTAAAAGAGGGTCCTACTTAGGTGTGTGATCCTCTCTTTGGAGGGATTAAGTAGAGAACATTATAAATGTTATTTGCTGAGCTCCAATAACTATAAATGAACAAGTTGCTCAGGAGCAGTGAGTGCAAGTAGGGCTCGCTAGTGGTGGTCTTGCAGTTTCTTTACTGTCCCACAAAGATCCAGATCCAAAGGTCCGACCTTGACATTCTACTGACAGTGTCTCAAGGTACTGATATCACAACAGCCATACTACCTCATCAAAGGAATCCCTGTTTGGATTGCAGGCTGTCCAAAAGAACTGCACCAATATTTTTAGGGCTAAATTTCACTCGAGGTCAGAGGTGACCATGTGTCAAAGGCAGCAACATATTCATTTTTGAGAACAGATTTTAGCCATTAATATCTTGTGGATTAAAACTAAGAATACTTTTTTTTAGCATGTAGGACCTAACGTATAGTGACCAAAGTTTTCTAACCTGGGTGCCTAAAGTTAGGTTCCTAAATTTATATTTAAACTCCTAAGTGGCTGGATTTCCAAGCGTGCTGAGCACCTGCAGCTCCCATTGAAGTTAATTTTTATTTAAACTGGTGCAGGTGAGAAGAGGATCAAGCCATTTGTGTCCGTACATGTTAAGTAAATATTATTATTTATTTCCAGAACACACAAGCAATAAAATACCAAGCACTTAATTCAAATTATTTGAGTATTGCATTTGTTGACCCGGAAGAACTGGGTAACATCCTTGGTACTGTACACCTAATTTTTGGACTAGGTATGACTTTGGACCTCCACCTGATTAATCTGTAGTATCTATAGAAACATAAATGCATAGTAGGGATACACAACTGCTGTTTCAGACTGGTGTGTGACATTGTAATTGTATGTTATTTTTAATGAACAGAACAGTGTAGTTACACTTAGTAATGTGTGTTCACTAAAAGGGAAAAGGGATGTTAAATCATCGTGTTCTTTGATGAATGGCTTGTACACTGAAGAATAAATTGAACAAACTGGGATAGAGCTCAGTGAACATGAAATCAGCTATTAGAAGAAAGCTTGTGAACAAATTCTGAGCCTGATATGCATCTTTTGATTAATGTCCTATCAATCATCCGTAGTGGCTACCTTAACTAAGTCGTGCTGTAATCATTCATGGTTGCTTACAGGACCACTGGCAGGGACTATAGAGCTGCAATAACTGAATATTATTACTGATTTCTCCCTAGCTCTTGCTGTGAACAATTACTGTTTTCACTACGTTCCTGCCTCCCTTTATTAAAAGAATACAATGCAAAATGAAAAGAGAGTTCCTCAAAGAGTGGTAACATTCGCCCAGGGTATCCGCAATGATATTCTGTCCTAAATGGGCAAACTATTGTAATGGGGAGTTCTCACCAGGAATAATTGTAATGTAGTCACATTGAAGCCGTCTCTTTATGGATTATAGTCGAACAGACAAAATGTATAGTCAGATTAATGAACACAGACCATCTGTAGAATTATTACTTAAAATGGTTGAAATGATTTGAATTATTTTTTATCTCAATGTTTTCAGTTAATGTGCTTAACAGTAACAGTAATTAAGACTCCAGACTTTAAATTTGCATTAAATCCACCTTTGACATTACAAGAAACCTTGATTCTTGCAAGTTATTTTTTTTTTTTTTACACACGCACGTGCTCAAGTGTTTTTAATTTGCCAGACTCTCTTAATTGATTCTTTTCAAGAGAAAGAAAAATAAATTAAAAATACGTTTTTGGTGAATATGCTTTTTTGTTTTGTTTGGCCAGTGTGATTGTAAGCTATTGGCAAATGCTTGCAAGAATATCCTATGGCCTTGACAGAGGATTTAGCTCCAAACAATTCATTTCTAAAGCATGGCACCAAAAAATGATTTGGCACTATCTACTAGTAGAGAGGTCTTTAGACCACAGTGTAATTTCCTCAGAACTAACTGTAGTCTGGGACATACAATGGGGTAATGAAGTGATGACAGGTATTAGCATGCATAATGGGCTTTAATAGACATTTAGTGTTGTTTAACTAGAAGAGGGAGAAGTGCTTTCCCATTGGAATATTTCTACATTGAAACACATGGATCACCAATTTCAGAGGGGAAAGGTTAATCCATCAGTTTCTGTAACCAAACGGCACTGATGGAAATTCTTTAGGTGACATTCTGGATGAACTGAGCTTTCCATCTTTCTAAACAAATGAGTGATATGACAAGCATGTTGTTCAAAACACATTTAACCAATTGATTTTCTCTCCTCTTGTAATAAGATCTGGAGACATATGAACGAGCATAGCATGAGCCAAGACTAAAGGAATTGCTTCATACGCAAGAACATACAGCACCACTTATCAATAAAAGTACTAGAAAACATGTAATCGCCCATTCTTTTGCTTTATATAAAGTTTGTTATGGTAATAAATAGCTGTTATTGAACTGCTTGCCTCTTATTTCAGATTTCCTGATTTTTATTTCAGGCACTTTCTGTGTATTGTTGGTAAATGGGAGTCTTTTTAATGGAAAAAGACTTTTATACTTTGCTATAATATCATTTTTGCTCTCAGTAATCAATTTAACCCAGCTCTGGATTTAGTAGCAATGTTTGTCATTTGTTGAGGGTGGGAGGGAGGGAGAAGAGAATGAGAGGGAAAGGGATAGCTTTTTGCCTATGCTACTTTAATAGCTGGAAATGTAAACTACCTGTAAAACTCAACACAACAGTGGTCCTCATCTCTTTTTTTGTTTGTTTTTCTCCTAAATTCAGTCCTGCTCTGAGTTTCACTTACCCTCCGACACCGGTATCCCTCCAGCAAATGCATCAGCAAATTATAAGTCGTCAGCAAACCCTAGGTTCGGCCTTTGGACACAGCCCTCCACTCATCCATCCTGCCCCAACTTTTCCTACCCAGAGACCTATCCCAGGCATCCCTAGTGTCCTGAACCCTGTCCAGGTCAGCTCTGGTCCTTCCGAGTCCACGCAGGTGAGAGCAAACAAAAGAAACGTTTGCACCTTGTTAATGTAAAAAATAAAACAAATCACATTGTCATGTTAGCAATTAATCACTACAGTCATTGAGAACCTTGGATAACAACTTTCTTGCGGCTATGGCATTTGCAATCCTTTATTACAAATCAGACGAGTGTATCTGTGATTTCTGATTGGTAGAATGCTTTCTGTCCCTCATAAATATTTCAGTGACTCATCGTTCCCAGCTGCCTCTCCTGAATCAGACAACATAATCCAGGTGGGGAATGGAGGAGGAGGGAAATCATGTAGGAAGCCACAGCACTTTAAAGATAGGAACTGCTCATTCCCAAATCAGGCTAAATATAATGACTATACAGATGTAGGGTGACAGTCTATTCTGCTGCACAGTATAAATCCAGAGAAACTCCACTGATTACTTACGTTTTTTGCTGATTAGTGCAGAATTTGATTCACTGGGCCTGGATTCATCATTGTTGTTGCACTGACACATAACTGGAGTAATGCAGTAGTGAATCAGGCTGATGTTTTGGATTCATTATGGTTTATGTTGTTGTTATTAATCATTATTTGTTTTTAGCATGGCCTAGGATTGGTTCCTTATTGTTTTGGATGCTGCAAAACTTGAAGCTAAATCCTGCAAGTAGATCTACCTGGACAAATCCCTGCAGCGCCCCCGTTGATTTTAATGGGGCTCCAGGCAGGTTCAGAGATGCACCCAGCAGATCCGCTTGCAGATCCTAGTATTCAGAACAACCAGGGCCAGCCTTACGGGTGGGCAACATGAGCAACCCCGTTGATTTTAATGGGGCTCCAGGCAGGTTCAGAGATGCACCGAGCAGATCCGCTTTCAGGTCCTAGTATTCAGAACAGCCAGGGCCAGCCTTACGGATGGGCAACATGAGCAACTTCCCAGGGCACCGTGGTCAGAGAGGTGCTGTGGTCAAGGGGCAGGAGGGCCAGGGATATGAGGCTGCGGAAGGGAGCTTGTGGCAATGGGAGGGATGCAGTGGGGGCCAGGGGCCATTTTCCCTAAGGTCGGCCCTGAGAAGAGCCTGAGATACAAGATGTGAAATCCTGGCCCCACAAATAACAGTGGAAGCTTTGCTGTTGACTACAGTGGAGCCAGGAGTTTCTCCCGAGATTTTTTGGCCTATGGTTTTCTATTAGCTCTCAGATCTTCTCCTTATTCCTCCATTATAATTATCAGAAAAATGTTGAGATTCTATCTATAGATGTAAAATAAAATATAAAGCCATTCTTATAAGTAAAACTTTCATCCTTCTCATGTTGATTGCAGCTAATGTACAGTGATCTCACATTTCAAAATGGTAATCGCCTTCTGAAGTCCTAATTGTGTGGAATATTGACTCCTTATTACCCTTCCCCATCCTCACAAAAGCAGCAACGGTTTATAATAATGAATTAATTACACAGAGTGTATTCACTTATATTTTTTCCCTTCTCCATTGAATGATGCAGCTATTCTGCAAGTTAATGCTATGTAATTGAATACAGTATAATGGTATAGCCAATACAATTAACAATCTAGCATCTCCAAATAAAGTCACTTAGCGGATGCTGCATATTTCTGCTTGGAGCTCTGTGTGTTTATCACAGTCTAATTTTGTCTTTTTGGGGGAACAATACCTGCAGCAGAATAAACCCACAAGTGAATCTGCAGTGAGCAGCACTGGGGATCCAATGCACAACAAGCGTTCCAAGATAAAACCAGATGAGGACCTCCCCAGTCCAGGTGCAGGAAACATGCAGGTACAGCATGCAGGTTTCATTAATCAGATTTTCAGCTCCCTGCCAGACAGAAGGCACATCTTATCTGTACCACTTTTTAAGGCTTCCACCCCTTTGTGGCCCTTGGCCTAGCATACATGGATGCACACACACACACACACTGTGTCAGTCCATAATACCAAGGGATGATTACAGAATCAAATGTAAACCATTATGACCTGGTTTGTTTTATATATTTTGCTGGGAGATGGGATGGGGTGAGACTTGCATCTGTGTGTGTCTTTGGAGGAGTTTTCAATCCTCTGTTTGCTGTGGAGTATTTGGTGATAAAAGGTGAACCTGAGGCACATAAGCCCTGCTTTAGCAGAGTATTTAAACATGTACTTAAAGTTACGCACATGCTTAAATCTCATGGACTTTGCGTGTGCTTAAGTGTTTGCAGATTCAGGGTTTCAGCATATGATTCTGATCTCACTTGCAATGCTTTTTCACCAGCATAACTCACTGACTTCGGTGGAGTTACTTCTGATTTACACCAAGTAGGTGAGATCAGAATTAGGTCCTCAGTCTTTTCACTGAATCCATAAAACCAAAACCAAAGCTGATCTAAATCCTACTTGGAGGTTTGAAGTGGAAAATAGCATGTCTTCATAATCTGAAACAAATGTTTAGAAAGATTCCTGACATCTGACTCTTAGCCTGAGCAAATAGCAAGCTGGGGAGAATGAGACTCTGCTAGGAACTGAAGATATACATTAAAAAACAGCCACCCACCACACACATACACACGTTGTGGGGAAAAAACAAATGAATCCAATCCTGAAAATGATCAGTCTAATTTTGGAAGAAGTTTCACATTCCGAGCCTATGGTGGGATTCAGAATTGAAGTACATTTTAGATTGTTGATGATCTTGCTTGCAAGCACAGCCGTAGTATTTGATCCCAGTTCTGATCCCCTTACTCATACTGCATATCTCACTCAGTAATAATCCCATTGAAACAATTGGGATGACCCATATCATTAATCCAAGGATTAGAAGCAGGCCCTTTATGATTTTATTTTAATTTATTTCATTGTGACTCCCAGTTATTTTTTTTAAGGAGTTTTGACCCTTCCCCTCTCTTCTTTCGCTCATCCTCTTCCACCTCTAATTGGTATCGAATGCCAGCAGGTTTGAATAATTTGGGACATGATCTGCCTTTTCTCCTCCTTTTCTATTAGTTCATGTAAGAAGCCACCATGTGAGGAGGTTCCTGCAGAAATGATCTGCACTGGATACTTCTGGAAAATATATTGTTAAAAAAGGGAGCCAGCTCTTAGAGAAATAGCCTATCTCCAATGTCTGGTTTACAAGGCCCACTTGGGGCTTTTGTGTTTTATCTGAATGTGGGTAATGAGCTGAATCAAGAGCAAATTAATCCAAATTGGGCTTTTCTTACTGTACCTTTCCTTTAATGTTGAAGTAATTCCTCTTTCTTTCCCCTCTTTATCAGAGTTTCTTCTTGCCTCTCTTCACACGTGGATTGTTTTTTGTTATTTTTTTCCCTAGGAACAGCCAGAAGGAATGACCCTTGTAAAGGAGGAAGGGGACAAAGATGAAAGCAAGCAGGAGCCCGAAGTGGTCTACGAGACGAACTGCCATTGGGAAGGCTGTTCACGAGAGTTTGACACGCAGGAACAGCTAGTGCATGTAAGTTAATGGTATTCAGGAACTGGGTTTTAAAACTATGTGACCTTTTTCATGGGGGTCAGGTTCTCTGACCCTGTGCTGAGTCAAGTTTCTTAGCTAACAGCATTGCAAACTGGAGAAGGGTTTATGAGTTTCTGAGAATAAAGAAAACTGTGAGCCAGAGTGTTTGACCTGTTCAGTCAGCTAAAGCTTAGTGTAAAATTCAATAAAGTCTTCAATAGAGAGTGTAATGGCTCTGATCCTGTAAGCCCGCAAACACTATTTTGAGTTAGAGACTTTGATAGTTATTGAGTAATAGTAAGCTGGACATGAATTATTATTAACCTTTACTCAAGTTTGATTTTTTTTCCTAAAGGGATTATAACAATAGAAAGAGGAGAAGGGGAAATTCTTCCCTCCCCCTAAGGATTTACAGTTTATTTTATGTATCAATTTACTGTTGTGTGTGCACTGAGGTGGATTACTTGGCTGGATATGTATAAACTGGGTTACTGCCGTCCCTTGAATTAAGGCAAATCTTGTAGCCTTATTCATTCCAGTTCAAAGGTTAGTCACACACGCACACACCCAACCAACACAATTTTGTTTGCATTGTTTACAACTGTGTCGCACACTTGGCTAAAAATTGTACCATCAAACTTAAGAATCTCTCTTAGCAAACACTCTGTTCCCCTATTTCTAGCCCATGGCAACTCTGTTGACTGTACCTCTGTTAAATAATGAAATAGCCAAATAGTAGAACTATTTTAATGATGAACTTTTAAAAAATAATCTCCTGGGCCCTGACTGGGGATAGAGATGCAGACCAACGTTACCAGATGAAGAGAACAGAGCATCAAAACCTTGCTGTTTCATGAAAAAGTACCATATACAGTGCTGTATATTATGAATAATTCATTCTTTTATCGGGCCTATAGTATTAAAATAAGCCTGTTGATAAATGTACGTTTTTCCAGGTTTTTTTATACATTCTAGTGCACCATAGTCCAAACTGTCTGCTGGTGCAAATCGATAGATTGGTGTCAATGGAGCTATGCCCATCTACACTGGCTGAAGATATTGCCCAATACGACTAAGGCTGCGTTAGCAATTTTCTGTCAAGACATATTTACTAGTAACAAATCTGTGAAGCAGAAATTATTGCTGAATCACAGATTAGAATATGGCAAGTAGTTCAAAATAAAATTTATTTCAGTGACATTATATTTCCACATTTTTACATAAGTGTACTGGGATTTTTTTTTTGAGACCATGTGAATTATTCTTGAGCACAGGTGTAATTTTATTTTAATGAAGAGCATTGTTTCAGCAGAAGCCACAAAGACTTTGAATTTAGAAAATTAGGCCCCAATCCTGCAATTGACTGTGTGCAGACAGACTATTGCAGCTACTAAAACACCCCCTTGAGTTCAATACAGTTCTATATGGCCGCAGCAAACTACATATATGCTGATGATTGCAAGATTGGAGTATTAGGATGCCTGAAACACATTTCTGAATATTCAGAAATGATCCAATGTTGATGATGAATCATTTCCACCAGAATGTTAGAACTAAAAGAGAAAGGCAGATTAAAAATGCATTTAGTAGTGAAAAAAGAGGAAAGTTGAAATTTTAAAATTGTAGACATACAATCTAATTGAACTCTCCTGTGCATGTCATATAGCTAACATGTTATAGTTTTAAATGGCACTGCAATGTGAGATTTTAAAAGTGGATATTGTTACTGCTCTGATTTGCAGAGGGACCCATTACATTGGTAAGAGCCAGCAGCAAGAATTACATGGAAATAGAATGTCTCTTACGTTTGAAAGCGATGCTAGTATTTGATATGGGACCTCACAGTATTATAAAAAAAAAAATTCTCTGTGGCAGGGATTGTGTCTTCAAATGTGTCTGGACATGCTTAGTACAACAAGGTCACAATTCTGATTGGGGTCTCTCAACACAAATGAAATAATAAGAGCAATAATAGTAAATAATAATTATAACTGCCACTTCAATGTAGTACAAATCAAACTACCAGAGTCAGCATGATCCAGTGTATAGAACACTGACCTGGGAGCCTATTCCCACCTCTGATATTGAGCTGCTATTAGATTTTCAAAGGTTTTTAGGCACCTAATAGCTAAGAAAATCTGGCCCTTCACCTCCCTGAGCCTTTGTGTCCCACTTTTGTCTCTCGTAGCTTGTGAGCTCTTTGGAATAGAGACTATCTCCTACTATGTGTACAGACAGCATGTAGCACAATGGGACCTAGCTCTCTGCGGGTCTAAGCACTTCTTTAATGGATATAATAAATACTTATAACTGGGAATTTGGCCAACCGCATTTAATAAAAACAATATTAATGACAGGAGGAGATTTTCCAAGGTGCGAATTGCATTTGTGTGCTTAATTCCCACTGAAGGAGTTAGATACCTAATTAGTATTTGGACTAGGAATGTGAAGTAATTGCCGTTAACTCACACGATTAACTCAAAAAAATTAATCACTATTAATCACACTTTTGACAATAGAATACCAATTGAAATGTATTAAATATTTTTGGATGTTTTTCTACATTTTCGGTATTGATTTCAGTTACAGCACAGACTATAAAGTGCACAGTGCTCACTTTATATTATTATTTTTGATTACAAATATATGAACTGTAAAAATGATAAATAAAGGAAATAGTATTTTTCAATTCATCTCATACAAGTACTGAAGTGCAATCTCTTTATCGTGAAAGTATAACTTACAAATGCAGATATTTTTTGGTTACATAACTGCACTCAAAACCAAAAGGATTATCTCCTGCAAATTGTAACCAACTTTGTTTGTCTGAGTGATTGGCTGACCAAGAAGTAGGACTGAGTGGACTTGTAGGCTCTGAAGTTTTGCATTGTTTTATTTTTGAATGCAGATTTTTTGGTACATAATTCTACATTTGTCAGTTCAACTTTCATGATAAAGAAATTGCACTACTGTACTTGTATGAGGTGAAATGAAATTTTTTTTTTGTTTTTTACAGTGCAAATATTTGTAATAAAAAATAAATATAAAGTGAGCACTGTACACTTTGCATTCTGTGTTGTAATTGAATTTAATATATTTGAAAATGTAGTAAACATCCAAAAATATTTAAAATAAATGACAGGTTTCAGAGTGGTAGCCCTGTTAGTCTGTATCAACAACATCTGATCAAGTGGGTTTTAGCCCATGAAAGCTTATGCCCAAATAAATTTGTTAGGCTTTAAAGTGCCACAAGGACTCCTTATTTTTTTTTTAAATGGTATTCTGTTGCTGTTTAACAGCACATTAATCGTGATTATTTTTTTTAATTGCTTGACAGCCCTAATTTGGACCTTTGAAAATTTCCTTCTATGTCTTTACTTTTATGTTGCTTTTATTGAATACTGTTGGTCAAATGCAGATGTTCCCCCTCTGAGGTTCTGACCTTGTGTGCAGTGTGTGTGCCCATGCAAATTAGGGTAAGAGAAAATATGTGGTTGTCTACTGTGAGTATATTGATCCTTATTTAAAATTTATGTGGCGGTAGCAGCTGGAGGCCCAATCAGGATTGGGATTCCATTGTGCTAGACGCTGTTGAGACCCATACAAAAAATGTCCTTTTATTGGCATGAGTTTGCAATGGCTGTGTGACTCATACATGAGTGAGTTATGCAGGTCTTCACAAACAAGTATAAATAAAACCTCTGTGTTACATCATTCTACCATGTGCTCCATAAATTTAACGTATTTTACAGAAACTAGAGAGCTTTAACATTTTTAAATTGGAACTGTTAACCTGCCACTGGGGCAGGACTGAATATTGGCCACTCTGCATCAGACCACTGTAGTTTTCGAGGAAACTCCATATTTAAGGAAAAGACAGAGATCTTCTTCTAGCAGGTTGTTTTGTTTTAAACTGCTGTGAGGTTTGCTATATTCAAATAAATTCCAGTGCAGCAGGATTAGTGGGCAGAGTGCAGGTGAAGTTGTGTGAGGGCAGGCTAAATGCAATTTATCCCATAGATGTCATCACTGTTTGTGGGGAGGTACATATGTATTTGTATTTATCTGTGTATATCTCCTGATTCTGCTCTTTCAGTGAAATATCAGAGGGGTAGCCATGTTAGTCTGGATCTGTAAAAAGCAACAAAGACTTCTGTGGCACCTTATAGACTAACAGATGTATTGGAGCATAAGCTTTTGTGGGTGAATACCCACTTTATTAGATGCATGTAATGGAAAATTCCAGAGGCAGGTATAAATATGCAGGCAAGAATCAGTCTAGAGATAATGAGGTTACTTCAATCAGGAAGGATGAGGCTCTCTTCTAGCAGTTGAGGTGTGAACACAAAGGGAGGAGAAACTGCTTTTGTAATTGGCTATCCATTCACAGTCTTTGTTTAATCCTGAGCTAATGGTGTCAAATTTGCAAATGAACTGAAGTTCAGCAGTTTCTCTTTGGAGTCTGGTCCTGAAGTTTTTTTGCTACAGAATGGCTACCTTTAAATCTGCTATTGGGTGTCCAGGGAGATTGAAGTGTTCTCCCATAGGTTTTTGTATATTGCCATTCCTAATATCTGACTTGTGTCCATTTATCCTTTTACGGAGGGATTGTCCAGTTTGGCCAGTGTACATAGCAGACACCATCAGCTCAGGGTTAAACAAAGACTCATCCTCCCTGATTGAACTAACCTCGTTATTTCTAGACTGATTCTTCCCTGCATATTTATACCTGCCTCTGGAAATTTCCACCACATGCATCTGACAAAGTGGGTATTCACGCATGAAAGCTTATGCTCCAATACGTCTGGTAGACTATAAGGTCCCACAGAACTCTTTGTTGCTCTTTCAGTGAAGTAGTTCTATTGACCAGTGAATTTACTCTTGATTTACACTGGAGTATCAATAGGAGAATCAAGTAGTGTGTGTGCATGTGCATAGGCAAACATACTATGTCTATAGAGATTTTAACAGGAAACTTCTCAACTTTAACTATACTACGGCTGGTGCTCTGCTACAGTATAGATTATATAACATACTCACAGACTATGCATGTGTGTATATGTACACACATCATATATATTACAGCACAATTAAATCTAAATCTTAGGCATACTAATCACTATTTGATACTGTTTTTCCTGCACTGCTTTGTGTATCCTAATTTCCACCACCATTAGTATGAATTATGGTTACTCAAAAAAAGCAGGAGCGGGCTCCAGGAGATGATGTTTTCTTACTGAATTTATGAACAGAACTTTACTTGCTGTGAATAAATAAATAAAAATATACACAAAAAAGGTGTTGTGGACCTACCCCAGAGCATTTGACACTATAACAATTTCAATGGTTCATATTTTCAAGTGGTGTGTGCCACTTAGAACTCAGCATGGTTACATTTTCATGATACTTACACCAAGAGGCAAGGTGTTAAAGCATTCAGATGCTGTGCTTTATTTATAGCACCTGTCCGTCCTTCCCCCCTCCCCACAACAGTTAATAGAAAGATTCATGATTCTTCATGGCTGTCTATCTCGTGTCTGACAGTACCGTCTGCCCTGCTGAAGCAAGTCACTATCTATAATTGATATCCTTCTATGGAATAGGGTGCTGGCTGCAATTGAAGGGTTTTGCTGAAAGCTCTTAAATCCTGACAAGTTCTGCCCTTGTTCTGGTTCAGTCGCTGAGCTACACTGCTGGAATTCCAGGGTTATTTGAACTTGGTGCAAAAGGGATGCATGTGTTTCACATTAGCAAATCACAAAGTTGGAGAGCAGTATTAGGACCTGGGCTATGTTCGCCTGCCAGGTACACTGCACTCCTGAACAGCTTGCCTACTTCCATTACTGTTCGAACATGTGGGTTACATACTTTCTTCTGTACATCCTTCAAAAAAAAAAACTTATTTATTTTAACACTTCAGTTTGCTGCTGGGGTCTTTATCATGCAGCTGTTTAATTAATTTCTCTGCCCAGCGAGATATTATAATTGGGCTTAGCTGAGCTCAAGTTTGTTTTAAATATTTGATAAATGTTCTCCAACGCCCAGAAGCTAATAAGATACAATATTTTTTTAAATCTGCTTTTTGTTGCAGTTTGTCTTACTCCCACCCCACCCCCTAGAAATCAGTGAGACTAAAAAGAACAAAATATTGCAAAGGGTTTAGACATTAAAGATTAAAAATTGTTGAAGAAAATTATCCTGAAAGGAAGCGACTGAAGTTATTATTTAAATATTAACACAATGGCAATCAGAAAAATGCAACACTGTTTCTCCTCCCTCCCCCGCTTGCTGTGTAGTCTTGATGATAATTATTCTTTTATTTGAAAAGACAAATAGTTATACTTGAAGAACTATAGACGTATTTTGGTTAGTGTTTTCCCCTTAATCGCACAGCAGTAAAATCCTCTTATGGTTCTTGTGTTTGATTATACGAGATCAAGAAGCCCTAAACTCATACTGACAGCATACATTTTGCATTTTAGTTTTTTGAATTCTTCCTGTGCATCGGCAGGGCTAGGCCGCTGGATTTACTCCCCCAAGGGTGAACAGATACCACTGCGCTTGCACTCCACTGAATGCAAACCTGCTATTGTGACTAGCACTTGTGTGCAGGCAATGGGAAGGCTGCTTGCACATTATGCACACCTCTTGGCATATACACAAGGGGCAGCCACAATCTGGCCATTAATATTTACAAAGGCCAATCTCTGATATGCAAAATGGCCTGTACCCAATAGGACTTGCCGGGTATTGGAGCCTTTCAGAAGAACCAACATGTGGCATTTCCTTCATTGACTTTCCTCTAGATTCTTCCTTTGAGGCAGAGGGTTGCACCTTGCTCTCACAAAAGAAGCAGGGGGTTCAGCCCCCAAAGCCAGCCCAGGCCCCCAGATCAGAGCCACTCACAGGACATATAGGCCAAGCTTTTCAGGAGTAACTAGTGATTTGGGGTGCCGCAATCCATGGATACCTGATGTGAGACATCTTAAATTAAGCCTGGTTTTTCAGACACTACTAAGCACTCATCCACTGAATATCAGGCCCCTTTAGGGTGACTCAAGTTGGGAACCCAAAAACTGAGGCACTGGAAATCACTAATCAGTTTTGAAAATCTTGGCTATTCTGCTTCTGCACTGCCTCCTGGTGCTGCTTCTGTTCCCTTTCGGAACGGCTGTGGTGGGCGGGAATTGGACAGAGCTTCCCTTAGCTATCTGCAGTGCACCAGGGCATGGGAGGGACTCCATTCCCCATGCTGTGACTAGGGGCAGGTTACTGGCATGGATAAGAACTATTCGCATGAGTAAGACATTGCAGGGTCAGGCTGTGACTGAGCATGTGAGATGCACCTGTGTGTACATTCAAGAAAAGGTCCTTGAAAATCTTATGGCCAGTGGAACAAACAGACCTGCGTGGACCAGGACGGCAGGGTTCCACTGACAACAATTTAGCTGTTTATTAGCATCTTATTTTAAATAGGCAGTTACAAATACAGCCCTTCTCAAATGTGGTTAGTCCTCTGCTGTATTCTTTCTTTCTTTTCTTCAGCGCTGACAGTGCATGTGGTACTGGCATGGCCCCAGGAATTGAGGGGCTAAACGATCTAAAGGAGCCTAATGGCACACATGTATTTAATGTATTTTTTATTTGAAAGGACTGTTTCCAGTGTGCTTTGCTATTATTTTATTCAGTTATATTGCAGTATCACCTAGCGGCCTCCACTAGGTCAGAAACTCATTGTGCTTGGCAGTGTAAAAACATGACTTGCCCTGAATAGCTCAGGTACATTTCCTTTCAGATGAAATGACTGAAGAAGAGATTTGACCATTATTTTAATTGTTATTTTCTAGGTGGAGCATTTTATCTATAACTAGCAATGTTGTTTTTCCCTTGTTGGGTCTGAACTTTGCTCATTTTCAAAATGTGGACAATTAATACTACATATAAGGGAAATCTTTTTCACAGTCACCTGAGTCAAATCCAGATCCTGAACTTGATGATGGGGTTGGGAGGATGGGGAGCTTTTTAGAGGTAAGAGAGCAATGGAAAGGTTTTTCAACACCTCCTCTGTGTGTTCTGTAGCTGTCTCCAGATCTAGGATGATAGTAAGGGGAGGCACATGCATAGAGGGTCTCTGGTGAATTTTTAGTTCTTAGATTTTGAATTTCCCCCACCGCCTCCAGAGTTTGTTTTTTAAAAAAAATGATTATGGGGAAATTATACCCCCCACTTCTTGCACAGGTTCATATGGCACAGTCTGCCAACTGCACAGCTAGAGTGTATTTGTGTGGAGTTGTTGTTTAGAGCACCAGCATGTTTTCTGGAGCGTAAAAAGGCACATCTCTGCCCAATGCACTTGTGCTCTCTCTCTGACACACGTTCTCTATTTAGGCATATAGTATAGCATGTTTTGTTGAAAAAGTATACTAGTAAATTACACCCAGGACCTCTAACCCCTATCAAAAGTAACTGTGTAAGTGCTCTTGGTTTCAAGGCTAAGTAACTCCAGATTCACGTAATGGCTGCTACACATCTGTTTTCCACGTGCAGCATGCAAAGTCAGTAGCCTTGAGGGCCTGGCACATCCCCTGTCCATCTTCAAAACGTCTGCAGGCAGCCTGTGTATTAGACATTCATGCCTTTTGCAGCCCAGGGCTGTGTATAGAGTAAGCAGTGCTATATTAGCTACACTTACTTACTCACTGGAGGCCTGATCCAAAGCCCAGTGGAATCAGTGGAAATACTCACTTTGATTCAGGTTCCCTAAGTGGTCTATTACATAGTGTGTGTAAGCTGGTAGCCCTGAGTATCCCTATGTGGAGCATGGCCTTCAGTGCACCAGCAAAGGGAGAAAAGGTTGGGTTGTTCTGGTTGCTTTTATTTTTTTAAATAGAAAGAGGGTTACAAATAAACAAATCACCCTAATCTGTGAGGAATTAAAAGGGGATTTAGCGAGAGAGACATGTAATCATTTCTATGTTAATTGCTCTATAATTAGCATTTCTCTTTCAGCATCAGTAAAACTTGTTGTTAACCTACTACTGCTTTTCGTTTGCATTGCTGGAGCTAGTTACACTGAAATGAAACATGAGCTGCAACACGCAGTTTAACTAGCACAAGTGGGCACACAGATGGGAAGGACCAGGTCTGACAATGAGCAAGGGGATTGGTTGTGCTTTTTGAGTGCAAAAACGTATAAGGGAGTCCTGTGGAAATGAATATTATTTTGCATGTCCAGTGGTGGGTTTGGGCAGCTGTGCAGTCACAATGGCAACTCCTTTCTTGTTTTAGTTACACTAGTCAGGTGATTTCCAGCATTTATTCCGTGTGTGAAATAGCGGTTGAGGACCAAATCCTGAATATCCTGCTTGAATAAACAGTGCTTAGACAAATGTGCTGAAAAGGCATGGCGCAGAGCAATGAACTATACAGCACCCATGTATCATAGCTGGTGCATAACTGATTGTATCTGCTAGTCCAGAGTGTTGGGAAGAGCACAGTAGGCCCACTTTGCTGCCATCCCCACCATAGGGGACCCGGGCCAGCAGATTTATCCTGGTTGAAATTCACTCCTGTGCAAAAAGTTGCTGTAGAGCTTGGCTCTGCCATAAAATAGTGTAGTATCCACCTAGTGCAAGTTCTTCACTGTCTGGCACCCCTCATCCATCAGAGGAAAAATGGTGTTTCTGCTGTGCTTTGTCTCCCACATGTGCCTACAGGGTAGAAGGCAGGGTTTACTCCACAGTGCACACATGAAAAGCTAGCTTCAAAATCTTTGATACGAGGGTCCCATTTTCCACATTGGCCACCTAAACCGTGCCTGAAATGTTTGCGCGTGTAGTGATTGCTCCTGGGATAACTTAATCTGTGCTGACCACGTTATTACGTGTGTAAATGCTTGATCCTGCATAGAAATGGCAATTTTAGAAGGGCAAATGTAGGCTTGTGGGTATGCAGTTAAATTTAGCTGATGCATTTTAGATAGTTGTAAGAATTTGACACTAAAGTTTCAGTTGCTCTGTTCCCTTTATTCTATCTTTTTTTCAGAACCTTTTCTTTGTATAACCTCTTAATTGACACAAGCAGCGGATCCTTTTATCCTGATCCTTTTATTCAGTGTTTTTGCTCTGAAGTGTTTATGCACGTGTGACTTTTCTCCAGGGTGCTGGGTATCTAATCTAGAAAATGAATGGGTGGTGTTTTTGTCAGGAGTGGGTGGGTTTGGTGGCTTGTACTGTAGGTATGAGGTCTACATATACCATTCTTACATGTATCACTGGGCTGAGATGCTGCAGTTCTTAGAGTGAGATAAAGTAGTCAAGCTGAAAATGAAACAAAGCTCTAACTGTATTCCTCCTTGTGTTTAGCAGAGATAAACTTCAGTGGAGTCTCAGTGCTGCTCCTTTTGGCTTCTGGCAGCAGCTTTAATTGGTAAAATGCAGATTTTTTTTTTGATCAAGAGAGGGATTATTCTTGTTATCAGTCTGGAGCATCTTATTTCAAGATGAAAAGGCTTTGCTGAATTACAGATGCCAACATTTTTACAAAGCACTTTGGCGATTGACATCTCAAAGAGAAAGTATGATTTATTAGCCTATAATGGCTAACACTGAGCGCTGGCCTAGGTCCCACTGATTTGTGAAATTGCTTAATATGAATTGCCTTTTGGTGTAATTCAAGCCCCGGGTTCCTCAAATAAACTTAGTATATAAAGTGTATGTAACATTTTGTATCTGCAAGGGGGGGAGGAAGGATGAGGAACAAAAAACAAGAGAAAGAAAGAAAACCTGCTTTTAAATCCAGCTTGGTGGTGCTTTTTACAGTAGTTTGGCTGATAAGCTGGCAGGGTAAAGATTAATAACAAGGCTTGTCGCTATCAGTACCTGCTTGTCGATTCTCTGTAACAGGGCTGTCTGTTCAGCATGGAAATTATTGATTAAATAAAAATTGCTATTAGATTGTGATGTGATCCATAATCACAAACAGTGGTGGACATTCCTCTTTCACATCCCGAGCCATGCATCAAGATTTCACTTGCAGTAATTTATATTGTGCTGACACTCCTGCTCATTAGACTTATCCTCTCCTACATGTTTCAAGAAAGAATGAACAGCAGCAGCAGGACAGCAGGTGGGAACATACTAAATTTTCAGGTGGAAGAAGAAGGTTAAACAGCTCAACTAGTTCCATCCATTCCTTTTCGTTAGCAGTTTACCCCCAACAGTGCTTTTCTCTAACCATGGGCCTCATCCAACTTCCACTGAGTTTAGTGAGTGTTTTGACATACCTTTCAATGAGAACAGGATTAGGCCCCACAAATATCAGGCCTCTAAATGCTCATTATTCCATGTGATTCTATTATGCAGTTGTCACTTACATTAATTACCGTACGTGGCTGAAGTTCACCCAAGCCCAGAAGGGAACAAGACCCCATATCAGGGTTGGATAGGAATAGGGCAATGCAGACAGCAGTGAAGTCAAATAAAATCTGCACCCACCTTTGCATCTTGGAGCATGGGGGACAGTGGGTGAGTTAAGACATAGTCTTCTATGTTGCGTTTCTTGAGAGGCTTCCTGAGTTTAGGATTCCTGAGTTAGGGTTGTTTCAGTTAAGGCTTTGCTTTTTCTCTCATTTTATTGTTTCTTAAAATCAGAGAAATTAAATGCAGGAAACTAATGTTAAAATCATCATCCTTAACATTATTACTACTGATTCTCTTACTGCATTTATATAGCTAGTATCAGTGCACCGTTTACCTATGACTTTTGCACTTTAAAACATTCCAATTTTGCCATAACTAGATAACAGCACCTCGGTATTTGTACTATTCCTTATACTTCTGTATGCTCAGTTTAAGGAGTACTGCAAATATTGAGTTTATTTAGTTATCTATGACTATTAGCAAGTTTTTAAGTATGACCACTCTGGTTCAAATTAAGAGAATATTACATTTTTTTTCAAACAGGGAGCATATGCCTTGCACACTTACCTGTACTTCTGTACAATAGAACTACTTTCTCTGAATGGATCAGAGCCAGGAGATTACCAGCCAGGAAATTAATTGCCAAGGGGAGTCCAACCCTTAAGAGTTAGTAAAAAACCTGAACAAATCGCATTCTAAAGGCACCAGGCTCAGACTCTGATGGCTTTTGGATGAGGAAGCATTACAAAGCCACAGGCTAGTCGCCAAGAATGCCCTTCCATTGGCTCCTGCAAATTTCTTCCTAGGCTAACACATTCCTGTCAAATTCCAGTGGCCACAACAGCGCATAGGGAGAGGGATGATCATTGAGATAACCCAGACCTACATTAGCTAGGGTTTTATATAATAGTAACTTCACCTGGAAGTGAATTAACAGAAATATATGCTCTTCAGTTCTCTCCTATATACGGCAAGCAATTGTGGTCTGTGCTACCTGACACTTATGAGTAGCCTTAGGCAGAGTGTGTTTCAGTAATCGGGCTTTGAGCTGGCAAGGCAAGGATTACTGTGTTGTAGTCTGTATCTGAGAAGAAGGAATGCAGTCTTCTCGCCAGCAACAGGTGAAAGGAAGTATTAGTGGTCACTGCTTATGTCTAGGAGTCCGGGAGGAAAGGTGAGACCAGCAAGACCCCAAGATTGAACACCACTTTGACAAACTGAAGACAGATGCTCTCACAGTGGATGCAATCCCCATCAATTCCTCAAAATACTTCCCATGCCTAACAAATATCACACCCATTGATTCTGAGCCAGTTAGCCTTCATCTCAGTCCCTGTTTCTTGGGAAGTCGGGGAAACACCTCTGTCCAAATTCCCTGGAAAGGAGACCTATCAGGTGGAATCCTGACCCTATTGAAGTCGATGGCAGAACTCCGATTAAGTTCAGTGATACCAGGATTCCACCCATTCTATCTGAGTCTCATCGACATATTAATAAAATGCTTCACAGTTTCCCTTGGTGGCTTTATATGCATAGTGAACAAGACAGGTGATGTGCCCACAGATGGTTTTGGGTGTTGTCATGGAAAGAAAAAATGGGAGGTTGGACTGTGGTTTGGGGGTGCAGCAGGGATGGTCAGAGGATGCTGAGGGCTGATTGTAGAGCTGGAGGCGATGTTTGTTGGGAGGAGTGGCTGGTGCTGGGTGGGGGATGTAACTATAGGCACAAGAGTCAGTGGATACCGACGTTATAAGCCCTGACTCATGTTATATGACAAGCTCAAAAGGGAAATCTTACAAAAGCTTGAAAGATTAATTCTAAATAGATAGCAGAAAAAGCCCAAGCATGGATGATGCTATTGAAGATAACACAGTGTTTCTTTTATTACCTATAGGTATTACAGTAGGTTCTCTCCAGTTCGTCCTCTCCTCTATCATGAAACAAGTTTTAAATATATATATTATTTACTAAAGATTTCCCTAATACTTGGCCATTTCCTTCATAGTTCTGGGATAGATCTGGTCCATTTTTTTTTTGTTAGCAAAAAGGGGATTAGTGTCTGTCACTTAATTTAACCTGCAGTTTGTAAAGAAAGTCCAGATAAATTTAGAATCCCTTCTATTTAGAGGTCTAAAATTGAAGATGAAGCACCAACATTTTCACTCTGTAGATGATTTGGATATGATCATATTGAATGACAGAACTCGGTTTAAAAAAATAATCTTCTTTTATTGATTTATATAGGAAAATCCTGTTGAGGAACACACCCTTTGTCTTATTCTAAGAGGATCAGTGGTAGGGGTACAGTGGTAGGGGATACGGATCAGTGATAGGGGTACAGTGATTAGTTACAAACTATTAAAAGCAATGGGAAAGATTCATGGCTTTGCAGAATCTAGTTCAAGTCTGAACTGCTAGACTTAAAGAATTACCTATCATTCAGTAAGTACCATATATATGCTCAGTGTTTACATACATATATTTAACATACTCTAAATAGCAGATCGCTTTAATTGTCCCTTGCTGTCTATCTTCCCCCATTATGTGCACAAGATTTTCAATAAAATAGTAGAGCAAAATTTTCTTAGGGCAGCATATACTTTGCTAATGTCTGCGTGTAGATAGATGACCCATTGTACTAGTGTGGGTGCTTAGAACTCTTAAAAGTCTTATTAAAAATACTACTCTGTAGCTTTGCCTTGTTTCATCATACCATAGCATTTCTTAGATTTATAAATTGGCTCATGGGATTAAGAAGTTTGTCTCTGCTAATATAAAATGATATAAAGCTGCTGGAATATATGGTTACATTTTAACTCAAAGAGCCTGTTGGTCTGAACCTGCTTGAGGTCTCTTTTTCAAAACCTTGCCTTAAACTGCAATGTAATTTCAACAGATTTTTCTCATTAAAGCTGCACAATTTATGTAACACAATTTATTAGTTTTCATGCCTGAAACTTTTTTCCCTTCTGCTTCTTTACTATTCCGAGTTTATTTCTCGCTGTGTTGGCTTGATCTGCATTGTGAAATGTGAAAACGCGGAAGTTTCAAGAAAAATATTATTACTTTTATTTTGGTTTGAAACCAAAGTACAGTAACAGATACAATAATAGCTGCCTAAGCCTCAGCTCGGCCATGAGCTCTGTTCAGAATCTTATAGTCTTTAATGAGCTGTCTGCTGGCATAAGCATCGTTCAGAATGGAGCAGCTTGCAGGATCAGGGTCTAAATGGCTTCAGTAGAAACGATGGCTAGAATTTATTAAAGGGGAACAATAGGGAAAAAGTCGTTAATTCACTTTTAATATATACAGTAGGTCTGATTTCCATTGAAATCACATGAGCCATGGCTGCAGGAATGAGACCTATAGATTTTTGTCATCTCTCTTGCAGTAGTGTGAGGAAAACATCCAAAGTATTAAGCTGTCCTACCCAGTAGGTGATGGTATGTTTTTACAAAACCAGGATAGTATTTTCCTCTTTCATAGTATTTTCAAATAAAATGAAATACTCTATTGACATACTGTATCTTATTACTTTACTGTCCCCTGCACTAAGCAGAGTTCTCTAAAAAAGCTAGAAATGGCATATATACTTTTAAAAAATATTACACTAAAATGTGCAGCTGTGTTGTGTGTGGAGCAGTTTACATGCCTATTTTTGATGTATGTTTTTGTTAACGGTTGTATGCAGCTTTATAGTGGGTTTCTTATCGCAAAGAAAGAAGTGAGATATTGTTCATATCTGATACTGAGTATGTGGATTTTTTTTAGTAGGTAAAAACATGGGTTTCCTGGAAATACTACAACAGTGGCATGCTACAACCATTTTATTCCCAATATACAAAGATCATTAAAGATGTGAATTTTGGATTTGAGCCTAAGGTTATACTGTATCTTTCCATATTCAATCACTCATAACATCAACTAAATTATGTATTTGCTGGGCAGCGTTCTGAGATGTGCTCACTCATTCTGGTTGGTCAATATGTGGTTTAATTATACAGACATTGGAGAATGCAGTCGTGCAGTTTCTCCTCCACCAAGCTTTGGTCCTAATTCTGCCCTTGGTTCCACGACTGCAGTTCCTGTTGGCTTCCATGAGAGTTGTGCCTGTGTGACTGAGGCCAGAACTGAGTTCTGTGTGCGGAGTAGAACCTACTTATATGAGCAAATCCTTCCCTGCGTGCACTTATATTACAGAACTGTTCCGCTATGGTAGAACTAAGACTGCTCTGGCTCTCCTGTGCTTCACTCTGTGAGGTGCGTAGGCTGGTAGATCCGTGTAGAATCCTTGCTTCACCCTCCAGGCACAGCATCACACAAGGTGCCCTCATGGAGTAATTAGACCGTGTGTGTGTGTGTGTGTGTGTGCATACACACTTGAGAGGACTGCCCCAAATCCAGCTCACCAACCAGGGTTAGGATACAGGACTCCTTCAGTGGTTATAGCCAGGAATAGTGGTCTCTGCCAATCCACATAACTTGCACTAGGTGCTGGAGCACTGGCTCAACCTAAGCCCAGAGCAAACAGGCCCTATCACTCTTCCTGGTGCTAGCCTGTTTGGGCCAGCCTGGAGTCATCCTTCACTGGCAGAGGGTTTAGCGATCACCTCCACATGGTCCCCTTTCTTTCCACTAGTATGTCTAGTGATTCTTAGGTTATGCTCAAGGCATTCTGAATTGATGAATTACCTGTTATTTATTATACGCACTCCACAACAAAGAGAGACCATCCAAAGATCGCAGCACCCTGACACACATCTAATACACTGAAGAACAGAAGATTGTTAAAATTGACCAAAGGTAAAATTTTCAATAGTGCCTAAATGACTTAGGAGCCTAAACCCCATTTTCAAGAGAGATTTAGGCCCTTGGTAGCCTACATCTCATTCCAAATCAAAGGAATTTAGCCTTCTAAGTGCCTAAGTCATGTCTGAAAATGGGAAAATTTTACCCCAAAGCAGCAGGACTTTTTCCCAACATACCCCCAGTCATGTGGTAGCCAGTGGAGCTTCAGCACCCTCATCACACCTTCCCACTAGACAGCCCACTTTCTGCTCTCTGACAGTGCCCATTCAAATAGATGGACTTTAGCATCATATCCAGAAGATCCCCAAATTAGGGCTATTGGGGATGGGGTGAGGGCAGAGCATTCTGTTTAGTTTCACAAAATATGGAAGCTTTGACACTCTTCTTGGACTCATGGACATAGAATATAAACTTCAGTACAAAAGGGATTGGCAAGGCTTAGCTCTCACAGCAGTTCCTGAGTATATTGTAAGATTCTTTCCAGAAATAAAAATAAAAGAGATTCTGAACTCCTTAAAATGTCAGCTTCCTCTATTAACCTCCCAGTTAATAATGTAAGAATGTAACACTCTTCCCTGAGAGATGGCACTTTAGTTTTAGATTATGTCATGTGAGGAAACATCAGAGTAGAAACAGAACTGAGAACCCATTAAAGTAGCTTTTATATTGTCAGAAAATGATTAACATCCACACCAGTTGTTGCAGAGATTACGGCAGATGCTCGTTCAATAAACCTTTGATATTAAGAAGTAAAAGCAGAGTTTTTGCCCATCGCTTTATGTCTACCTGGATTTGCACAGGAAATCAAGGAAGAATTCTAAAATGCCACCTTTACTGAGCAACATTTTGCTGTTAGCGGACTTGGCATATTATCTATGTGAATGAAGGTATGTCAAATGAAACAAGAACAAGATGTGATCTTATTGTGAAAGAATCCTTATAATGTCATGTTACTCCTTCCCTAAAATCCCAAAGCTTACATAAAAACACGGAAACCTAAAACACAGTCTCAAGGAATCCCTCTTCAGCCTAAACAGCAAAATATGTTTGCCTCATTCATGTTGTGTCCTATACATACTGTATAATTACGATATCAGAGATTAAAAGAAAGGAAATGCTATATTATGAACTACTGTCTTGAGTTTTACAACTAAGTAACTTTTCTCCCCCTCCTCCCCGCCCCCACTGATTCCCTTTATATCCTAAGGGCAGATCCTTTCTCTTGGGTCAGGAATGTAATAAGGCAGGTTTTGCTCTCTCCAGGATATTGTGTCTGTCTCACTGTGCTTAAATTGCCACAGAGAGCTCTTCAGAGCAAAATACAGTATTTTCTTTGTACATGGGCCAACGATTGACGTATCCTTGGGGACTTCTCTGTCTTTAGCATTTAAACATACAAGCTGGATATGTTTAACCTATTGATGGGCAACAAAGACAACTGCAGAATTGACTGATAGAGAACAGAAGAAAAAGATTTAAATTTTGGAGCAGAATCACCCTCCCACACACACAGATTAGCAAATAGGAAACATTTTTAACTTACAAAATTGAGAATGCTTTTTGTTATTACAGGAAAGTGAAGAAAAATAATGAGATCTATGTTGACAACAGAAACACAGGCAAGAAGAAAACAGCCCTGCTGGGATGTGTCTTTTATATTATTATATAACATGTTCCTGTTTAATAACAAGAGTTTGCATGTCAATAACAACACTACTCAAGATCCATTTCTGCTGTGGCAACAATTACAAATCCTCCAGTTCACGATGGCTCAGGAGAAAGGGTGTTAGGACTCTTAGGCCATGGCTACACTGGCGCTTTACAGCGCTGCAACTTTCGCACTCCGGGGTGTGAAAAAAACACCCCCTTGAGTGCTGCAAGATACAGCGCTGTAAAGCCTCAGTGTAAACAGTGCCGCAGCGCTGGGAGCACGGCTCCCAGCGCTGCAAGCTACACCCGTAGAGGATGTGGAGTATGTGCAGCGCTGGGAGAGCTCTCTCTCAGCGCTGGCGCTGCAACCACACTCACACTTTGAAGTTGCAAATGTAGCCATACCCTCAGTTTGTCTATTTAGAATGACCATCCCAAAATGTAAATGTATGTTAAAATAGTTTGTATTTGACAGCTTCCTCCTCCCCTATCCAAACTCGTGTTCCTTGTTTCTTGTGGGGCCCTGATCGGGATTGTGGCCAATGGTCTCCATTGTACTACAGGTGTTAAAGGATAATAAAAGGCTGTGGTTGTCTTGTGCCGTGGTGGAGGGCATTGAAGAGGGAAGCTGCCCAAGAAGAAGCTTGTGGAGGAATTCTGCCTTTCCATCACTATGCCTCCTGGAGCATAAAGCAACCACTGAGACCCCCCACACCTTGACAGATTGCTGCGTGCTTTCCCACATGCACCTGAGGTCAGCACTATTGTCTGATGGGGTCGGGGAAGCTGTGTCCCTTATCAGTCCTAGTCCTTTTGGAGGGAATAGATTTGCATAGTATTTGTCATGGGGGGATAATTGAGGGGAAGAATTAGAACCATGCTTGGCACTTGTGCAGAGGACAATGGGGTCAAACAGGAGGGAAGAAGAAGGCTTCTTGCACTCTGTTTCCTCCCTTGCCCACTTTTGCCAGGGTGGGCACAATCTAGCTCATAGTGCCTAGCCCAATGCATTTTACAAGCACATGCACCACTCAAATGCAGCCTATGCTTGTAGGACACTGGGGACAGGATGGCAGCCAACCAGTCCCCAGCATACTGCACAAGGGGAAAGGGGAACTTCACTGAGGTAAATCAGCTTTACTTAACACTTATGTAAAAGCTTAGTGGTATGACTAAAATCATCTTTTTATCTCTTTTAGTGCTAGATTAAAGTGCCCCTGTGATTAAACTGGGACTGGGGCACTAACAGTGCCAGTGTATATGCTTCTCACATGACTTGTCCACTTTTCTTTCCCTCCTTCTTTGTCTCTCTGTTTAGTGAACTTTGCAGCACCCACAGACCCTTCCTGATCTCCAGTGTGTTTCTTTCCACTGCTACTTTCTCTTCTGTTCCCTGTGAGTTCTCTGAGTCTTCCCCTCTACTACTTTAACATCTGATTGTTGCATTATCTCATTCTCAGCCCTTACTCTTCAATTCCTGCTTTCCATTGCTTTTCCTAATGCTACCTTCTCTCCTCATCTCCTTACCATTCAACTGTTTGAAGTGCACACCTGCTTTCTGTCCCTCCCACTCTCCATGTGCATCTGAGCCCCTTCCATTTAATTCTGTTGGCCTTCTTGTTTGGTTATAACTTATCGTTACTTCTCATTCCACTTGGGTTTCTAATTTTGATCTTTCTCCTCCCTCTGCTCTTCACTTGCTGTTCTCTCCAACTTAACCAATCCTCAAGGAACTACACTAGGAATCAGGAAGAGTAACATTAACAACAGAGAGTAATAAAAAGTTGACATGGCACCTGACTTTAAATTAACTAGAATTCCAGTTGAGCTGACTCTTTTTGTCTTGATGTAGAGGGTAGACAGCCATGGGTGGGATTCATCAAAGTACTTAGATGCCTGTGTCCCACTGATTTCAAATGTCTGAATACCTGTATGTACCCTACCTTATGTGAACTTACTGTATAAACATCCTATGCTGTTTAGTGCATGTATTACAGTGGCATCACTTGTGCAGATACCGTATGGTGTTCAAGTCTATAGAGTGGTTTAAATTATACCTCCTGGTTTTCACATGCTAATAAGTTTCTGTAAGAGCCACCTTTTTGAATGAAACTTTATGTAATTATTTGATTTAAAAAATATTAGTAAATGTACAGAGCAAATCACTCCAGTAATTTTCGAATTCTGAGCACCTGGGAAATCTTTTTCACTATAAAAAAAAAAATTGCTATACTTCAGAATACTGCTAATTGGAACTTCTTGGCAGGCATGTATCTAAGATCACATTTTTCAATGTATGGCAATAGGCTGCATTGGGCTTTAAGAACTTAAAAGTGGCTTAAAAGCTTATGCCACCATAAGGACTTAAAGCAGCTTATGTGCTTCTTCCATCTTAATGACTAAAAATGGCTTAAGTACTTATGCCCCGTTAAGGACATGGGTCAAATACTCATCTTTATAGAGCAGTGAAGAGGATGTTGGTCTCTTGTTGCTGCTTACCTTGGCTGTTCAGGGCCTGCCTGCTACTGAGGCTTGCCAGTGTGATAGAAAAAGGACAGGAAGGATCCATACTTACTTTCCAGGAAGTGATGCAGAACTTCTACAGTCAGTGGGAGATGGAGACCTCCATTTTAAGGAATGCAGTGTCCCTGCAGAGCTGCTGCAACGGTTGGAGAGAAAAGGGAGGGGCTGGATTTTACCAGTTGGATCATTTATAAAAATTCCACCCTGGGTGCATTTGTGGTAGCAAGATCTGATCCCACATACACACAATTTTTGCCTTCCTCTGTGATTTCCATTGTCAGGGGGATATCTGTGGTCTGGTAGGCCCATCTCTACATTCTGGCTCCTTTTCAGAGCTGTCTTCCATCTATGTGGTTCGTTCCATCTCTCACCAGTTGTCAGGGAGGAGGCCTGCCATCCTATAATGAGATGTTGTGGAGGAGCAGCTGCTCTGATGTCATCTCCTCGTTGCTTGACTGCCTAATATGGCAGCGAGGAGCAGTGATGAGTCATGGACTCAACCTCTGAGGAGGAAACAAGAATGGGCACTTGGATAAGGCTGCATGGCCACATCTCTAGAAGGGCAATGCCCTTTTTGAATCTACTTAGCCATTTGAGGAAGTCGCTTACACTCTCTGTGCCTCAGTTCCCCATCCGTGACATGAGGCTACTAATACTTCCTTACCTCACAGGGGAGTTGTGAGGCTAAGCATGTTAAAGATTGTCAGCTTCTCAGCTATTTTGGTACTGGCAGCTAGTTCCTTAGATAAACAGATTTGATAGCTAGATATCAGTGCAGGGGTTCATATCGCAGATGCCCCTTGTATATTTTATGATTGCAGCAACTTAATTGCACATGGGCTTAAGGCCAAATCTTCATCCCTTGTGCAAAAACCTAAGTAAATGGACTTTACATGGAGCACCTACAGGTTGGGGGCAATTAATTCCTTTCCAACCCAGCCACACAGCCATTCTGCTCTATTAAGTGGTGACTCCAGTTTGTATTGCTGGGTTCAAATCTGCACTACAGACGCCCCTTACACTAAGACTTGGAATGTTGGCTCTGTGCAATTTGTGAACTCTCAAACTGCCCCTCCATGCGGCTGCAGAGTATGCCATCTTTAGAGGTTGTTCCGCTGCACTGACTCACCATACTGTCTCACGCACAGTAACTGCAGCAGTTCTGGGCATTTTCCAGCCTTGTGTGCCTGTGCACTTGGGGTGGGGAGATTGCCCAATAAAGTGTCCTAACTGTCTACTGCTTTTAAATCCATACATTTAGTGGGGACTGTTAGCTTTCAAAAGCTTAGTTAGTGCAAAATTTAAGTTACATAGTTATTTTTTTTTTTTTTTAAACTTATTGGAGATGCTAATGTTATACTTTGCACAGCACCATTAACTTAGCCACATTGCATGCAAGTAATGCCTTTTATTTCTGGTTTCCTTGTTGAATATATTGCATAAAGTATTCAGTATATGAAATAAACTTAGATATTTTCTTCATACTTTTCTGTTTTATCCTCCAAACCATACTTTATTAGCCAATGCAGCCTCACTTAGATCTATTATCTATTCCTTCTCTGTTGCTCCTGAATCATCCTTCCAGTGTCAAAGGATAGTCTCTCTTGCTACTCTTTGGCTACCAAGGGAAACACATTTGGCCTTTGTTTATATATGAATGACTAATAGGTACCAAGTAGTCAGTCAGGATATCCCTGTGTGCTCCCTTTCTATAGAAAACACACAGAAGGGGGAAATTAAACAAAAAGATCTTTTGAAAGTTCCTACCTCAAATGTTGGAGTGCATTTTCTGCTGTGGTGCAAAGCAGCAAGTGCTGCTTATGAAACCTGCACTGGCTCCACATTTTAGGCTATCTTTTATGATTTTATTTATTGCCATTCGATGTGATCATAGACTACTTTGGGTTCTAGGGTGACTCCAAATCATGCTTCCAGTCTCTCATCCCTTTGAGCCTTCCCAGCAGAGAGTATAGGCCAGATTCAGCCTTGATTTTAGTGGAGTTGCAAATGGTTACCCTGCATTGTGTGTCTTCCTCCGTGTCGCAGTATTTGTGCAGAAATGTTATATGCTCAGCATAGAAGCACCCTTTAAACCAAAGAAACTGGGCTAGAGCTAATTTAACTCTGTTGATTAACATTCAATTGGCATGAAGGTGAACAGCATTCTATTAATGGACCTTATTTTTTGAGGGAGGTTCTATCATGCTTATGTGAGAGGGACATTGTGTGAAATTTTCTATTCTTAAGAGACCTTCAGTTTTCAGATGAGAAGCTTTTAATAATATGGAGACTGATCCAGAAGAGCCTTATGTGAGTAATCCTTACTCTGGGGAGTAGGCTTATTGGCTTGGATGAGCCTATTGGCCTTAGTAAGGATTAATAACATGAGTAAGACTTAAAGGATCGGGCCCATAACAGACAAAAATTAAAAGAACAGTCTTTTCACACCCATAAGACACTAGGACCGCTGCATTAAAATTCAATTTCACCAGGAAAAAAAATCCTTCTGATCTAGTCCCTGGAATGTGACATTTCATGGATGTAATAAGGTTACAAACAGATTATAAATTGAAACCCCATAAATCCTTATTGTACTGTACCAAAGCTTCTGCTTTGCATAATACTCTTATGCCAGAGCGTAAAGCTAAAAACTATTCATTTGTTCTCATAGTGGTGACCAAGGAGTCAAAAACACCATGCAAAATCCAAAGGTAATTATTAGAGTGAAAGAACCTGAATAGTGAAGTTCACAAACTAATGAACATTTTACATAGCAGTTGTCTGCAAGATCATTAGCTCTATTTGGAGCATGCTTTTCAATTTGTGAGGCACACACATACATGTATATATTACTAAATAATAATTAAAAGCCCAATAAAAATGGATAGACAATTTATGTAATTTGCCTGTCTCTCTCTATATCAGTGAGCTGCTCCCAGAGTGAGGTACAACTCAGAGTAACAGTAACAGGATCAGAATCTGACCCAAATTGATGAAAGCCATCAATCTTATTGACTAAGTGTTTTGTTGTGCTCTGCAACTTGTATGTTTTATTATGTGGGCTTAGCACATTACATTCTCTTTAACCAGTTCATCTGTCTCCTCTTCTTCCTCTACCAATGCCCAGCTTCCATTCCAGTGTCTTTACACCTCTCCCTGGCAACTTTCCACACCTTCCTCCAAGGGAGCTGAGAAGCTCATTCAAGAATAAAATAAATGAAGCAGATTAGTACTTGACTTTGTCAGCCAGTTTCTTCGAGACCTTCAGATGAGTGATTTCAATGAGAACAAGGAGCTTTGCAGACCGGCTTAGAGAGGACATTCAGTGCATTGAGATAACATGGACGAAAGTAAAGATGGCTGTGGGAAGAGTGGAGAGGATGAGAAAGAAGTGATATGATAAGAGAGACAAGCAGATAACTAGGGAGAAGCAGAGTTATGCAATGCCCTGATGGCAATCACAAGATGCTTGATGTTGTGGAAAAGGAGGGAGACAGTGGAGGGATTTTAAGAAAGGAATGACAGTCAAATCACTAGGAAGGTGGTTTTAGTGGCTGCATCTTGCATGGATTGGTGAGATGGAGTGAATTTTAGGGAGGCCAATGAGAATTGGTTACATTAATGAGGATGGGAGCTGACGAGGGCCCAGGTGAGAATCTTATTTGTATGGCCAAAGAGGAAAAAGTCAGATTTTATAATTGCTATGTAGGCAAAACTAACAAGATTTGTACACTGCTTGACTGTGTAGATAAAATTATGCTGTTGTAGTTGAAACGAGAACAAAATTAACTTCTGGTCTCTATTTAAATCAGATGGAATTCAACTTGTGTAACATTCACCAGTTGTTAGTTTGCATCCCATGTAGATTTATCCAGCTGATGCACCATTTTATTTACCGGAAGACTTGGCCAATAGTTATGAGTATTGGCCAATGAGTTTTGTACAGTCACTTTTTTTTTTCTTGTGGGAAATAAGAGTGCACTTAAACCTCTCTGTACTGTTCTGGTTCAGTTTCAAAACACTGACCATCTGTACTTTTTTGGTACAGGCTCATATAATATGAATGGACTACAGAGATATGCATTTGAAACATAAACGTTTAAAGATTAAATGTTGTACATTGTCCAGCACATCTGTTCTGTTCAGATGCTGTGTGCACCATCATAACTTTTAAGAAATCGTAATAAAGCTTAGAAAACAGAAAAAGAACAGTCATCTTTTATAGGAAACCCACATCTGTTTGCCATGGGGATACTGTATAATTGTAAACATAAGTGATTTTATTTGGTTTTCTGGTTGTTTTCAGGACTTTAAAAAAATTAGGATTATCTTTTTGTGCTCCAGTCTGAACTACTGACTTTCAGTATGTCTGATTTTTCTGTGAGCTACTTATGGAGCAGATACCGATTTCATCTCTATACTAAGATCAAGTTTAAACTCTGGAAACAGTTTATATTCTTACCTTAATAGAATTGTATATTCTGAGACAGGAGGCCACCTAGTGGTAAAGCTGGGAAACGATGACTGTTTAGGAAGCCTGCAAAAACAATTGAAGAACTGTAATGACAAAGTGTATGAAGGCTGGGATTTTGAAAGAAAGTCCGGTAGAGTTAGGCACCCAAATCCCATTGAAATTCATTCCTCTTTGAAAATCCCAATCTAGTGTGATTTTTCTTAAAGCTGAGCAAAGAATTTGAACAATTAATATTTTTCTAAATTCGATTTTGTTGTAGGTCCTGATTCACCACGCCATCCGAGCGCTTAATGAAAACTTAAGCATGTACTTAAATATTTTACCTTACTGAGTGGAACAGCACAAGTTACCTTTTGGAACAAGCAAAAGTCATAGAACCAAATTCTGCCTTTGGACACCTCACACGTATCCCTCTGACCATAATGACAGCTGCACAAGTGTTTTGGAGGGCCATATTTAAGACTTAGCTTTTGAGGCAAACTATTTAATAAGGGATGAACTGTATTACAAAAAGGCAAAATAAGTATGGGTTGGCGTGAACCCCACTTCGATTAGATTTTTTTTTTTTTAATCATTGCAGTGTGTAATATTTTCTAGGCATACATGAAATAAATACACCCACTTTTAAGAAAATGGTGGAAATACAGAGTGAGTCATAATGGGTGGTTTTAAATTCAATTAATCAGTTAAATTGACATTTTTATTTGAAGAACATATCCCCTGAAAAAAAAATGTTGTATGGAAAACTTACATTAGCATGAAGTCAATAGGGACCTGATTTTGCAACCCTTACTTATGTAGAGTAGCATGTAAATGAGACTCCATTGGTGTGAGTAAGTATTACTCAACATGAGTAAGGTAAATTGAGTCCTGAGTGAAATTTCAATAAACCCATGATCAGCTTCATATTTTTGTATGCCCTAGGCTTGCTGATGTCAGTGGAATGCCTCTCATTGACTTTAATAGACTTTGGATTGGGCCTTTAATCTACTTAGATTGTAAACTCTTTGCAGCAGGGACTGTCTTTTTGTTCTGTGTTTTTTTTTGTTCTGGGGTTCCTGGGCGCTATTATAATATGAATAATATGAATATTTTAATAAAAAAAATTGTCTTAAACAGGAGTAATAGAGAGTCATACAGCTTAAGGCCAGAAGGAACCACCAGATCATCCGGGAGTTAACCTGTAATATTGTTTTGTCCCTGTGTAGCATATAAACAATGATCATATACATGGAGAGAAGAAGGAGTTTGTGTGCCGATGGCTGGATTGTTCCCGGGAGCAGAAGCCGTTCAAAGCCCAGTATATGTTGGTGGTACACATGAGGAGACACACAGGGGAAAAACCACACAAATGCACTGTGAGTAAACAACACTGAGTTCCAAGCTATCCCAGGGTGGATAGGATCACTTGTAGAGCACAGTGGGACTGATTCTCCACTGCCTTGCCTTTTGGATAGCTGTTTTAGACCTGTGCATAAAGTTTGTGCAAACAGCACCACATCAACATGGTAACATCATCTCTCCACTTTGTATGGTACAAGATAGGGCACTATTAAGCCTAGTTCGTCCACTAAACCATCTGATGAATCCCTAAAATAGCACAAAGGCATTTCCATGTGTGTTTAAAATTACTTTCCCTCACTGAGGAGTATCTGGATCCTAGTGCTGACCCAAAAATATTAGTGACTCTGTAATGGATTTTAGTGTTTAAACAAACTTGAACGTATTGTTACCATGCAGGGTGTTTTCTGTTTTACGTGGTGCTGGAAATACTTTATTGAGGAATTGTGCCATATTTAAATGAAAGGAAAGAAACCCTCCATCTCATAGGATTTGGAAAGCTTCTAGTCTTTGAGATATCTAGGGCTTTTTATTGGTTTAATTTTTCTCCAAGCCCAAGTGTGTAGAATAATCCCAATATGCATGTTGTCTCCAGTTTGAAGGTTGTACAAAGGCCTACTCCAGACTAGAAAACTTGAAAACCCACTTGAGATCTCACACTGGAGAGAAACCATATGTGTGTGAGCATGAGGGCTGCAACAAAGCATTCTCTAATGCCTCCGATCGAGCCAAGCACCAAAACAGGACTCATTCCAATGAGGTAAGCAAGCACCCAGGCGTGAAAGGGCTCTGGCTGCCCACAGACATACTACTCTCAAAAGAATGTATTGAGAATGCAGACACAAAAATCCTCAAGAAACATGAAATAGGTAAGTTAACGACAGTAAATCATTTTAACAGTGTGGTGATCTAAAGAGGCTCCTTGTCATTTTGTCAAGAATCAAAGAAGGGGACTGGCTGGTTGATCTAATGGAGACTTTGTGTGGTAACCAGTGGAAGAGCTGTAATCCAGTAATAATTTTCTCACTCCCCGAAGTGGAGGGGACAGTTTTAAACCTCCTGTTGTTGTTCTATAGTGACATCTGCTGGCTAGTCAGGAACAGTGTTAACTCTGCCAGGAGTTTTATTTCGAGTCTGATCCTATACGTTGCCGGGCACCATCGACTACTCACAAAGTGAATGGGAGCTAAGGGGGGGTTCAGAATCTTGCTAGAGATGCAGCAGATGGGGATTTAGCTTCTTCAGCTGCTGTTGGTAAATGTGGAAGAATCTTGAGGGGCATGGCCTGTCCAAACTTCTGAGTTCTTCTTACTACCCCTCTTTTCCACGTTTCACTCTCTTTCCCTTTCAACTAGATTCTTCCCTAAACTTCATTCTTCCCTTCTCGTCAGTCTGTTCCTCTCTAGGCCTTGTAGAAAAATTAGCGTTCTGGCTGATTACATGCCAGGAACCTATGGTTCCTCTCCTCCGCCAATCTCCCTCCATTTCCAAACCAAGCTCATCTTTCTTTGGTGATTTCCCACCACATCCGTCACAGCAATTCACGAGGACTAGCATTCTCTTCAAATTTTGCAGTCACTGTAGCATCTGTGGGTCACAGGTGACCCAGACAGCATTGCACAGCGCCATAATCAGCTTAAATTTGGTTGCATATGTTCTGCAAACTTCTAGACTTGCTGATACATAATGGTGGATTTTGTAAATTATTACAAAAATCAGGGGTAGGACATTTACCTAAACCTCTCCAATACCTGATCTAAGCTTTGGGTTGGTTCATACTTTGTTGGAATCAATTTGTCCATCCCATCATAGCAATATGAGGCACAAACAAGGTGTGTTTTTGATCTGGATGCTTTGATCTGATTTTTAAGCTCTAGGTTGCATATTCAACAGTCAATCACTAAATTTAGTTTATCATCATTGATGGAACATCACTTTCTTGCATTGGTGACCATGCAACAACAAAATCGAGCGAACAAATAAACCCTAAATCTTACCAGAAATGTATTTCACAATGAAGTGCGCTGATGCTATAGAACCAGACCATCAAGTGGTGTAAACTGATGTAGCTCCATTGACATCACTGGATTTAAAGAAGAGCTGATAAATTTATGACCTCAAAAAATAGTTATGCTGGATCAGAATGATAGTGGTCATCAAATCCCATGCTTAGGCATTTAAACTGATTGCCTGTAGGGGATGATGTATGAATTCCCCCCTCAATAGTTGGTTCAGTGCATCATAGAACGATTTTGCTTTCCTCTGAATTTCAAGCATTAGGTACTGGACCACCCAGAGGCAGGATGCAGAATTAGATAAACCAGTGATCTGATCCAATATGGTAAATCCCATGGGGTCGATCTTCAGCTGGAGTATATTGTCGTAGCTTCATTGACTTCAGTGGAGTTATGGCAATTTACTTCAGCTGAGGATCTGCCTGTGTTCTTACTTTGTTACATATGTAGCAATAACGTGCATTGTGCTCCCTTCAAAACCAAGGAAGAGGAATAGATTTTATTAGGTGTGGTCAATGCTGAGACAGTTTCACAATGTCATCACTTTGTTAATGCATTCACTGTGGAAGGGTATAATTGTTACACTTACTGCGCTCAAAGGAACTCTTAGGAATCCTACAAGGAAACCAAATCTAATCTCAGCCTTTCTTCCCACCTGATCTGGCAGAAACCATATGTTTGCAAGATACCAGGCTGCACAAAGCGCTACACAGACCCCAGTTCTCTCCGGAAACATGTGAAGACTGTGCATGGCCCCGAGGCACATGTCACCAAGAAGCAGCGTGGAGATATTCATCCAAGGCCTCCACCACCAAGAGACCCAGGCAGCCGTTCTCAATCCAGATCACCAGGCCAGCAGACTCAGGGTGCAATTGGCGAACAAAAGGACCTCAGCAACACTACCTCAAAGCGGGAAGAATGCCTCCAAGTGAAAGCTGTCAAGTCAGAAAAACCAATGGTATGCAACATACTGTGCTTCTTTGTTTCTTCCTCTCTATTATCATTATTTGTTAATAAACTTCAGTGCACTCATTTTTTTACAAAATCATATATATTTTAAATGGTTTTAAAAACAGTAACAAACAGCACTTTAAAGGCGCTTGATTTTCAGAAAATACTAAGCTCTGAAAATCTGACTCCTTTAACGTCTTTCAAGTTCAGCACCTTAAAACTGAGGCCTGGTCTACACTACGCATTTAAACCAATTTTAGCAGCATTAAATCGATTTAACGCTGCACCCGTCCACACAACGAGGCCCTTTATATTGATATAAAGGGCTCTTTAAACCAGTTTCTGTACTCCTCCCCGACAAGAGGAGTTGGCGCTGAATCGGTATTATCGTATCGGATTAGGGTTAGTTGGCCGCAAATCAACGGTAGTGGCCTCCGGGCGGTATCCCACAGTGCACCTGTGACTCCTCTGGACAGCAATCTGAACTTGGATGCAGTGGCCAGGTGTACAGGAAAAGCCCCGCGAACTTTTGAATTTCATTTCCTGTTTGCCGCATGGAGCTCTGACAGCACGGGTGGAGATGCAGTCCCAAATCCAAAAAGAGCTCCAGCATGGACCATGCAGGAGATACTGGATCTGACTGCTGTATGGTGCGGAGACAAATGTTCTATCAGAGCTTCATTACAGAAGACAAAATGCCAAAGCATTTGAAAAAAGATCTCCAGGCTATGATACAGAGTCCCAGCACAGTGCTGTGTGACAAGCGTAACGGAAAACCAAAGAATGAAATGGACACTCAGGAGGGAGGGAGGGTGTACTGAGGACCCAGCTATTCCCATAGCCCCAGCAGTCTCCAAAAGATTTGCATCTTGGCTGAGCTCCCAATCCTGTAGGGTCAAACACATTGTCCAGGTGTTCAGGTATCAGCTCGTTAATTTACACCCACCCAGTGAAGAAAAGGGAAAAAAATCGTTTCTTGATTTTTCAATGTCACCCTATATCTACTGCATTGCTGCTGGTAGATGCGATGCTGCAGCAGTGACAGCAGTATCCTCTCCCCTCCCTTCCCTGGAGGCAGACGGTACAATATGACTGCTATCTGTCATCCTCATCAGCCCGTGAGTGCTCCTGGCTGGCCTCAGGTGAGGTCAGCCAGGGATGCCTGGGTAAAAATAGGATAAATCCCAGTCATTCCAGTAGATGGTACAGACGGCTGTAACCATCTTCATCATAGCAACTGGGGCTGAGCTCCATCAGCCCTTCCCTTTCATGTGTAAAGGAAAAGATTCTGACTGCCTGGACTGATCATAGCAGCTGGAGGCTACCTCCCTCTCATTTTATCTCACAACAAGTCAGTGTTTCTGCGTATCCTGCAATCTTTATTACTTTCAATCAACACAAGGGGGCGAACTGCAACTTTAGCCCAGTGGAGGTTCGGAGGAGCAGATTGAAGCAACCAGGTAGGGCGTTTGCAGGGGCACCCCCTAGAAACTGAGCATCAGGTACCCGCTTCTATACATGTTGCTGTAGGATTCGACAAGGACGCAGGACCGAAGAATTCAGGCTCTCTGGTTCTCTGGTACACTGGTCTCTAGTTACTAACCTTGCGCCATATTCTAAGACAGGACTGCACTCCATTTTTAGAATACCAAAAAGGAGGATTGATCGGGGGGAGTTCATTCCCCATTTTTGCTTTGCGCCCCCAGCCTGACCTCTAACCGAGGCACCAACATGACTAGCAGCAGATGCTACAGAACAACTGATACGGTCATTCTCATCCCAGTGTACAATGGCATGCTAGGACGGTGACAGAACAACGATAACTATCTCGCTATCTGCAAAGCAAATGAATGCGCGCTGTAGCGCTGCGAGTACCCGCGTCTGTTAGCAACATCCAGTATAGCATACGGTGACAGTAAAAAAAACTAAACGGGCTCCATGTTGCTCGGTGCTATGGCATCTGCCGGACAATCCAGGGAAAAAAGGCGTGAATGATGTCTTGCCGTTGCTTTCAACGAGGAAGGATATGAGTGATGACATTTACCCAGAGCACACCACATACACGTTTTTGCAACCATCATGCATTGGGGTCTCACACCCAGAATTCCAATGGGCGGGGGACTGCAGGAACTGTATGGATAGCTACTGGGATAGCTAATCCACAGTGCAACGCTCCAGAAATCGACGCTAGCCTCGGACCATGGATGCACACCACCGAATTAATGTGCTTAGTGTGGTCGCATGCACTTGACTTTATACAATCTGTTTACAAAAACGGTTTATGTAAAATTGGAATAATCCCGTAGTGTAGACATAACCTGAGGCACCTAAAATCACTAGTCACTCTTGAAAATGTAGGCCATAGTCTTTAATTATGTGATTGCATATTCTGTCTGAAAGCATGAAACATTTTTTCTCTGCAGTCTTAGATACACATTTATCTAAGACATTTGATGATGCATCCACAGGTAATACCAAATATATGCATGCAGGGGGCAGAGCCAATGTTGTGTGTTCCGACTGAACTTTCACGTTTCCTCGGTGTTTAGTTGTGTATTCTTAATTTTGCTTTCATATAGGTTTGTGCAATTAATTTCCTGGAGCATTTTAATCCTTTTAAAAAAAAGTCCCCAAGTCTATAAGAAGCAGGCACTGTTTCATTAGACCAGCTGACTCCTACCAACTAATAAACCAAAGCACTTGGACTCAGCATCTCAAAGCTATCAATGATAATTAGGCATTGAAATACCTTTGAGGATCTGGTCCTTGTAGGCCAGTGTTTGTTAGCATTGCAGGCTAAGTATAGCACACTTTTCCATGCTTGCATGTATATATACACCCTTAGAATTAAGAAGTCCTTAAGGCAGCATGAGCATCTCCTGCCCAGCCATCCAAACTATGCCAATTTTTTGCTAACAGAGGGTCCAACCCAAAGAGTGCATTTAACCAGTCACACACGATACAGGTAAATAACTACTATGCAAACGGTGGCCATGATTTTCAGTAATGCTGAGCACTCAAAAATCCACAGAAGTCAGTGGAGCTTTAGGGATTCCTCACCCTTGAAAATCAGGACAATATGTGTAAAAGACCAGTACTACAGAAATACAACATGTGTTTATAGTTTAGGGCCACTGCTTCTGCTTTTGAAGTCAACAGGAAGTTTGTGATTAACTTCAATGGGAGCAGGATCATTTTTTTAAGAACTTGTTCTGCAGGCTGTTAGTACCAAGCATACAGCTTACTGGCAGTCCTTGGGAATGGTGAGTAGTACTAAGCACTACTCTCTCGGTATGTCTGCACTACGGGATTATTCCGATTTTACATAAACTGGTTTTGTAAAACAGATTGTATAAAGTCAAGTGCATGCAGCCTCACTAAGCACATTAATTCGGCAGTTTGCGTCCATGTACCAAGGCTAGCGTTGATTTCCGGGGCGTTGCACTGTGGGTAGTTATGAGGACCATATCAGGATACATAATCACTGGATTAAGCTTAAAGGGGAGTTGTTGAATCCCTATCATGGGAAGGCTTTTTAAGACCAGGTTGGACAACAACTATCTAGGGCTAACTTGATCTTACCAGAGTGCAGGAGGCCGTGGACTTGACTTCTCCAAGTGCTCTCTATCCAGTTTGTTCTGTTGAAGGCAATTACATCACATAGATAGGTGAGAGGCCATTGGGGACTCGTCCTTGCTCTGTGGTATTTTTACCACATTGCTGGAAAGTGTGGATGCTTTCCTTTGGATATGCCACACCTGCATCTTTCAGTTGTCTGGCCATAGGTAAGTAACGCTGTTACTCAAACTCAGGTTACATTCCTACCATAGCAAAAATCTTGCATTGGCCGTAGGATTTTACTCTTAAAAAGTACTGAGGGCCTTCATATTCCATTGAATTGTGTTGGCAGGTTTCGAACCTGTAATCAGTTCGATGCTGTAGCACAAAGCCATTAACTTCCTTTCTTCATCCCTTCTCCACACGCATTTAAAAAGTATTCACTCATTCCTCAATATGTTTGAAAACTAAGTAATATTTTATTGTCTCTTGGCATGTTCTACAAAACTCAAACCTAGTAGTTCAGGGAGAATACATTTATCTGCAAACATGAAGATTTTATTTGCGAAAGAATCAAGACAACCAAAAAAATTTAATAACACCTTGAAATTAACATTGTTTTTTGATGCTAAACTGAGAGTGAGAGAATGCCTGTGTCCGCTGATGAAATGACGTTAACCACTTTATACTACACAATCCTTTGGAAGTGAATTTGTTAAAAGCAATGATGCATCATTGAAGGTAAAGCTGTTATTAAAACAGTCTGTTATACCCCCAATACACAAGTGGAAATGCCTAGGTATCTCCTGTGGCGTTAAGGTAAAATAAAATTCCATTGTGGAAAGTAGGAAGCTTGGAAACAGAGGTTAGCTTGCCCTAAGGTTCAAACGAGGGAGTCTGGGAAAAAGACCGTAGAAGTGTCTGTTCCATGCCTTAAATTAAAAAGATCATCATTTCTTACAAACACTTGTGAATTGGGAGTGGACAACATTGTGGTGCTTGATGGCTAGGTGGATGGGATTTTTCTAAAATCAGTTATTTGGAAATCAGCTTTAATAAGTTCAATACATACTTTTAAAACAAATTTTTTTTACAATTAAATTTTAAATTTGACATAGCCTATGTTGAAGCTTGGACTTATCTACTTAAACAATCATTTAAATCTAAGTAGTACACTGCTGTCAAAGTTTTATAAAGGAAAGTAAAAATCACTTCAAGGAGTGGGAAAAGTTTTCTGGCTATGTATCTAGAACCGAAGTTTGTTGAAGTTACCCTAAAAACTAGTTTTTCCCCCGATCAGCATAGCCTTTTCTGCAAGCTTGCAGAGAATATTTCTGCATTTTGGTTATTCAGTCCAATGTCCGTCATCAAAGTTTTAAAAAAAAAAAAAAAAACGGGAGTTTTTGAAAAAGCTGGAAAAGCTGTTTTCCTTTTAGTTTTCTATTCATTTGTTCCAGGGTAGGGGATGAGATTTCTACTAGTTCTAAAACACTGGAGAAGCATTAGTTAATAAGAAACAACATTCATATCGATTCTCTCAGATAATACTTCCTTGTTTATTGAATTAGTTTCAAATGCAAACATATTTTAGTAAACTTTTATGTATCCAGTCATGTATGACTAGGTTATTAATTAAATTATTTAAACATTAAGTGTTTTCATCTAAACCGATCTTGGCACAAGTGAAATATGAATAGAATAAAGCATGTACGTATTCACCATTCTAATATAATTTAAAAATGTAAAAAATTGGAGTCTGAATAAAATGTTACATCAAGCCAATATAATTGCTTAATAAATGTGTAGGTATCTCTTTAGGCAAAAAGCACCATTTATTTAGTGTAAAGGTATAGTTCAGTGTTTCTCAAACTTTTTATTATTAGGTGACCCCTTTCACCACAGCAAGCCTGAGTGCAACTCCCCCCGTTATAAATTAAACCCACATTTTTTATTATTTAACACTATTATAAATGCTGGAGGTGAAGAAGGGCTTGAGAGTGGAGGCTGAACAGCTTGCGATTCCCCAAGTAATAAGTTTGTGACCACCTCGAGGGTCACAGACCCTAGTTGAGAAACCCTTGCTATTATAGTTAGATGGCATATCCAACATGTTTGATTAGTCTTCAACCAAGTGAGAATCAGCCTTTCTTTAGCAATATAACTAAAAGTACAACTGCAAAACATGATTCACAATTATTTAAATCAAGGTTCCTGTGCTTATAAATTCATAAATTAAATTGATCTAAATCATGTTGCATTTAAATCAATCCACCTGCTCTATGGCTCCTTGAGTGTGGATTAGGTACATTCTGGTCCCAGAATAGGATTGAAAGGAGACCCAACAGCTGTGTCTAATATCAAAAAAAAAAACAAAAAAACCAAACCAAAAAAAAAACTGTTTTAGGATGATAGAGAATTCTCAAAATATGAACAGGTTTATGAACAAGTTTATCTCTTCTGTCCAGGAGAAAGGTCAGCAAAGAACTCCAGCTTGTTGTGGTGTTTTGAATAGCATTGCTGCTGTTGGAATCCGGGGTATTGAGACAGGATTTCTCAATGTAATTTTTAGGCTGAAAAGAAAGTCATAGATACAATTGAGGCTTTTAAAACTTGCTTTATATTGACTTAAGTGTCTTCAACCTGTTTCAGTACTATGGCCCTATTACAAAAAGATATTGAGATGGCCTCTCCCATAGTTTCATCTTGCCTTTTAGGAAACAGTGTTGTTCATGACCCCAGTTTGAGAAGTCTAGTGCTCTTTCAACTAGTTAAGATATTTGGTATTTTTACATTTTAAAATATAGGGAAGTAGCACACACTCTGTAAATATGGCAAGTGATAAATAGCAGACTTTAAAGAGATTATGCTATCAAGTTTCTAACTTTTTCCCCATATCTAAGCATAGTGATTCCCTTATCCAATCTGCAAGTCTGGTTGTGATTAAACTGAACGAGTACTTTCTCCTTGTAAAGAGAGGGACTGAAACATTTTGGTGGCCTGATTACTTCCTGTTTGAAGTTATTTGGAGCTTTTTCCATTACTTCAGTGAGAAACTGGAATCAGACCCTTGCGAGAGACAGATTTGACAGAGAAACAGCTGTGAACAGCAGGGAATCTGAATCTGAATTTGTGCCTTTCCCCTTCAGAATCTCTAGATGTGATCCATTCTAGGAAACACACTACTACACTTGTTTTAATGTTTATGTCTAATCTTTCAGTTTCCAGTCTGATATTATCTGATTATCAGCTCCAGTGGGTCTTGCATCCCAAAAGTTTGTTTAGCCCAATAATAATTTTCAAAGGTAAAATGTATTTTGTGTGACTGTCTTATCTCTTACCTGTGAATGTCACTTTGGCCGGGAAATCCGTCTGATAAGAGGCTAGTCAACTATCTCAAAATGGGCATTGGGAGCATGACAGACAAAAAGTAAATTTACTGGCGATGCAGGAAGAGAACTACTGTGTACTATGTTTGCAACACAGTAGAACTCATCATGTGACTCATTCATTCATTTTTGTATGACAGAATGAATCTAATTTGCTATAGATGGGAGCTGCGGTGTGAATTTTTCCCTAGCACATGTAGATGTACCCACATTTAGCTCCTCTTGAGCTAGCTTGCTCAAAAATACAGCTGAAGCTTGGGAGAGAATGGGCAGTGCATGGGTTAGCCTGTCTCAGTACATAGCCAGAGGGCCCAGACAGATACATACATTTGGGCAGCTAGCCTGTACTACTCCATACACTATGAATTTTTCACCATGTTAGCTCAAGCAGAAAGCTCAGCACTGGTATGTCTAGTCTTAAGCTGGAATCCACCCCACCAGCTCCAAGTGAGGTAGCCTAGTGAGCAATATTACAGGACGCATAGCTCATTCTGCTATGTAACGTAATAGTTTAGCATCCACCTGCACAGTGAAGAACATGGTAAAGTAATCTATTGCGGGCATGTGCTTAGCTATAAAATGTAACGTCTGTAATGTAACGTGTGCATACTACTAACATGACAAGCAAAACCTTTCAGTTGCTATTACATAACTAAATATAATTTGATGACGGGCCATGGGTTTGGTATGAGAAGACTCTGAAAATCCTAGCTCTGAGACTGCGTCGAAGGAGCATGAAAAAGCATTTGTGAGGGACTTACTTAGAACTTGTGCAGATTCAATTAAAAGAAGAAAAGCTCTTATTTCTAATAGTTCTTATACTTATATAGAAGAGGTAAATACTATTACTCTAACAAATGGGGGAAGGCACAGAGTAAGCTGATCTTGTCCATGATGACTCAGCCTGTATGGAGTGAATTATAAAAAAAAAAAAATCCCTTTCTCCTGCTTCCCTTCCCAGCTGTGAGTAGTTTAAAACTACAAAGAAAATGGATTCATTTATCCAGGCCTTTTGAAAAACTTTCTGAGTATTAGAACTCATTAGATAACTTTAGTGTCCCTACTATTTGGATAGAAAGCACCCTAATACAGATATACCATGGTTGGGGGAGGAATCCAGTCATTCTGGACAGTCTTTCAATCCTTTTGAAGTGAGTGGCGGTAGATTAAGTCTCATCTCTCCACAAATGCAATCGGGAGGGCTGCTGCTATAAATTAAGTGGCTTTGCTTATTCTGACTCACCTGCCAGTGCTGCTTCCTGCCTCTTATCACCTATAGTGGAGAACCCAAATATTCTAGATAGTGGCCTTCCCCTTACTGTGGATCCCAGATTTTTTTGCAAGCTTGCATAAACCATCATTCAGTGCTGGACACCAGTCTGAGATTCATGGATATTGCCTTAACCCATGTGTAATTGGGAAAAGTTGCTAATAGGGTGAGCTAACTTCATGAGAGCTTTGGACATCTGACAGAGAAAAGGATCATGACATTGTTTACTACGTTGCGAAGGTTTCAGAAATTAGTAATACAGCAGTGACTAAGTTGATAACACAGCCATTTTCAGGAGTTCACTTTGATATTGATAATTTTTTTCTAACTCACTAAATATGCTTTTGTCAAAATTATAGAGTTTCTGGGATTAAAGCAAGTCTAAAAATAAGAAAACTATTGCTGATATTGATAAGATCAGGTGTGTGATTTTCTATTTTGACAGTGTTTCTATAATTGCCAAAACCCTAGAGTAGATGCAGTTATAGCATTCATAAAAAGTGCTTTTGCTGATGTAACCTTATTTTGCTGCGGAACTTGGCAAAGCAATATCCAGAAAAAGCATTTGTGTTTAGCTGTGTCTACACTACAGGAGTATTGATATAGCTCTCCTGATAAAACTCTTTCTAAAGTAGAATTCTGGCCCACATATGTTATTTAAGAAATTCCAAGATTCTCCATAAAGGAAACACTACTGTATGCAGCATTTGTTTACACATGAGTTGCTGAAAAAAAAAATGTCAGATAATCAAACTGAAATAATTAACTTCCTGGGTTACATTAAGCTATAAGAAGTAAGAGAGAACCTTTAACACAACTTGGATAAAACCAGGCTGACCAGGAAGGCACGTCACGGGTCTGTATGATGATGTAGGCTTGCAGTTATATTTTGTGCCATACGGGAGGTGGATGCCTTGTAGTTCATCACTTGCAGCACCCCGTCTCTACCAGCCAACATTGCCAGTAGACAGATAGCGTGACATTGAAAAAAGGCGCGATGCAATGTTTTTCCTTTTCTTTGTGGAGGGGGGGGAAGGAGTGTAAATTGACGACAATAGTGACCCTGAAACACCTGGCGCCTAATGTTTTTTACTTCAGGCATTGGGAGCTCAGCACTCAGAATGGCATACTCCTTTCTCAGATATCGGTGCGGGAGGCTGTGGTGAGTAGCGTGGTTCTCAGTACCCTCTCCCTCCCCCCTTTGAGGTTCCATTTCATTCTTTCTGGCTTCTAGTCTGTACGCTTTGTCCAATCACAGCCACTGTGTTGTGGATTCTCATGTGTATTCATAGACCTTGTGAGACTTTTTTTCAAAATGCTTTCGGCATTTGTCTTCTGTAAATTGTGCGAAGCTCTGATTACGATTTGTCTCCTCCATACTTCAGTGATGCAGTGTATCTTCCTACGCTCCATGCTGGAGCTCTTTTTGTATTTGGGGACTGCATCGCCAGCCTGCTGATCAGAGCTTCGCTGCTGCAAGGAAATAAATTCAAAAAAAGTTCACGGGGCTTTTCCTGTCTACCTGGCCACTGGCATTCCAAGTTCCAGTGCGCTTTCCAGATTGGTCACAATGGTGCTCTGTGAGATACCACCCGGATGCCAATACTATCGATTTGCGGCCACACTAACCCTAATCCGATATGGCAATACCAATTTCAGTGCTACTCCTCTCATCAGGGAGGAGTGCAGAAACCGGTTTAAAGAGCCCTTTATATCGATATAAAGGGCCTCGTTGTGTGGACAGGTGCAGGGTTAAATTGGTTTAACGCTGCTAAATTTGGTTTAAATGCGTAGTGTAGACCAGGCCTCTATCACAGGGGGTTGCAGGATCACTGCTTTAATTAATGTTTGTTCAATGCTTTGTAGGTTTAAAGTGGCCTATAATGAATGCTAAGCATCATCGTTATTATGAATATACTTGTAAGTCTGTATGTGTGAAGAAAAAAGTTAACAGTCTACACTACTTGCCAGATCGGCAGACAGCGATCGATCCAGCGGGGATCAATTTATCATGTCTAATCTAGACATGATAAATCGACCCCGATCGCTCTCCCATCGACTCCTGTACTCCAGCTCGGCGAGAGGCTCAGGCAGAGTTAATGGGGGAGCGGCAGCAGTCGACTCGCTGCGGTGAAGACACCACGGTAAGTCGATGTAAGTACATCAACTTCAGCTACGTTATTCACGTAGCTGAAGTTGTGTAACTTAGATCGATCCCCCCCCAGTGCAGACCAGGCCTTAGATATAAAATCATGATTCCTGCTATATAGTACTGTTGTCTTATTAACTGATACTCTACAGAATTCACTATAAAAGCCAATTGCCTATAGATGCAATATTATGGGCATACTTAAAATGTCTCCATAGTTAAGGTTCCACCAGGATTTTCCTTTAATGGAACTTTTGGAATATTATGTGATTTTTAACTTTCCTTCCCTTTACGTGTGTAAACTAATCATGGGGAATTATTTTCTTGGCTTATGGGAGGAGGGGTGAATCAATAATAAATGCTAACATTTATTTCCCAGACATTCATTGCGATCTGCACAGACTGACTTTTGCCCAAAAAAATCAAGGAGCTCCACATGGATGCAGCAGTTTGCTTGTGTAGATTACAATGCAGGATCAAGGTCTTACTGTTAGGACTTGTCTACATGAACAATTAGACTGTGGCAAGCTGGGGTGTGACACTTCCCTTCACTAGTCTGATGTGGACTAGCTGTCCATGAGCACTCTGCTGGGTGCGCACTGACAGTTCATTAATATGCTTTGAGATAGTCCCATTTCAAAGAGGATTGAATCAAAGTGCTCTAACAAACTGCTAGCGCATATCATTGAGGTGCACGAGGGCAGTTAGAGGCAGCAGGCTAGTGTAGGCTAGATTCATCCCCACAGCTTTCCAGGGTCTAATTGTTCATGGATCTAGTTTTCAAACCAGACCTCCTTATTGGGAGAACAGCATGATCCCATAGTTACCTGCCTCCGCTATTTTGTGTCCATGGTTTATTCCTGTTTTCCCCTCGCAATGCATTATCTATTGATGAAAAGCACTGTTTAAGAGCGAGATGTTTATTATTAATGATTATTATTATTGTTGTTCACTACAATCAGAAAATGGGATCAGCCAAAATGGAGGTGTGGTTTGACAGATGTAAGCCCTCCAAATTCAGGAGCTATTAAATATTGGTACACATTTTTCAAACAAAAAAATGGTTTCATTGAAAATTGCCGTTTTTGCAAACTGAAAATTTTCACAGATTTTTTTTTTCATTTTTAACTTTTTAACTAAATTGAAAAAAATGGGAAATTTAGCTTTTGTCTGGTTTTTAGTTTTATTGCTTATCTGTTTCCCCTGCCACCTTCCAACAGCAAAATAGAAAAAAAGAAAAAGTGGGTGGAAATGGGGAAACAAGATCAAAAGAGTGTGGAAGAAAATAAAAAAAAAATGAAAATAAAAATTTCAATAAAATTTATTGTGAAAAAATTCAAATAAAGGAAAAGGTGTGTGTGTGGGAAGGGAGAGGACTGGGTTTTTTAAACCAGTGGAACAAGAATAACTTCGTAATTTTGAATTAATATTTGTTAGATGTTTTGCGTTTTTTACTAGATCTATTAAATAATGAAATATTTTCTCTAAGTAACTATCTCTAGTGCACCCTTCTCTCAAAGGGAGATAGAACTAGATAAAAAGATAACTCATTCTCTGCCATATCTGGATTTACAATATCTTCATGCCCATCCATTGGGGAATAAAAAGCCAGATCCTTCAGTCTCTACTCAGATAATCCTAACTCTGCTTAGTAGCTTCCATACCTATCAAGATAAGAGTTACTCCATGACTAAATTTACCACTTCAAACCCAAATTAAGTAATAATTTTCAGTTAATAATACTCAGAGGGTCCAGCATAACTCTCATTGTAGTCAAAAGGCAGTCATCTGTTGATGTTAGTAGATATTATATTAGGATCTGCGGGCCCAAGCTATTCCTGCCGCTCTTGCTTAGGTGAGTAGTCCGTTGCTGTTAAATGAAACTAGTTGAGTAAGAGGCAATAACGTGAGTAAAGCTTTGCAGGATTGGACCTTAAAACAAGTTAGTTTTTTATGAACAGTATTGAATATTTCCCACTGCAAATCAGGTCTACAAATAGGTGATTAAAATGTAATTTAGTTGTCCTTCTTTTCTTGGTTTGTATTATGAGTTAAGACATGTCCCTTGTTTTTCTACTAATCCAATGTTTCTTCTGTCTAATGCTCTTAAATGTCTTATTCTAACTTCCTAAGGACAGTGGGTAATAAGGTGAGGGGATTTAAATTTCTCTGAATGATTTTCATTGCAACATTTTTTCTTATTTTTAGTCTTTTGCTTCTTGTCAAATCATTCTTTTATTTAGTAAGAAGCATTCCATCAGACACATTCCCAAATATGTGTAATGAACATTTTGAAAAACACTTGGCATGTGAAATAGCTAGATTATGCTGGTGAAATAGTTTCAGATCTATTTGTTTGTATATATCATATTTATGTATATACATATCTATAGAGATGCATTCCCATGATCATTTTCTCCACTTCTGACTCTTTTTGACCAATTTTTGTGCCTACAAGAACAGTCTTCTGATCATTAGCATTCTTTATTTAACTCTTGTACAATGGGTGCAAGCTCACTGCTCCCAGATAACATTTATTCTTTAGTGCCCTCACCAAATCTGCCATGACCAAGATTTGAAAGTGTACCACATTCTGTGTGGACTTATAAATTACAAGCATTATCATTGACATTAGAAATCATTAAAATTATTATTACACTCAAGTATTCATCATAGTCACACTAAGCCACCACTCCGGCACAGGCTTGTATCTTTATTCACTTTGTTGTTAGAATTCAAAGACATTACTGATAACTACAAAATTCTAGTTAGCCGCCCTAGACAAGAGTTTGCACGGAGATCACATGGTGACTGAAAATGCAAAAGCCTAAAAGTAAAATAATAAAATAGATACGTGTTTATGAAACTGTTCTTGGAAGCAAAATGATTTTGCATGTCATACAGATCTCTGGTTATAATAGCTAACTGGTGCATCCTAGAATGAAGTATCAGAGGGGTAGCCGTGTTAGTCTGGATCTGTGAAAACCAACAGAGAGTCCTGTGGCACTTTTAAGACTAACAGATGTATTGGGGCATAAGCTTTCGTGGGTGAATACCCACTTCGTCAGATGCATGAATGAAGAATGAAGTATTACTCCTAAAGAACCCCCCCCCGCTTGCTCTCTCCTTGTTCCCTCCCTCCCCCACACTCCAATAATTTTCTCATTCTTGTAGGGAAGACGCTCCTGAGTACTTCAAAGACCCTGTATTTTACAGCCGCAAGAATACCACTCCAATAAAATAAATATTTCGGAGCACTGGTCTTATCTGTTCGTTTGACAGAGAAAATGGAGTTGTGGCAGGTCAATGCCCGTTGTAGAATATCACCTTGGGCTGTGATCATGTCACAAGTCTGGGAGATCTCCAAGAAAGTGAAAATTTTGTCAGTGTATGGCTATCTTCCCAGTGAGGATACATCTATACTGGATCTGAAGGTATAATTTCCAGCCCCGGTTGACGTAGTTGTGCTAGCTCTTATCAAGTTAGCATGCTAAAAATAGCAGTGTGGTAGCTGCAACAGGCTAGGTGCCCCAAGTGCAATTCCACCTGAAAGATGTGTGCGCACTTGAGACAGTTAGCCTGTCCTTGTACACTCACTCCTCGGACATCGCTTCTATTTTTAGCATGCTGCCTCGATCAGAACTAGCACAGGTTTATCTACTGGAGCTGGAAATTACACATCCAGCTCCAGCCAGACATAGTACTGAGAAGGTTTTACACTTGAGTGTGCTGCTGGAGTCTTCTGTTTTGTTCTTTTCATTAATGCAAAGAGAACTTGTAATCAGCAAATATATTGTTTTATTCTAACTTTATGTCCATCCAACCCCATTGAAACCAGAGTCTGCTCCCAGCTGAAGCGTGCAGAACTCTGTCTGAATTCAGAGTCCTGCACTGCAGTGTGACAGATGACTTGACTTTAGAACAACAGCACCTATTTTACTCATATAGGACATAAAGCTGAAGTCCTTACTACCTGTGTCCGGTCAGAAATCATGGTCCAAGGGTGCTGAGATTAAGCTGATATTAAGTTATAGTATTTTTACATTGAAATGTTTTCATTTCTCGTTAATATATGCCTAAGTTTAAACCCTCAAATGCTTGGAACAGTGCATCTGTCCTTCTTGAATATTATCAAATACTTCAAATTCTTTGCCTGTATACTTTTTTTTAAAAAGTCCAGTGTTGTTGGGTGATGGTTGTTTTTTGCAAGCCTAGCACTATAAGTTAGCCTGGATGTCTTGCTCAAATTCCAATTTGGGTAATTACTTTCAAATTATCTAAATTTGGTCTTGGTCCATGACTGAGGGCTCCTAGGCAACACAATAATACAAGTAACAGTAATAATAAAATGTATCCTGTAATTGGATACAGGATATATATGAAACCTGTAAAGTGATTTAATTGATCTGGGATCTTTTCAGATGAATAGCGTAATATAGATGTAATGTACTCTCTGTTAGTAAGATGCTGAGATGAATTTTAACACTATGGGAGGAGGTGTTCTCAATAGTTTTCAGTGTGGTTAAAAGTCAAGTAGTCGTGTACCAGAAAGCCTTTAATCAAAGATCATTGTCATCTGTTTAAACTTAGCTTTTTGGTTCATTTATTTTTCTTTGACTCAATATGGAATAATATCTGTTCAAGAAGTACATTGAAATCAATTCATTAGCATTCTTTTCCTAATCCTAATTATCATTCATTTCTTATTTCACTCCAACAGACATCTCAGCCAAGCCCTGGTAGTCAGTCTACATGCAGCAGCGAACAGTCCCCCATCAGCAACTATTCCAACCATGGGATCGAGCTTAATCTGACCAGTGGAGGTAGTGTAGGAGACCTCAGTGTCATTGATGAAACCCCAATCATGGACTCTACCATTTCCACAGCAACCACCGCACTTGGCCTACAGGCCAGGAGGAACATGACAGGGACCAAATGGATGGAGCAAGTCAAATTAGAAAGGTTGAAACAAGTTAATGGAGTGCTTCCAAGACTGAATCCCATTCCACCTTCAAAAGCCCCAACCTTGCCACCTCTCATAGGAAATGGTGAGATATGCATAACTGGATTAATCATACTTTCATTCTTTAAATTCGTCCTCTTAGGGCTTGATGTTTCAGGACTTACACAGACTGTACAACTCATGAAATTCAGTGGGAGTTCTACTTACCTAGGAGCTGTAAGACACCTAAATTTTTCAATATATATAGATATTTCTGTTCAAATTAGAAATTGTGCTATACTGGTAGAAGTTGGTAATCCTATATTTTATATTCCTGGAAGTGAATATTGGTGATCTGATTATCATGCTTGAAATACTTAGATTCCCTGGAACCAAACATTCGATTCACAGCATCATTTTAGCCCTGCATCCTTCCAAGGTAGAGAAATTAAATACCGTGCAGTTTATTATGTGGTATTCTTTCAAGTGAGACCTCGGATCCTATCTGCTTTGCATAGATGTCATGGACTACATTTTTAAATGGGCTTTAACATGGTCTCTATTTGCAAATGCACTGATAGTTGCACGTGGAGATGATAATGCTCGAAAAACACATGTATAGTTTCTTACAAGAATCACATGGAGGCATGCTGAACCCTAAAGAATCCATAGCACTTTCTATATGAGATGGGGTTTGACTTGGTGCCTTTGGGCAGTATTTCTCCTCCCAACACTTTGGGCAACCTACTGTGAATCAGTTGGCTGCTGCTGTCCACCGTAGTAGTGACTGCACATCTGTGGTATTATATGTACATAGTTTGTGAAGTGCATTCAAGAAAAGGAATGACATAAAGGTGACAATAATGCTTATATTGTGTTTATTAAAAGGGGGGACTGGGAAAGATGTTTTGCAATTGTTTTAAATAACATGCAAATATGTTTGAATTCTTTAAAAATTACTCTAATTTCCAATTTGTATATTTTGCCATCTGGACTTAGATTATCACATGAATGCCCATTCAATTAGTTACAAAAATCTAAAAAGGTTTTTTTTAAGAATATGGAAAACCTAGTCAGTGTCAATCAGAGTAGTCAATAAAACTACATCACTGGATGACAACTGAGGGGCTCACATTGAAATGATGTTGGGGGTCACATTGAAATGATGTTCTTGAATCTGTGAGCCCCTGTACAAGAGTGCTATTCAGCCCTACTTCTGATTAGAAAATGGTCTTGACTTCCTAGAATCATATGAGTATTTCCTTGAAATGCCTGTTAGTCGTCTCAGACTCTAAGCATTTTCTACAGTTGGTCCTGATTAATATTCATTTATCTGTGAATTTTACCACCAGGTATCCAGTCAAGCAGCAGCTGCAGTTTAGGAGGATCCATGACTATTCTACCTAACAGAAATGAAATTTCAAGTATGGACATCACAGTGTTAAACATGCTGAATAGGAGGGACAGCAGCACCAGCACAATCAGTTCCGCGTACTTGAGTAGCCGTAGGTCCTCTGGAATTTCACCTTGCTTTTCCAGTCGGAGATCCAGTGATGCTTCCCAAGCTGAGGGAAGGCCTCAGAACATGAGTGTTGCCGACTCCTATGACCCCATCTCGACTGATGCCTCCAGGCGATCCAGTGAAGTGAGTCAGTGTGATGGCTTGCCAAGCCTACTCAGCCTCACCCCAGCCCAGCAATACAGGCTGAAAGCTAAATATGCAGCAGCTACTGGTGGACCCCCACCAACTCCACTGCCTAACATGGAGAGGATGAGCCTCAAAACAAGGATGGCGCTGTTAGGTGATTGCAGGGAGTCTGGAGTGTCTCCTCTGCCTCCAGTAAATGCTCCTCGTAGATGTAGTGATGGCGGGGCAAATAGTTATAACAGGAGGCATTTTCTGCCTCATGATGTGCTGGGAAGTGGGACAAGGAGAGCCAGTGATCCGGTAAGAATGGTCTCCAACAACCTTTCTCTGCCTAGAGTCCAGCGATTCAACAGTCTTAATAGCTTTAACCCTCCTGTTTTGCCTCCATCTATGGAAAAGCGAAACTTTATTCTTCAGAACTATACCCGCTCTGATGGCGGCCTGTTCCGTAACGCCTACTCCCCATGTCCTCCGAGTATCAATGAGAATGTCACCATGGAGGCTGCTACCATGGAAGCGGATGGTGGTCTGAATGATGAGGATCTTCTTCCAGACGATGTGGTTCAGTATTTGAATTCCCAGAACCAGGGCATGTATGACCACTTGCCAAATGATGTCCTGGATAATAACAAAGTGCATCATGGCTCAGCAGTAGGGAAAAATAACTTTCACCAGGCCCCTTCACCAAACAGTCAACAGACCAGCTCTGAAGCAAACAAAAGCGACCTGCCAATCCAGTGGAATGAAGTAAGCTCAGGAAGTTCTGACTTTTCTCCTTCAAAAATGAAATGTGGTCCATGCTCGGCAGTCCAACAAACTCGAGCTTTTGGACTATATAACAATATGATGGTCCAGCAGCAGAGCCTGGAGAGAAATGGTATGGCCCAACAAAATGGCTATCAACATCTTGTGGAAAACAACAGCTCTTACAGTTTACATCAGAACATGATTATCAGCAACACCACCACCAGTAACTCTTTCAACATGCAGGCAAATAAGGCACAGCCATATAGTGAAAGCATCACCAGACAACCAACGATTTCTGGGGAAATGGACAGTTCCTGTGGCTTAGTGATTCAAGGGGAGAAGTTGAGGAACAACAACATGCTAACAAACAAGAGTCAGCAAAATTTTGGCCATCCCATGGTGCCAGGTGAGCAATCTGTCAGTATGGCTAATGGGATGCAGAGTAGAAATACGATAGAACAGGAATACCTGCAAAATCAGCCAATAGGGGAAGGCATTCATTATCAGGGAGTCAGTCAAACCAATCAAATGATGTTAGGGCAGGTTAGTCCTACCTCACAAATGAGCCTTTGTCAAGGGCCACAGAATTGTCCACCAATGTCTCACAACATTGGAAACCAGCAATCAGGTTTGGTGGTGACAAAGAATTACCAGCCATGTGTCAACTATGTAGGCAACAGACGGCAAAACATGCTGAGAAACAACCTGGCACAACAGCAAGGATTTATAAGTGATGCAAACCAGACATACAGGGTAAATGGCATTAAGATGGAGATGCAAGGTCAACCACAACAGTTCTGCTCTAATATGCAGAATTACTCTGGTCAGTTATATGACCAATCCATGGGCTTTACTCAGCAAGCTATGAAAACAGGTTCTTTCTCTATTTCGGAAGCTAACTGCCTGCTGCAGGGGACTGGTATTCCAAATTCGTCTGAGCTTCTTTCCCCAGGGGCTAACCAGGTGACAAGCACAGTTGACAGCATTGACAGCAACAGCCTAGAAGGTGTGCAGATTGATTTTGATGCTATCATAGATGATGGGGACCATGCCAGCTTAATTTCAGGAGCTCTGAGTCCGAGTATCATTCAGAATCTCTCACACAATTCTTCACGCCTCACCACTCCCCGAGCGTCTCTTACATTCCCAGCGATGCCTGTGAGCACAACAAACATGGCTATTGGGGACATGAGTTCTTTGTTGACCTCACTTGCAGAAGAAAGCAAGTTTCTTGCTGTTATGCAATAGACATGGGGAAAAAAACTTAGGAGATAACCGATAAAAAGTGACTCATTTTTTAGTTGTGTATGTATTTTAGCAATCTCATCTCACCTAAATGGGATGTGTTTCAAGTATATTCCTTTTATGGAATAAGGACTCCGAAAACCCTAAAGTGTTCTAGGGAGAAACTGTCTTCCGTTTCCGTTTTGAATCAGTATTGTTAGGCCCACTCCTCTCTCTCTTTTTTTTTTAATGTCTGTATACATTTTTTTATTGTAAACCAATGTAAACGTGTGAGATGCATGTTTTGTTTTGTTTTTTAAAGGAAGGTCTAATGAAATGACTTTGCAATTTTCTTTTACTCAGAAGAAACACAGTCTTGTATGGGTGTTGCCAATGTTTTTATTTATGTAGGCACAAAACAACCAGGCATGATATACAGAGGAGATACAGTGAATAAAGAGAGCTTCTGTGAACACGTTGCTGTGAGGTGGACAGCCAATCTACGAACATATGTACTCATACTGCTCCTTGATCATGTACCCATAATTGTGTGGCAAAAGATATCTGGGGCTTGTGCAAAAAGAAATGCAAAAGCATCAAACTTTTTTGTCCCAAACAAGTCTGCGTGTATGTACACACGCCCACATACACAGACCTCGCATTTCAACTGTTGAGCCGAAACTGTACTGTTTCTATGACAACCCCCTTTTGGAGGGTTTAAAAATCCCTTTGTGAACACAATTCACATATTTAGCAGAATTTGGTCTACATTTTTTTTCAGACGTTATTCGACGAGAAGAGAAAAAAAATGGGTCTGGTGCTTTGGGTATTTTTTATACTCTTCATCAAATACAGCATTAATTTTTGTAATAAAATGGTATACATAGTTAGCACCTCATTCTGCACTATTGAAACTAGTGGAAGTTTTGCCATTTGCTTTAGTGAGTACAGAAACAGGCTCTAAGGTCCAGATACTCAAAGGTATTCGGGTGCCTAACTCCATTGATTTTTAATGAGAGTTAGGTGCCTAAATGCCTTTGAGGCTCTGGGCCTAAGACCATAAGGTAGCCCAATGTCATTTTAATTCAGTTGGAGGTTTTCAAATCAGCTACTCTCTGTCTGCAGAACAATTCCTTTTTCATAGAGTTATTTAGTATAAATCTTCACTATTCATTTGCAGCAGAGTACATATTTGTATTAAATATGTAAACTCCTATTGAAATACTACACAGTAAGAACTTGAAAAGAATCATGAATCTATGAAAAAAGGATCTTTACAGTTGCATTGACCCAATGGACCTTATTGGTTCTCGGCAATCACAATGTGTTTAATACATTCCTAAGGCACTTTTTTTTTTCCTTTTAACATTTTAAAATCTAAACTTCTGATTTACAGAATAAGCAAAGAGAGTGTCAATAAAGAAATTATATCCTTGTAAGGAGTCTTAGCTAAATCTAAAAATGCAAGAGAAGTCCTTGGCACCAGCTTCCTTCTCATTTTGATTCCATTCACTGGCTCAAGTTCTGCTTTGTCACCCTAGCACAAATCCGAACTAACACTGTTGATTTCAGTGGAGTTATGCCAGGTTTACACTGAGGTAATTGAGTACAGAATTTGGCCCATTGTGTTGCTGGGTATCACAGCACATTTTGTAATTAAGGCCTATTCCTGCTTCCCCCTAGCACAGGCAAAGCTCTCATAGATGCAGGAGTGAGTCCTGAACTCTTGAGGCTAAAATTAACCCCTGTACAGAAGACCTACACAAGGTCTATCCCCTATATAAGTCTCGCTGAAGCCCTATTTTGAATGCTTACAGGGATCTTAAATGAGGCCTAACGTTTATGCCGCTCCCATTGTACATGAGTGAATTTCACCCACAAGTAGTAGATTTGTTGAGGAAGCATTTAGTTAAATTTTAGTGAGAACAGGAGCCCACTTTAAAGTCTAGCATAACATTAGGGTGTGAGTTCCACGTACTTATAGCCTGTTTTATTGTTACTCAGCTGCATTCAAAGTAAAATAAAACCCAGCTGACTTAGATCTCTTGTGAATATGTGAGAACAGAAGCTCTGTCAGTCTAGTATAATGGGCCGCTCCACTAAGGTCCATAAAAGTCCAAAGCGGAATTTCTAAATCAGTATGCAACATAACAGGGAGCCAGTGTTGGAATAGTGTATACGCTCATTACAATGTGTGGTACTATGTTCTAAGTAACTTACATTTGAGATGTTTTGCAAGGGAAAGCCAGAGAACAAGAAATTTAAATACTTCAGAAAGAATAAGGATGCAGTAGCCCTACATCTTTCCTGGCTCAGATCCTACCTTCCTTGTCTTTCCGCACAGCTGTAACAAGCATTACAGAGCCGGCACTGAGCATAAGCAAACTGAGAAATTTCTTAGGGCCATGAACAGTTCGTGAGGAGAGGCCCTATATTCATTTTTTATCATAAGAATGTGCCTGTTTTACTGTTGTGGGGAGGGACCCCAAAATATTCCTGCTTGGGGGTTAAAACTGGCTCTGCCGTCCATGGTACTGTTCATTGGCTCTTCCTTCCTCTGCCATGTCCTTCTCCCTCTGTTCCATGCTGGTTTCCTTTCAAACCATATTTCCTGCAATCCCTACGCAAACCATTCCCCCTGTTGCTTCCCTGCCATTGGTGGGAATCAGTAACAAGGGACTCAGGTTGCACTGGAATTGCAGGCACTATGGCTAGGGAAGAGAGTCAGCAGGTCAAATCGCACAATGTGAGTCAAGACTTGCATCTCCATGGCTGGAGACCATCCCTCATTCTCAGAAGAGTGGCTCTGGAGAGCCCTTAGAAAACCGTCTGTTTCCTAGTATTAAGCAGCTATAAACTGGACAGTTCTTTAAGGGTATCAACAAACTTCTGTGATACTCAGCCACAACAGAATTACACTGCGTACCATTAAATCACAATATTTACTGCTCTGGGTGTCATCTTTTACTTAGGGGCTTAGAAGGTATCATGGTACCATAATTAGAGCCTACCCATCTCCTCGTGTGACACCCCCCACCCCCAGAGCAAGGCCAATCAGCTGAGAAACTAAAATAGTCCACTGGATTAAAAAGAGGATGTTGATCACAAAGCATTCTTGGTAAGGAGGTCCTCCATGCTAGAACGCACTGTCCTCTGGCCCTTTGATGGTCTTCAGGGCACCCTGGGAGGCCTGTCTCCTTTCCCTGGGAAGTGAGGGGTAGCTGTTTAGTGCTGCTGGTCATGCTTTAAATTTACTGGGGAAGGGGTTTCACTTAGAAAGGTTTAGTAAATCATGAATAGCTGTTAAAAACATGTTACAGACATGAATGGTATATGTTATGGAAGCTCATAAGCAGAAGGTATTACAGCTGGTTACAATAATAATGACGCCCCGCTTGTAAATAATGCTTTTCACAGTAGGTCTCAAAGCATTTTACAAATGATGTCAGTTTCATTATCCCCGTTTTACAGAGGGGGAAACTGAGACACAAGGTGCTGAAGTGACTTGGCCAAGGTCATCCAGCAAGCCAGTGTCCAAGGCGGGAAACAGAACCAATGTTTACCAAGTCCAGCGTCCTGTCTAATAGGCCATATTGCCATAGTCATAAGCAACAAACAAGTGACTGATTATAAATGATTAATAGCTATTTTAATAAACTATTTATGGATGGAACCTTAATATAAAGTGTGACTAATGTTGGAGTCAATTGCTTGGGGAAATCTCTCTTGGAGCCAGCCTGTAAAAATTCTTGTTTAATTCTTGCTTTTAACTTTTGGATATGAGATAATCCATTATTAATTAGCACATTTGACAACTAAGTAAAAATGGGTTTCATAGATTTTTTTTCCAGGAGACAGGCCAATTAGATAAGCTAGTCTGATCTCCTGTAAATCACAGGCTATTAATTTTCATCCAGTTACCCTTGGTTGAGCCCAATAACTGTGTTTGCGTTTGGCTAAAGCATAGCTCTCAAAAAGCATTGTTGAGTTGACAACAGCAGGAGATGGAGGAGCCACCATTTCCCTTGGTAGTTTGTTCTACTGGTTAAGCACTCTCCTGTTAAAAAGTTATGCCTAATTGTCACCCTTTGGGTTTGTTATGCCTTTCTCGGCTAGAATAAAGAGCCCTCTAGTATCCAGTAGTTTCTCCCCATGCAGGTACTTACACACTGTATGCTGGTCCTTACATGTCTTCTTTTTGATCAGCGGAATGGATTGAGCTCTTTAAACCTCTCACTGTGAGGCATTTTCTCCAGACCTCAAATAACTATTGTGGCTCTTTTCTGTACTCTTGCCAATTTTTTCAACCTCCTTTTTAAACCGTGGGCACCAGAACGATATACAATATTTTAGTATTGATTGCATTAATGTCAAATACAGAGGGGAAAAAAAGAGCATACCTCTCCGTTCCTATTCCTTTGCTTAAACAGCCAATAATCATATTAGCTCCTTTTGCCACACCAGTTACTATTTCAAGGGAAGTTGGCAGCCAGACTGTGCCCTCCCTCCCCAATTACTGTCGAGTGGTAAATGTGGTTTTTAATGGCAGCCACGGTCCTTAAGAATAGCAACGGAAGCACTGACATGCTAAAAATCCATGTGTGTGTCTTCTCTCCAGCCTGACTTTTAATAGAGCGTTTTGGTCCCTTCAGCTTCCAGCCTTGCTTGTCCTTAAGAGCATTGCTCTCATTCGGATTTCCTTTTGCCAAAATGGAAGACCTGCTTGTGCCCTCCTGTGTGTTCAGTTGCATTCATCAGGTATAGTTGGATGTAGGACAGGTACTTTTGGAGGCAGCAAAGAAGTCCAGAATGGGTTTGATATTAAGCACTGTGGACTTGGCTATCCCAATAGCAGTGTAGAATTTTAACCTCCTTCTAGGCAAACTCCTAAAATGGTACTAGATTTAAGGTTGGCTTTATTTCTTTCATTTTTAAGATGAAATGAGCAGAATAATAGTTAATCTGCCCATGTTACACTATGGCTTGTCCTACTAAACAACAATGTTTCAATGTATGTGCCTTATTTTGTGTTGATCCTGTAAAAGAGAGGGACCAAGAACTATTGCCAAATTTTAGCTATAAGGCTGTGCGTACCATTCAGCTAATAGCACATACCACTGTTAATAGCATCTGAAATGTCTTGTAAACCTCTGGTATCCATGTGTTTATTGTTCTTGAATTGATAGACTGTTCTCTATTAAAAATTTACCGTTGTCAATCCTGCAGATGTGTAAGATAAAAGTGTTCATTTTTCACTTTTTTTTTTAGATTTTTATAAAACTTGTAATCTTTTTTTTTTTAATGTGTAAATACATTTACCTACAGTAGGAATAGTGTTCGGATGTAATAGGCCTTAGTGGTCTTCATTTGATAAACCTACAGTTATGATCTGATGTTTCCCGAGCCTTAGATCGATCTGAAGGGTCTGTAGCACTGTGTACATATAAACTGTACTTCTGCTTTCAGAACCACTTAGCTCTTTTGTTACAAAGAAAAAAATGTTTCTTACCATGTCAATAAAAACAAAACCTTTGTACTGAAGTTCTTAGCTTGCAGCTTTTTAAAAATGACTCTGTGGTGGATGACAGGAAGGGAGTCCTGTTTGTTTACATACTTACCATCTCTCCACTTTCTGTTGATCTTCCAGGTGTAATTTCTAATCATGTATCAGTTGGCAGGTTCTTCTGATGCATATTTCCTTTTATGTTGGAATGATGGGCTGGGTTACTCCAAAGCATACCTTGTGGCTAAAACTTCATCTACATTTTAAAATACTCACACAGGGATAAAATGTAGCATTCCTAATTGCCCTCTCTCACAATACCAAGAAAAGGCTAGTCAATGAAATTGAAAATGCAACAAATTTAAAATAGCTAAAAGAAAATGCTTTTTGTGCAGCGCATCGTAAGTGACCTGTGGAACTCACCACCACAAGACAGTATCAGTAGTAGTCAAGTAAGGATTAGCCATTTAGTAGCTACATTAGAGAGAATAATAAAAATATTAATTTATATAATGATAGTTCTTAGAGGTCTCAGTCAGAACAAAGTGCTATACAAACATATAGGGCTACATTATATTTTTGTTGAGCAGTACTTTATTCCACAAGTAGTCTTATATAAGGGACAAACCAACTACTGACTAAGGAGAAGTGTGGGAATGGAGGTTAGGAAGAGACATCTCCCTTGGGCAGGTTCCATAAATGTCAACTATGTATTTTTTTATTTTTGCACCCTCTTCTGAAGCATCTGGTGCTGACCACTACATGGATCCATCTTGGTCTCGGCTGTTTATTTTTAACCCATATAGACATTGCTGAGTTAATTTCACAAATGGAATAGAAGTTCTCCAGGAGAGTGACCATCTCTTTGTTAGCTGCTTGTAAAGTTGTATAGCACAATGGGGCCCTTGTCTCTTGGCACTACGTCAATACCAATAATAAATAACAACAACAGATGCTAATATCATCGGCTACTAAACATCTTGGGCCTAATTCTCCACTATCATACTAATGAAGACTCCAGAATCATTCTTATGCCTGCTTCCTCTTTAATCCCTCGATTCTTTCATTATTTCGTCACAGTGGAACAGCTTCAACATTGGGCTAGAGAAAGAGAATGATTCTGTAGCCTGGAGATTAGCGAGGATCCAGTCCCTCAGCTTCAATTTTTAACTATCATCTAGGGCTGTCAATTAATCACAGTTAACTCACGCGATTAACTGAAAAAAATTAATCGCGATTTAAAAAAATGAATCGCAGTTTTAATCGCACTGTTAAACAATAGGCTCCCAATTGACATTTATTAAATATTTTTGGACATTTTTTTCTACATTTTCAAATATATTGACCTCAATTACATTGCAAATATTTGTAATAAAAATAAATATAAAGTGAGCACTATATTTTGTATTCTGTGTTGTAATTGAAATCAATATATTTGAAAATGTAGAAAACATCCAAACATATTTAAATAAATGGTATTCTATTATTGTTTACAGCACGGTTATTTTTTTTAAGAACTTGCCAGCCCTACTATTACCCAAAGTAGTGTCACAGCTTCAACAGCCATGACTGATATCTCATTGCCTCATGGGTAAGGCACTCTCACCTGAAAGGTGGAAAATCGCAGTTCAATACCTTCAATCCCTCAGATGGAGGGGGTACTTGAACTGGGGAGTACCCTAACTATTGGGCTGAAAAGTTCTCCTCCTCCTGCTAAAACTGTGTAGGTGTCTAACACCAAGAGAGAATTCACAACTGAAATTCTCAAGTGGAGGGAGGTGCTTCCCTGCAGCCTGGACGTGGGCATCTACCTCCGAGAGAGAGATGGGGCATTCTGCACAACCCTCAGCTCAGCATCTCCCTTTGGCTACCTTGGTGAGGAGCCATATAGCCTGCTGGCTTTTGTGAACCCCACTCATTGTACAGGGAGCTTGAGTGCCTAGTTTAGGTTTGTAAATCTTAGTAACTTTCTAGATGTCCAAAAGTTAGGCAAGGTGGCACTCAGCATCACACCTAAATGTCTTTGAGCATCTAGGCCACTGCCTCTTTCTGGATTTTTTGTGCTAGCCAATCCAAATAAGAGCTCAGGCACCGGCTAGTCCAAAAAGAGAAGCTAACTGTTTTCTACTGTAGTTGATTCCCTCCTCCCACTTTTCCTCCTCCTGTGTTTCATTTGAACTAGTTCAGCAACAGCTGTCAGTGGATATCTGCAGAGCAAAGGGTGTGGAGGAGGAGGAGGCTGATAGTGGTATTTTGATAGGTGTATATGCTGGAGGGACTGCAGCAGCAGGTAGCTATGTGATATGGGTCCCCCAACTTTCAAAAATGGTCCCCAAGGCAGCTGCATTCTGAGGCTGGTAGGTGTAAAAGCTGCACATTAGGCACTACAGCAGCAATGTCAGGCCTGCACCTCATCCTTTTGAATAAACTTTGGGCTGCTGACATTGTTCTCTGGAATTCACTTTGCAAAGGATCCAGGCTACTGGCAGCCAGGGAGAGCGGGTAATAACCATGTTCTAGAAACCCATTTCAAACACTAGCAACCCCGAAGCCAATTAGTGTCTTACATGACATACATTGGCACTACTACTGCGCCCTTCCCTCAGTTAAGTATCTGGCTTTTCTCTAAGCCAGGCATTAAATGGCCAAAGAAAGGACCCCCAGCACGATGACCCCTCCTCTACTCATGTAAATAGGCCCTTTGAAACCAAGGAGACGATTCACAAGAGAAGGGGCTACACACGCGGATAAGTGTTGCAGGCCCAAGATTGGCAATGGCTTTGCTTAGCTGGCAGTGGAGTCCAACGCCACTGCTGAAGTGTGAATCATGAGGTGTTGAAATGAACGGAAGTGGCCAGACTCCTTGGTATCACTTTACTTGCCAGCTGGCTGAGGAAAAGCATTAACATTTGCCAAGCATGGGGAATGGTACCACAAAATAGCTAAGTGAATGGAAAGGAAAGAAGGGAGTTGGCAGGTTTAAATATTAGGAAGTTTGGTGCTTTAAATTCTCGGGGAATGAGAGCGTGTTGTAGTAGCAGAAGTTAGATTTAGCTGGCAAGGAAGCTAACAGCAAGGAGAAAAAGAAATGGTCTTGCCCGGTGTTGTTACTAACTATTGCCAAAATACAGAGTGCTCTGAGCACAGCAGATAAGGAACTCAGTCACGCTCCCTGCCCTGGAGAATGTATATTTCAAGGGCTTGACTGAGCCTTTAGCTGAGAAAGGGCAATGCAAAGCTGCCCTTTCCTGAAAGGAACTGTGACGGTCACAGGTGCCCTCCCCTTGCTCCTGGGTGAGGGACTAATCTTCTACATCCCTGCTTTCAGGGGTGTAGCAGGCTTTCAACTGCACATCCAAGGGCCTCCATTGGATGATACATGGTGAGATGAAACATTAGCGCCGTCCAGTCTCTGGGGGTAGAGTGGATTATCAAGCATTCAGAGACCCAAAGGGACTTAGGCATTGGAAGACCTAACTGCCCCATGGAACCCACAAACTCTGAATTCGGTGCCTAAGAATGGGATCTGCAAAAACTACCAACTGACTACACTAGCCACCCAACAAGGGATGCATGTCCTAAGCCCTGCCCCTTGCAAGGAGTTAGGCTGGAGGGTGTTGCATACCTCTACTTGGGGGAGAGGGTTGGAAACCCCCTCCTGGTAGTGCTCTGTTTCTTTTACGAACAGCAGGAGCACACCCCTACTTCCATACAACATGGCAATGGGAGAAAGGAAGCCGCCCACATAACCTTTCCCCCAGGGGTTAAAGAATTCACCCCTGGACTAGAGGGGACACTGCTGATTGAATTCCCCTTTTTGTTTAACGTGGAGAAGAGATTTGAACTAGACTTTTCCACTTCTCAGGTGAGTGCCCTAACCACCAGCACAGTTACTCTCACATTCCTGCTGACTTCATGCTTATTTAATGCAGAGTGGAACAGCTTCAACAAGAGACAATGGGGGAGCCCCATATCAGGATAGCCCATACTCCAATGGTTAGGGTACTCACCTAAGAAGTGGGGAAACCATATTCAAAGCCCCTTTTCTCAGACATTGGGTAGACTTGAACTGTGGCCTCCCACATCCTGTGTGAATGCCTCAACCATTGGTCAAATGTTATGAGACAAGCTGCCTCCCTCAGCTGTTGGTTGTGGCATTAGGCATGCTCTGAGAGTGTTTCCCTGATAGGGCCACCTGGGCAATTTTTTTCACCAGCCCCACCTGATAATCATAGTGTGTGACAGAACTTCAGATTCCACTATAAGAAGCTCAAGATATGCAGCAAAAGCTCTTGGATATCCTGCAGCCCACAGGACGGAGTCAGGTGGCTCTCCCAGTGAATGTGGATATTATAGAATCAACTCAAGTGACATGGCATACACAAGCATCCTATCCCTAAAAGGGCTGCGAGACATTACTTTGTGCCTGCAAAAGGGGAAGAATGCTCATTCACCCATCCTGACCAGAACTGGAGGGCTATAACAACGAAGTGAGTACTAGATATCATCCACTTTGGCTACACTACTGAGTTTCTTCCACCACCCCCTCTTCCAAAACCCTCTCTCAATCCCTCTTCAGGGATCACTCTCATGAAGAGAGATCCCCTGACAGGAGATTGCCTCTGTCCTCAAGTGAGGAGCTACAGAGCAAGTGACAGCTCAGCATCAAGGGAAAGGTGGGAAAAAAGGAAAATGGAGGGCCATTTGTGACCTACATCGGTTAAATATTTTTATTTTGAAATTACAATTCCACATTGTTACATTGGCATCAATAATTCCTTCCCACAGGGTTCACAGTTCTTGACATGAAAGATCACACAATCATAGAATATCAGGGTTGGAAGGGCCCTCAGGAGTTCATCTAGTTCAACCCCCTGCTCAAAGCAGGACCAGCACCAACTAAATCATCCCAGCCAGGGCTCTGTCATATGGACATTCACCCATCCCTCTGGTAGGACAATTCAGGGTACCCCTGTTTTGTTTGGCAACAGCACCCAGAGTCTTCACAAAGGGCTTTTCAGTGGTGGCAACACAGAGCTGAAATGGCTACACTGTCTTCCTGTACTTGGATGACTGGTTTCTAACAGGCAGCTCCCATCTGGAAGTTCAGTTGGTAACCTTGTCCTTGCTCTGACTCCTGGTATCCTTGGGAATCTGCATAAACATAGAAAAGCCTATTTTGCCTATTACACAACTCATAGACATTATAAGGGCAACCCTTGACTCAACCTCAGACCTACCTCCCTGTGGACAGATTCCATGCCATGAACAGTTAAGTCACTCATAAATCCCAAACCACAGTTCAGGACGGTCTTACTTTGCTAGGCCACGTGGACTCATATACTTACATAATGCTGTTCACCAGGCTATATCTCTGATGTCTGTAAGAGTGGCTCAGACTGGTACATACGCTGGACAGACACAGCATATACATCGTAGAGCCAATCCCCATCAATGTCAGGGCTTCGTTCACCTGGTGGATGAACCCAAAATGTATGTGTTAGCATCCCTTTCCTGCCTCCACTACATAATCATGGACGCAACCCTCATAGGCTGGGGAGCCCAGATGGCTGATAACATGAACACATTGGGAGGTCAAGATGTATATCAATCTCTTAGGACCAAGAGCAGCAGCAATGCGTTCCTACGATCCTGGCATGTCCAGATAATGACAACAGCCTTCTATATAAACAAATAAGGAGGGGCAAGATCCCTTGCATGGTGTGTAGAGGTGGTCACTTTATAGAACCGGTCATTAGGAACCACATCACAATTTCTATGCAGTACCAACCAGGTTCTCAGAATTCATTCATGGATAACCTGAGTAGGCATTTTGCCGCCAATAATGAGCAGGAATTACACAATTCAGGGCTGAGCAACATCTTCATTTGGTGGAGAATGCCCTCTTGGAACCTGTTTGCTTCCCAGATAAACAAGAAGTTCAATGTATGTTGTTCAAGAGCAACACAAGGTCTGGACTCCAGAGGTGGGTGATACCCTTCTATTGTCCTGGACCTGAGGAATGCCTTCCCTCCCATCGTACTACTACCTCAGGTTCTACAGAAATTTGTCACAACAAAGCATGAGTAATTCTCATCGAGCCCAAATGGCCCACTCCAGACAATTCTGGTGTCCGGACCGCCTATGAATGTCAACCCCTACAACCCATCAGAATAACTGCAGGATTAAACATTCCAACCTGAACTTTCTTCACTTCCTGGCTTGATATTTGGATAAGCATCAGACCTAGAATATTCATATTTGGAGGCCATTCAAACTATGCTTAATCATAGCAGGAAAAATTCTCCCAGAAAATGTTACCTAGCCAAACAGGCATTCATCTCCCTGAGCAAAACAGAACCAGGTATCGTCAGGGCCAGCCGGTATCCCTGTTATTTTAGTCTAGATCCTCATTCTCAAGATGTTGTGTCACTCTATTAGCCTGGATTTCTAGCTGTATCTTCCTTTGCTATCAGTTGCCACATCTCCCATCCCTGGACAGGGTAAGGGCCACTACAGCATAGAAGCCTTCAACAGCATCTCTTCAAGAAGCACCTTTGCTGGACATTTGTAAGGCAGCAACGTGGAGTTGAAACATTACAGACATTGCATACCTGCATCCTGGCACCCCCCCCCCTTCCTATTTGAATCTTGCTTACCAGTTATCCGGAATGTGGAATACACATAGGGACCAGCACTCAAAGAAGAGGTTATATATCTGTAACTGGAGGTTCTTTGAAATATATGGTCCCTATCTGTATTCCACTACTCTGCTTTGGCGCATGACTGGATTCACAGTAAAGAAGGAAGTGGAGAGTTGGTGGGTCCGCACCTCTCCTTATACTGTCAAGCATGAGGAAATCCAGGGTGCAGGCACAGATCACCAGACACTAACAAGATTTTCCAGTCTCAGGCACGTATCCATGTGTGGAACATAGAGAGGGACCCTACATCTTGAAGTACCTCCAGTTATAGGTAAGTAACCTCCACTTCTGATCAGATGTCTCCCCCTCCCACCCATCCCCATCCTTCAAACTGACACAAAACCTGTTTAAATTCAGGAAAAGGGGAGGGCTCCACCATTCCCCTCCCTCCAATTTTGGCCTGCAGCTGGCCCAAGTCCCCGCTTAGACAGCACTTAGCTACCACTTCTCAAGGAGCTGGATTAACTACAGCAACAGGAGAATCCCCATTGTCAGCAGAGGTAGTGTCTGCATTGAACTGCTACAGTGGTGCTGCTGTAGCATTTTAAGTGTAGACAAGCCTGATGTTTTGTGTCTCCAGGGAGGTCTGGCAGTTCCACTCACTGTTAATCCACTCAGGCTGTTTTCTGGGAGCAATCTGGTTAATGGGGACAAAAGTTTTTTGCAATAAAATCTTCTTCCATTCTTGCCACTATGAACATATTTCTCTCTCTCTCTCTCTCTCACACACACATGCAAACCCACAGACCCCCCCATCCCTCCCCACACACCTTGAATCCTTCATCTAGTGGTTTCCTGTCTTTTAGTGCACTGCATTCAAGTGCCTTATCCTCCCCTTAAAGGTCTTTGAATAATGCTGCCCCTATTTCCTCCCATTCTTGCTCCCTATGCACCTCCTGCCGATTGCTCCCTTCATTTGTGCAGACTCTTGGCTTTTCATTCATCAAGCTGCTCCTCTGCCTTGGTAAATGTCCTGCTTCCTATGGACCCAGTGCCCCCTCCACCTCAAATCCCCCCATAAACCAATTTCTCCCAGAAACCCTCTTTCCCCTGTTCTCTTCACCAATAATCTGTCTACACCCTCCTTTACCTCAAATCTTATCCCTTATCTGCTCTGTCTTATATTTTAAAACTATCAAGTCAGAGACAGGTACATCTCAGTCACCATAATTGAGGAAAAGCAAGGAGATTACCCACCTAATGAGTTACACATGTGCATTTTTGTTGGATTAGCTTCAGACTCTCTAATCACGCTTGCTAATGTCCCCTTACGCGTAAAGCAGTGTTCAGACTCAGCCTGAGTTCCTTGTGATGTTGAAGCTGTTTATAACTGAATTAAATTAGAAGCGGCCCCTTGAAAATCTAGATTTGAATGACATGAAACTAAAAATGATTTTGTACTGCCACCCAGTGGTCATACATGTTTAATGTAGTGAGCAGTCCATACAGTTATCAAACACTTTTTATTTTGCTTTATTTTATTTTGGGATTCAAAATAAAATTCTCATGTAAAATTTTTCTAGTACAAAACAATGCCACCCACTACCCTGTATGTGGCTGGATCCAAACCCCAAATAATTAATTAACTGACAGATTATAAAAGCATTTAGTCAAGTGCTTTTTTAATTTCCAGCTTGGGCCAATACAACACACACAAACCACTCAATAAAAATGTTGCCTTGTGCTAATGATACACAAGATGCCCCCAGAGTCCACTGGTATCTTTTTCTTTATATGTTCAGAAACACATTGTATAAAAAACAAGGTCAAAGATTGTGGGATGAGATTGCTGAGGGGATTGGGCAATGGAGTATAAATAGTACTTTCTAAATCAATAGCACTTTTCATTCAAAGCATCTCAGATTAATGAATTAAGCTTCAGAATCCTCCTATGATGCAGGTGAGAGAGCTACATGGATTATTTCACCTATAGCTGCTGCATTTCAGTTGTATGACAGCTTGTAGCAGCACTATGCAACAGTTGGGAGTAGCAAACAAAGAAATATATCACTTCTAATTAAAACTGCAGGGGGATGTTAGGTAGGCTGAATTTAATTACCCGAATTAGAATTTGGCTAACACATTAGGTAATTAATACTAATTGCTTTATGCAAAGTATCATGAGATCTTGAATTACAAGTGATCAGTTTTTCATCGCAATCTAAAAGACAGCACAACGGTGCCTTCAACACCAGTGCTACTGGGGTCAGTATTGAGTCAGAGAGAAAGTGTCATTTGCTGAGGCATTTTGTTGTGCTTTGTAGATTTCCCACTGAAAAAAACCCGAATAACCTGAACCTCTACAGTTTGTGAGAGCTATTAGGACTTCAGCACGAAGTGGTATGGAGTCTACCACTGCTGTGGTACTAGAATATTACTGTGCTATCCAAGAGGGTAGAGGTGAAAGGTTATTGGTAGATGGGACTTATTCACATGAACTAAGTCCAGTCTATTAGATAAATGTCTATCTGGGATGGTCTAGACAGTATTTGGTCCTGCCATGAGGGCAGGGGACTGGACTCAGTGACCTCTCAAGGTCCCTTCCAGTCCTAGAATCTATGAATCTATTCTCCCTTGGACATTTGTCCATATCATAAGAGCCATGGCTACAAACTAGTTAGGGTTTGATTGGTAATGGAAACTGAACCAAATCTAACACCTTTCAAGAACAAAAAATATTCCAAAGGGAGACTCATATTTAAACAAAGCCCTGCATAAATCAGAACCACACAATTTACTGTTACACCAAACTGCCACAAGTTCCAACTGAACAGTTAAAAGAACATGGATTGTAGCTTTGATAAAGAAATTAAAACATCCAGGCAAACCTCCCTTGTGCAGAGGGCTGGCATAAAGCAGTGCCCCGTTTCAGTGCCACTTAAGACCTCAAGGAAATAAGGACATGCATAAGCCTTGAGTTGGCCCTCTGCCCAGGAGATGAATTGCACCCATAGCAAATAGCGCCACCCTTCAATGCAGCAGCTGGGCCTTACACACAAAAATATTTTTCTTCCAATAGTGCCCTGCTCCACCATAATCCCAGCAGTGACTTACATAAATCACAGTATTTGTGTCCCCCATTACAGACTGCGCAGGCCTCACATTCATTCTCATCTACCCAACCCATTGACTGTAATTAACATTGTTTTTAGTCCCAGTGTATAAAATGCTGATCAAAAGAAAGGGACAGGCTGGTGGTTACACAATCCAATGGGAAGGCCAATCATAACCACTCTTCCAGAAAGTAACACTAGTCCCAGTAAGAGTACAGAATTGGCTTAGTAAGCTAATGGGATATATTTTTCTCATTTTATAACTATGTGCCCAACCACCTTTGAGGATCTGAGCTTTAGTGTTAATGGAAGCCTCCTGCATGTATAGTAAAGGAAAATCAGGTTATTCTTCCTTCATTACAATCTATTGGATGGGTAAGCAACAAAGCCTTTCAGTTCTTGTTTTGGCCGATAGGAGCGTGGAATCATGGAATAAGGTGCAATAAGTGACCAAACGGTGAAAAATAGGCACCTCGCTCTCTCTCCCCTTGATTTATTTTACCCCAGTTTAACTCCACAGATGGAATGGGAGTTAATTCTTATTTACACTAGTGTGAATGCGAAGAAAATCAGGTCCCTGGTTTTTTTCCCCTAAGCAGTTAGAAAGAGATGGCCTGGCAGGAAAACGGGTAAAATCAGAACCATGCCAGTTACCTTTTACCTCACACTGTGCTTCCCCTACTGAAATTAAAATGTCATAATTTCAGAGGGCATGAAACATCATTTTTATGGATTGTAAAGTCACACTTAAGCACATTATGAAGAGCAGTAGCATATACACAGTTTCTTAGAGTTTAACAAAGGAACCTTTATTCAAAATTTGCTGATACAGAGTACATAGATTTGCTCTGTTCAGTGACTAGAAATTGTTTGCAGATTTTTTTCTAGCCATCAGGTAGTTGACAGTTCACTTAGGCTATCAAGTCTTAAAGACAGAATATTAATATACGTTAATGGTTACCTAGAACACTACATGTGCAGAACTGAAGAGCATGTGTTATTAAACTCACACGTTAAAAAGGGTTACAGTGAAATAATTATGGATATTTCCCAAGCTCTCAAAAGCCATTGATCTATGTTTTTAGCTTTCACCTGTAGTCCCCTCCAGGGAATTTGCTAGCTTATAATCACCCCTTAGCTAAACCATTGAAAGAAAAATACAAGAGACTCTACTTATAGTGTATTCAGAGGGGAAATTCAGCCCTGCGCAGGTGGCCAGCAAAAAGCATCTGCACCACTTAAGTCAAATTGAAATCTCTTTTGAACTTAACTGACGCATGAGATGAATTCCAATCCAATGACTGTCCCAAAGTGTGCCAATGCATTGAAAAGAGCCCTCTTAATAGAGATAGGCCCAAACCATTGAGTTGGACCCTGACTTCCAGCTGAACAACATAGATGCAATCATTGTTAGGGAGTGTGAGGGTACGTCTACACTGCACGATTATTTCGAATTAGCTTAAACCGATATTACAAAACAGATCTAATAAAATCGGTTTAGCGCGTCCACAGTGGGATCCCGAAATCGATTGTTTGCGTCCATGGTCCAAAGCTACCATCGATTTCAGGAGCGGTGCACTGTGGGTAGCTGTTCCTCAGCTATCCCATAGTTCCCACTTCCGTGTTGAGAGCACAGTGCCTGATGGGGCAGAAAACATTGCCCCGGGTGGTGCTGGGTACAGCCTCACCCCTCCCTTTGTGCACGCAGCAGACAACCCTTTGGCGCCTTTTTCGCGGAGTGCATTGAGCAAACGCCATAGCACAGCAATCTTTCCCTTTTTTTTTTCACGTGGTGGTGGGGGGAAATAAACTGAGGAGCTGTTCCCTGAACCACGCCAGACACTGTGTTTGAACCTACAGACATTGGGAGCTCAGCCAAGAATGCAAATAATTTTCAGAGACTGCTGTGGACTGTGGGATAGCTGGAGTCCTCAGTACCCCCTCCCTCCCTTCATGAGCGTCCATTTGAGTCTCTGGCTTCCCGTTACGCTTGTCACACAGCGCTGTGTATCCTGGAGTTTTTTATTCAAACGCTTTGGCATTTCGTGTTCTGTAACGGAGCTGGATACAACAGATTTGTCTCCCCATACAGCGATCAGACCTAGTATCTCCCGTACGGTCTATGCTGGAGCTCTTTTTCGATTTCAGACTGCATCGCCAGCCGTGCTGATCAGAGCTCCACGCTGGGCAAGCAGGAAATGTAATTCAAAAGTTCGCGGGGCTTTTCCTGTTTACCTGCCCGCTGCATCCGAGTTCAGATTGCTGTCCAGAGCGGTCAGTGCTGCACTCTGGGATGCCGCCCGGAGGCCAATAACGTCGATTTCCGTCCACATGAACCCTAATCCGAGTTATCACTATCGAATTTAGCGCTACTCCTCTCGTTTGGGAGGAGTTCCGAAATCGATTTAAGGAGCCGTTTAACTCGATATTAATGACGACGTCGTGTGAACGGATACAGCGTTAAATCGGTATATCGGCCATTAAACCGATTTAAAGTCGCAGTGTAGACCTGGCCTGAGAGTACTGTGTTCTTCTTAGACACCCAATTATTTTTCTGAACATTGGTGTTCCCATCATTACAGCAGCAGGACAAAGAAATTACCCACTTTGTGCAGTAACGATGGTTTTTCGAGATGAGTGTCCTTATGGGTGCTCCACTAGAGGTACGCTTACATCCCTGCCAGGACACCTTTACTGTGGCACCATCGCACTGGGCCCACACCCATTACAATTACATATATATTTTTTGAAGTGTACACATTGTGAATTGCAATGCATTTCAATAGAGAATGTGTGTATGTATTAAGAATTTGATGCTACATTTTCAAAAACAAACTATTTGAAAAGTGTGTATATATTTTAAGTGCCACATAATCATGTTGTAGTTTACATTTTATTTCTGGTAAGATACCTGGCGTCACACTATCAGTGGCGTATGTATATATGCAGGCATGGGTGAGTTGCAGAGCGGGAGACTATAAACATAGGAGAATGAATGAACAAGGCCAAGTGATAAAGAAAATAATGATGAAAAAACCACGTAAGTGGCACTCAAAAGGAGCGGCATAAAGCAGAAGTTGAAGATCAGAATGCAAAACTGCATTGCATAAGCAGTTACTTCATTAATAACAGTACAGAGACTCCCGATGATGATACTAATAATACTAGTAATGATGATGAACGTATAACTGATGATGCTAGCATGGCGGCATGTCCAGCCCACATTGATCATGGCTCTGAAGCACATGCTGTTTCTTCTAATGAAATCCTTTCATCAAATAAAGAATACAGCAACCTGCTGCTGCAAAACGCACCTGTATGATTACCTTTCTCCAATGCTACCCTATGGATTGTTGAGGCTTTTATCCAACAGACACAGATCCTGATTGCTGCCAAAATCATGATGGAAAATATGCAATGTCATCAAGACAACAAAAGGACAGAACAAAATCATTATAACGTTTTTTTGCTTACTGTTATAAATTATTGAGTCATTTTACGAGATCAAGTTTTTTCCAGCAGGGGTTGACTTCACTATTAATTTTGTGAGACAGCTGAAATAAACAGATTTTTATTGTATCCACATGTAAAAGCTAGGTTACTCACTACTACGCTATGAGCTGCTTACTCTCTTAATGCAAGTGTGCCTATTTTCATCTCAAATATTGGAGCAGATGCATTAATATTAAAATGTTTTTGATTTTAGGACACTCTGTGATACTACCTTTACTTAAGTGTCCCTGAATGGTAAAACTATTGAAAGGCTCTTGCTCATATAGTCACCATAAAATGGCTGTGCCTTCTGTTTTGTGTGCAAATTGTTTTTTCTGAACAGCACATCTACACTAGCCAAGAGAGGATTTGATTCATGGGATCACATCGGCAGACTTGGTGACCATGAAAGTTCTACTGAGCATTGACAAGCTCTTCCCCACTTATACAATGTCTTTGTCAAAGACTCAGACTTTGATAAACAAATAGCAGATTAATAAAAGAAAAAAAATTACTGGAAGGAAGTGTTGAAGTGAGTTATATCAGCAATAAAATTTCCGACAACATGAGGTCTGGCACTGAGAGGGACTAATGAAACCTTTGGCAGTCTTAATAATAGAAACCTCCTTGGCTGCTTAGAGTTCTTAGAGTATGACCATTTCCTGGCCTGCCACATTGACAAGTCGGGGAAGCTGGTCATGGCACAACATCATATCTATCATCAACTATCTGTGAAGAGTTCATCAAACTAATGGCTGACAAGGTAAAGCAGGACATTTTGGATGAGCTAAAATTGTCTAAGTACTCTTCCTTCCATGCCATACTGATCAGCTGACATTTACTGTGCGTTACATGCTGAATAACTGTACATCTGTGGAATGCTTCTTGAATTTTATTCCAGTTATATCACCTAGAGGTCTTCATCTATTTAATGTTACCAATGAAACCCTAAGTGACAAACTAAAGATCAATGAACAAGGTATCTATTTTTATTTCAGTCTCTGAGGCACTCAATATTCTAGTACAAGAAGCGTGCTTGTCCCTTTAATGCAGACTGAGAGAATTCGATTAGCATGTCTCCTTCCACTCTCAGTGTCAGTCTTTCCCAGAAGCCAGCAGATCAGGAAACAGAGAACAGAGCTCTAGCTAATCAAGTGATAGGCTTAAAGGGACAAGCAGTTGCTCTCTCTACCTAGAAGCTGAAGGAAGAGGATCTTTAAAAAGTCATTGAGTAATTTTTTCTAAAGCTCCAAAGTACTTGTCACTTTTTGAAAATGGGATTTCTTTTCAAAAGCACCTAAGTGATTTAGGAACCTGCATTCCTTATAGTGCCTTTAAAAGCAGAACAACATTTTTCACTTTTCTTGTTTGGTTTCAGAATTGAAATCTCATATATGTAGCTGAAAAAAAATCCACACACTACTGAACACATATGGTCCAATCTCAGCCCTCTCATGCCAATTGCATGTGCCACCTCCAGGAATAAAAGGACAGTATATATCATGTGCTGAGGCAAAGCAATAAGATACTCACCAATTGCATGACCCCAAGTACACATGACAAGCACTAGCTTTCCACATTTTTTTCAATGGTGAGAAAGGAAGAGGAGAGGGAAGGATTTGAATTTCAGCAAAGCTGTCTCCCATGAATGCTCCATGCTCTTACTCACGGGCCATGGTCAAGTGTGCATGTAAGGTCTTCAGCATCCTTAATTGTAAGATTGACAGCGGACTTGGCTTATTGCACGATCACAACATTCTTGCTTCATTAGTTTCCCTTTCTCAGGAGATAACAAAATAATGTAACGTCATTGGTAACTCTGGCAACTATTCCACTTCCCCTATCCCGGCGTCACCGACAGACACTCAATGAAACTCCTGCTTTATATCACTATACTACTCACTGGCGGCCACGCAGCCCAGCAAGGGTGATAGGTACAGAGCTGCACAGAAGGGCGTGACAGTATGTAATGGAGGTGGCTAAAGTGCAAATGAAGTGTTCGTACAGGATCTGCTCAGTGCTGGGTGTCACTTTAAACATAAACATCAACTTTAACTGGCGGCTTCCAAAGCATTTTTAAGACATTGATTTATTCAGCCTCACATCAGCCCTGTGAGATAGATAAGCATCATTAGCCTGACTTTATAGATGGGGAGACAGAGGTTCAGGGAAGATAAACGACTTGCCAGGGTCATATAGTGTGACAGTCAGAAATCCAGTAATTCCCATAACTATAATGGCCAATGCTGGAAGAAGCACATGTGTTTGTTCAAAGGTATTGTAGTTTTTGCATCAGTGTGCTCCCATCCTCCCATCTCAGTGACCCTAGAGGAATTCTGCTTCTGTCCACAGCCCCTCTGATATTACATCTCTGGTCCTCTGCCTCCACAATACAAATCTTGCTCTCAGAATCATAATGCATGGCCACATATTGAAATTAATGTTCTCTAGCCATGACATTTTAATCCTCTTTCTCTAATTATAGGATGCATCCTGGTGGTACCCTGATCTCAGTTTGGTATTTTGCCTACAGATCAAATAATTTACTCTGAATTCATTTGTACCCCAGATGGGGGTGACTCCAGCTGCTCGTGGAACATGAGGATTTTTTACTAGCTTCCAATCTCTAGTTTTGGGAGCAGGGTGAATTACTTGGGACAAGGCATTGAAATGATCGCTGGGGTAAATGAGCCCAGAAAAAAGTTGTGCTAATGTACTTCAAAGGCCTGCTTGATCCAGTGTCTTGTCAAGGCTCTAGTCAACAGGACATCAGGGTGCACGAAAACAAACAACTGTGTTATAGTATTTGTTAAGCATCTGCCTGGGGGAAAACATAAAGAGATATTAACTAGAAAGAGCATATAAGGAGTTGATAGATCTACTAGCTTGGCTACATCATATGAGAAAGCAACTTCTTCCCTTTTCCCCTTGCTTCTATCCTTACCTCTTCCTTCTTTCACCCTACATTCTACTTACTTCTCAGCAAATTTGTCTTCCAAATAGAAACTTTTTGGAGGCTTATTTCCTTTCACTTGTTTCAGATGTGACATAACAGCAGTACTAACTCAACCAAAGCAAATGTTGGATGGAATTTTTCTGTTATGTCTGAATTTCTTTTTTACTATGTTAAGATCATAGTTATAGATGGGCCCAAGCCACTATCTAAGCTGAACGCTCCCATGGTTTGGGGACGTTTGGATCATGATTCATATACCGCTGTCTCAGCTGACACGTCTCACACTGAACTGAAGCCCAGGATCCAAACTTAGTGAAAGTCCAAGTGTAGATTCTGATCCAAACTGTGTGGTTAAGACCAGTCTCCAGTTGTACTGCAACACAGAAATGTGCAAAGATAAACTGTTGTAGCATGAAATAGCTTTGTACCAACTTTCTGTATGTGAAGAACAAAAATGAAGTCATTAAGAGAGAGGACTGTTAAAACCACTAGCTGTCTTACTTACTAACTGTAGTGATGGACTGCCTTGCCACAGAGATCAAGGTGAACTGCCGTGATACAGGATTTTTTTTCCTGGTCCCAATCCACGTATGAAGAATTTAAAGATTTCACTTAAAAAAAAAAAAGAGTTTTCAGGCCTCCTAAATGTGCCCTGATGCCTGGATTTGAGATTTCAGGTGACCAGATTAAACCCTCGCTCTATGGGGAGCTGCGTACGGCTGGTGTTCATCTCAATGGACTGCTGAAGCATAATGATGGCTATTTAAATGTCAAGAGTTTACACTACTTCATAGCTGATCATTTTAGCTGAACTATCCAGCTTTTCTGGGATTTGGGCAGAAAAAGGGCTTGAGTAGATTACCATCACTTTACCTCCAATTTAACTCCTGGCTAGGAGATACAAACACAGCCCCCCTCCCTATGTGGAAAATCACAGATAGTTCAGAAAGGAAAAGAGGCCCAACTATAGTCAATCTGACACCATGTGAAATGGAGAAACCGCGGAACAGCCAGCCCTGAAAAAGTCAAACTGCCAACTGGTAGTAGCCCAGACTTGATATAAGAACTTTTCAGAATTGATACGGCTGCACTGCTGTTACCACATTCTGTGGTTTCTGTGGTTTCCTTCCAACCCTTCCAACACCAACATAACAGTTCCATGTCACGTATGTAGTAGGGCTGTTGATTAATCACAGTTAACTCACACAATTAACTTGAAAAAATTAATCTCAATTTAAAAAGTTCATCACACTGTTAAACAATAGAATACCAATTGAAATGTATTAATCATTTGTGAGTGTTTTTCTACATTTTCAAATATATTGATTTCAATTACAACTCAGAATACGAAGTGTACACTGCTCACTTTATATTATTATTTTTATTACAAATATTTTCACTGTAAAAATGATAACCAAAAAAAATAGTATTTTTCAGTTCACCTCATACAAGTACTGTAGTTCAATCTCTTTATCATGAAAGTAAGGAGGAGTCTTTAAGGTGCCACTGGGCTCTTCATTGTTTTTGTGGATACAGACTAACACGGCTACCCCTCTGATACTTGATATCATGAAAGTGTAATTTACAAACATAGATTTTTTTTTGTTACATAACTGCACTCAAAAACAAAACAATGTAAAATTTTAGGGCCTACAAGTCCACTTTTGTAGCCAACTCAGACAACAAGGTTGTTACATTTGCAGGATGGTAATCCTGCCTGCTCTTGTTTAAAGTCTTCATAGAAGTGAGAACAGCTTACTGGCATTGTAGTCAGTGTTGCCACAATATGCTAAACATTCAATGCCCTCATGCTTCGGCCACTATTCCATAATGAGGACATACTGTTCATGTTCATGGATGCTCAAAAAATAATGCATTAATTTAAATTTGTGACTGAAATCCTTGGGTGCTAATTTATGTCTCCCTGTTTTTCTACTGCATTTCTGCCATGATATTTCATGTATAGCATCCTCAGGTGTGGACCCAGCACATGTGTAGACACATTTCACAGCAATTTGACAAAATGCAAAGAAGGTACCTATTGAGATTTCTATCAAAGATAGCTACAGACTCATACAGGTTAAGAAACTGAAGTGCTTCCAAAATCTGAAAAGGGATGAGGTGTGAGGCAGCTTCAAAGGTCTAAAAGAGCAACACTCTTATGGCAGAAACTACAGACACCCCAACCCCAAAAAAGAAAATCAACCTTCTGCTGGTGGCATCTGACTCAGATGATGAAAATGAACATGCGTCGATCCACTCTGCTCTGGATCATTATTGAGCAGAACCCATCATTAGCATGGACACATGTCCTCTGGAAAGGTGGTTGAAGCATTCAGGGGCACATGAATTTTAGCACATCTGGCACGTAATATCTTGTGATGCCAGCTACAACAGTGCCATGAGAACACCTGTTCTCACTTTCAGGTGACACTGTAAACAAAAGCGGGCAGCATTATCTCCTACATTTTGTAACCGAACTTGTTCATCTGATCGATTGGATATACAAGAAGTAGAACTGAGCGGATTTGTAGGCTCTAAAGTTTTCCACAGTTTTCTTTCTAAATGCAGGGGTTTTTTTGTACATAATTCTACATTTGTAAATTCAACTTTCATGATAAAGAGATTGCACTACAGTACTTGAGGTACTGATGAATTGAAAAGGTGAATTGAAAAATACTATTGCTTTGTTTTTTTAGAGTCCAAATATTTGTAATCAATAATAAATACAAAGTACCAGTAAGCACTGTACACTTTGTATTCTGTGTTGTAATTGAAATAAATATATTTTAAAATGTAGAAAACACCCAAAAATATTTAAATAAATGGTATTTTATATGCAATGCATTGGCCATGGCATGTATGCATGACCAATAACTAATTCTATCCATGCCTCATGGCTTTAGCATATTATAGTCTATTTACTAGACCATATGTACTCTCAGATCTTCTTCTGGCTCATTTATAGACAGATTGTTTAGACCTTTGGAAAGCTGTGCAGATACCCAACCCCGAAAGAAAGAAGGAAAGAAATCCAGACTATGAGACCTTCAAAAGAGCCAAAGGTCATTACTCTTCTGATACCAGGGAGGTATGTGCCAATGGTCAAAGAACTCACCCTAAGCTCATGACAAAACATTAAGCAATTTCCCAGCCAGATATCTCTGCTATGACCACATCTAAACCATAGAATATTAGGAAATGTAGCATTTTGCATAATGAGCTTTGAAAAAGACCACACTGCAGTCAGTAGGCTGCAGAGATGCATCATAAACTTGGTGTGTGTGGCTTACCACCTAGTCTCTGAACCCTCAGTTTATTGAATCAGATGGTGGCGTCGTCATAGCTCATTCTGTAAAGGCCAATGGGCCACACACACATACCTTTCTTGTGCACGTTGCCTAAATCCCACTGATCAATGACTTCCTGCCTGGTTACTGGAATGCTCTGGGAAGAGGCACATAAAATTTCCTACACTCGTTTAGCTGTTCTGTCAAAGCTTAAAGAAGTTCTGGCCCAGCTTCAGCTAGAAAACATATGAAATATATCAGCTGAAGCTGAATGCAATAGAAGTTGATGGGCAGTCTGGACAGTGCTGCTATTTCTATGAGAAGGTTACTTCTGAAGCCAGTACTAAGGATTCATTTAAAAGCCTAGGTACTCTAGCATTTGGCAGGTATTATATAGTAAAAGGAGCAAATTCAGGTTACTCCCCCACTCCCCCATTCTAAAAATATATTTACTATCTATGTTCCTAACAACATAATCCCTTGAGGATGATAAGAAATAAGAGAATTGCAAAATATAATGCATTTCCATTGTTTTTCCTATTTGGCTTCTTTCTCATTCTTTCATTGTTGACCCTGACAATAAACTAGTCCTCGAGCTGTGCAGCGGATGAAAGTTCCATTTGCCAAAGGATTTTGAGATTTTGGTATGTGGCTTCATTACAAATTGGAATGAAAACCAAAAATTTCCAAATTCTCGACAAAGGAAAGTTCTAAAACAATTTCATTTCAGGTTGATTGAAAGGTTTCATTTTGACAACATTGAAATGCTTTGTTTGTATTTCAACTTTTTAAAATTTTGCATTATATTATGATATACAATAACATACAAAATAAAACAACTGAAACAAAAAGTCATCTCAAAAGAAAACCCCACTAAACGTTTCATTCCACACTTGTCGGAAAACTTCCAGTGGGACTTAGGCAGTATTTGCTTTTGAAAATCCCAATTGATGCCTATCTGCATCTTTGGCATCTAAATATCTTTACAATTTATCCCTTATGATCTAAATAGAGAAGGCACACAAAGGGTGGGAAATATTATTATAATCCCTATTTTAAAGTTGGGGAACTAAAGCTCAGAGAAAACTACTGGCTTGCCTAAGGTCAGCGAGGAAGTCTGTGCTCAAAGGCTGGGTGCAAAAATCCACATGCCTTTATTTCCTATGTTTGCATGGGGTATCATCATGAATGAATGCATAAATTAGGTTATTTGTGCCATTGCAATGTCTAGAAGAATATTTCCATGCATAATACCTGATTTGTACATGCAGTCACAGTAACTGATGCAGAAATATAAGTACCAAATCGTGTATGCCTTTTTATTCACATCTCAAGCATTCATTTTTTGAAAATGTAATAAAAACTTAAAAGCATAGAAATCAGAAATAGGAAAGCTCTCTTTGATGACCCAGTGCATCTAGCTCATGCAAGGTTAATCATTTCTGACACTTCGTCTAGTCAACTTATAAAATAATAGAATCATAGAATGTCAGGGTTGGAAGGGACCTCAGGAGGTCATCTAGTCCAATCCCCTGCTCAAAGCAAGACCAATCACCAACTAAATCATCCCAGCCAGGGCTTTGACAAGCCTGACCTTAAAAACCTCTAAGGAAGGAGATTCCACCACCTCCCTAGGTAACCCATTCCAGTGCTTCACCACCCTCCTAGTGAAAAAGCTTTTCCTAATATCCAACCTAAACCTCCCCCACTGCAACTTGAGACCATTACTTCTTGGTCTGTCATCTGCTACCACTGAGAACAGCCTAGATATCCTCTTTGGAACTCCCTTTCAGGTAGTTGAAAGTAGCTATCAAATTCCCCCTCATTCTTCTCTTCTGCAGACTAAATAATCCCAGTTCCCTCAGCCTCTCCTCATAAGTCATGTGCTCTAGCCCCCTAATAATTTTTGTTGCCCTCTGCTGGACTCTTTTCCACATCTTTCTTGTAGTGTGGGGCCCAAAACTGGGCACAGTACTACAGATGAGGCCTCACCAATGCCAAATACAGGGGAATGATAATGTCCCTTGATCTGCTGGCAATGCTCTTATACAGCCCAAAATGCCATTAGCCTTCTTGGCAACAAGGGCACACTCTTGTAAATACCTAAAGTGGTGTGGCTTTTATCACTCTTGAGACAGCCTAATACATCTCACTGTCAGAAAGCTTATTTTGATAGAGTACATCATTTTATAATTGGAGATATACTGATCTCCTAGAACTGAAAGGGACCTTGCAAGGTCATCAAGTCCAGCCCCCTGCCTTCACTAGCAGGATCAAGTACTGATTTTTGCCCCTGATCTCTAACTGGCCTTCTCAAGGATTGAACTCTTAACCCTGGGTTTAGCAGGCTAATGCTCAAACTGCTGAGCTATCTGTCCCCCTTCTCCTTACTCCCCCCCCCTTACTCCTTAGTTCTTCTCCTAGGCATCATATTGGACAACTCATGTCCATCCTTAGTGATTTTTCCTTTCAAATATATAAATTATCATATTCACCCCCTCACCCTCCCACCTACCCCTTAGTACTCATTGAGCCAAGCAATAAATATTTAGTGATTTAAGTGGATCCTTTCAGTTCTCTGGTCATTAGTCATGACTCCCTTTCACTGCAGCAATGTGGTACCCAAGACATTATTCCATAAGATGTAGCATCTGAGCCATACAGTGATATGATTGCATCAAGCCTGCTTCATGATGCCATGCTTTTGCCTGGTCATGTCATGCTTTTGCATTTACAGCCCAATTTGAGATTAACCATTTTTGCAGCCATGCCACATGGCAAACTCACGTCTAATTTGCTTTCCACCATCACCCCTAAATCTCTTCAGCATCACAGGTTTCTCAACTTCACAGGTTTCTCAACTTCATTCAATATTTGATGCATCTGGAAAAAAATAAGCTTGACTTTTTCTAGAATGTCTCATTTTTTTATATTCTCTCTATAGTTTTAATCTCTCTAGGACCCTCTTTGTATTAGTTATCCATTCATCTGTTATGATGGATAAAGATGAATTACTTACTGACTGAAAGTGGTGGTCGCCTGATTATGTTCCATATGGGCAGAGGACAGGACCAACCAGTAATATATATATTTGAGGCTTCTAAAGGGCCAATTTCACAAAAATGAAGAAAATTATGAGTGAAATAGATTGGAAGGAAAAATGTAGACAGAAAAATGTGAATGAAAATTGAGAGTTCTTTAAGAAAAAAATACTGAATGGCCAAAAATTCCACTAGCAAGAAAGAGGACAACTTCGGCTAAAAGTCCATCCCGGCTCAGCGGTGAAGTGAAGGCAGCAATTAGAAAGAAAAAAACTATGCAGAAAAAATGGAAATGGGGGAATTTGATAGCAATTGCTATAACTTAGAAGTTATGCCATAGAGAAATTGGTTAGGGGAAGCTAAAGACATGAGGGAACAATCTGGCAGAGCTAAGGACAACAAGAAGGAATTTTCAAATATATTAGGCTCCTTCCTAATGGAAGTGATAGATATAGATAGATAGCAATGCCAAAAAAGGGCAGAAGTGTTCAATAAATATGTCTCTTCTGTATTTGAAAAGGAGCAGAATGATATACTTGCATCATATGAGGTTAATGAAGTACTTTCGAGTCCATTAGTAACTGAAGAAGATGTTAGACAACATCTGCTAGGAATAAACATTTCAAAATCAGAAAGCTCAGATAACTTGCACCCAAAATCCTAGAAGAATTGTCTGAGGAAATCTCTAGTCAGCTCATAAATCTTGAAATAGTAGGGAAATTCAAGAATACTGGAAAAGTACGAATATTCCAAAAGGCCAAGTAGCATGAGAAAGGCAACAATAGGCTGATTTGCCTAACATCAGTCCTGGATAAAATAATGGAAAAGATTATATGGGATTCAACTGTTAAAGAATTAAAGAAAAGGAACATAATTAATGCCAGTCAACATGGTTTTACTGAAAATAGGTTGTCAAACAAACCTAATTTTATTCTTTGAAGAAATTACAAGTTTGGTTGATAAAGTTAAGTGCGTAGATATAATATTCTTAGACTTTTGTAAGACGTTTGACTTAATAGCACATGACATTCTGATTAAAAATAGTTCTATGCAATATCAATAGAGTATATGTTAAATGGCTTAAAAACTGGAAGTTACAAAAAGTAGTTGTCAATGAAGACTCACCATTGAAAGGGGGTTGTTTCTGATGGGATTCAGAAGAAATTGGTAGTAGGCCTGAGACTATTCAACATTTTAATCAATGATCTGGACATAAATATAAAATCACTGCTGATAAAATTTTTGTGGATGACACAAAGATTAGTGGAGTGGTACAAAAGATGAGTTTTAACACAGCCAAATGTAAAGTGACACATCTAGGAAAAAGGAGTGCATGCAATATCCATAGAACAGGGAACTGTCAGCTGGAAAGCCGTGACTCTGAAAAGAGAAGCAACTGAACATAAAAGTCCAGTGCCAAGCTATGACAGAAAAGGCAAATGCAATCTTTAGTTGTATAAAACAGGGGAATAGGGTGGTGATTTTATCTCTTTCTATGGCATTGCTAGATCAACACAGGAATACCATGTATAGTCCTGGTATCCTCAATTTAAAGAGGATGTTGAAAAGTTGGAGAGGATGCAGAAAAGAAAAGATACAGAAATTACTTAAGGGCTGCAGAAAATGCCTTACAGTGAGAGACTTAAAGAGCTCAATGTATTCATCTTATCAAAAAGAAGACTGAATGCCTTCATGGGGAGAAAACACTAAGTTCTAACGGGGTCTTCAATCTAGAGGAGAAAGGCATAACAAGAACCAATGTCTGGAAGATGCAGCCAGAAAATTCAAATGTCTCAAATTTCCTATCAGTGAGGATGATTCACCATTGGAACAAACAAGAGAAGCGGTGGATTCTCCATCTCTTGACGTCTTCAAATCAAGACTGGATGCCTTTCTGGAAGATACGCTTTATCCAAACAAAAGTCATGCTTTGGTCAAACATAGGTTATTGATGGTTAGATGGACGGGTGAAATGTAATGGCCTGTGATGAGCAAGAGGTACTTTCTGGCTTTAAACTCTGAATCTATGAAAAATGCAACTGTATAAGAATCAGCATATTATGAAATAAGTACTCTCCTTAGTTAGGCATTCAGAAATTATTGAAAATGATTTATTTGATTTTGAATAGCTAATTCTGAACATCCAGTACTCAATGGAACAGTATCATGAACCAGTTGTGAAAATTCATAGGTCCAAATCTGTTTATGTAGTATTAGTCGAACACTTGCAATCAGTTAACAACCTCTTAAAATGCATTATCTGTTGATAGATGGCTCATGACCGGAAGAAAGGACTAAAGTCAATGAATAAAATGTTCACAGTAAATAGTTGAACCAGCTCTACCAGAAATATAATGAGTGAACAAGAACACTGGTACCTTAATACAATGCCATACTGAGTAGGATCTAGCCACTTCCAGAAACCAAATTCTTGCTTTCCTCCTGCTTTGTTCTGCTTGGTGAATGGAGGGATTTGTGATTCTGAGGCATTCATTTCCCTCCTTTTGCCTCCTTTTCATGTCCTTTGCTCTTCGGCCCCTGGATAGTAGGCCAAACACCCATATTCCTTAGCTTTTTTTCAAGATTTCCCAGCATCCTTTTTAGTTCACCTCAAATGAAACGTTTTAGTTTAGTAAAAGCAGAATATATCAAGCGATTTATTCAAGACTGCTTGTCAGTTCCAGATTATGATTTATCAGTGGAGTTCAGTGAATGTGCCACAAATGTGGGCTTTTCCAGGTACCAATCACACAGACAAAAGCCTGCATATGTGGGAGAAAATCTCATGGAATCCTGTATGGCATATATAGGGTGACCGGATGTCCCAATTTTATAGGGACAGTCCCGATTTTTGGGTCTTTTTCTTATATAGGCTCCTATTACCCCCAACTTCTGCACAATCTCAGATAAAGAAGTTTATTTTGTGGGTGGAGTTTGGAAGAGTACAAGAGTACCTTTTTTTTTCACCTCCAATCTCGCAACATGGCACATCACAGGTATATCAGCTTTTTCATACAGTTTAGTTGAATGTTAATGGTGGTGGTCTTTGGAGTGAGGAAGTCATCATTTGAATATAAGACCTTGTCTACATGATAAAGTCAAACTGGTTTAACTTAAACCTGTTTTTAAACAGAGTTGCTCTAACAGATATAAACTTCTGTGAGGACTCTCTTATTTGGTTTACCGGCAGCTTCTTTGGGGTTAATGCATTCCTAATTGACATAAGTTAAACTAAAAGAAGCCTGGTTTAAAACCACAAAAAGAGGGTCCATACACAGGTTTATTCTGGTTTAACTAAAACCGTTTAAAATCACACTTTAAGTTAAACCAATGTAATTCTCTCATGTAGATCACCCCAAAGTGTTTTTAGTTACACTAACAGGAATGAGCTTTACAAACTCACTTTGTTTGTCATTTGCATTCTTTCATTCATGACCTTTTTTTTTTTTTTTAGTAATTTAGCAACAACGGCAACAAAAATTGCCTCCTTAGGCTGAGTTGGTGGTTGGCACATTTTCAGCCCAGACCCAATTTCAGTGCTACTGTAAGTCCCTGAAATACCAAGTTAGAATGGAAAAAATGTGGCGCCAACCTGAAACTATAGCTGTCTGAATGGCGCCACTCTAATTAAGTTATGAAAAACTGTCCCTCCGGAGAGGCATCTCCTGCAGCTCACAAGGAAAAAGGTGCAGAACATGTGAATTTGGCTGCAAGCATCAACTGTTGACAACCCGACTTACAAAGCATCTATATCCATGCCCTTTGGGAAGCATGATAAGTGGTCCTCATGGGAACCACATATTTGTTTAACTCGTTCCTTACTCAACCAGCCAAGGAAAAAATGTTTCATATTATTCTGAATACCATCTCAGATTCTGGCACGATTACCCGTCAAGATTACTGCAACCTCTTCAGTTATAGTACTTCAGAAATAAAGCAGTGAGACTGGCTTTGAAATGCAAAAATTCAGGCGATATAATCACACTGTTAAAGGGCCCTCATTAGCCCATGGCTGACCTTTAAAAAATGTGTTTCTGTCCAATTCTTCCACAAACTGCCTTTATGGGGATCTTCTTAGTTCTATCAAGTCACAAGGTTTGACTGAGTGACTCATGTTTCTTTAGCTCCTCTCTCACGGTCACAAGACATTTTTATATTTTACACATAGCCACAACTGCTGGGAGGAGGAGACATAAAACACACCAGCGGCCTTTTATGAGTGGCATGTTTTTATTTGTTTTTCTTTTTAACCTAAGCAATTTTATAAGAGGGTGATCTTATTAAAAGTGTCACTCATCAAATTAAATTGTGTTGGCTAGGTTTTGGCAAGGGCTAGGTAACATTGTGACCAGCGAGATGAGGTTTGTAGTTACATAAGCTAAACTAAGATAAAGGTAATCAAATAGGAATAAGGCCATAACTTATCGTCACAGTGATGCAGGCAATATTTTCCCTTGTATATAACATAACACTGCTAACTGGGTGTACTTCATCTTCCCTTCAATAATTTGCAGACAGGACACCATGTATGATGGACCAATAGATTGTTCCCTATCCTGTGGTCATGTCTATATTAATAAAAGCATCTGCAAAGAAACCCTCATCAGAATGCTTAAAACTAGGTAAAGAACAAACCACCCCCTGCCCTAATGAAACAAATAAGTACTCATCCACAGCAGAGTTGTCAGATCTACTAGTTATCTTCAGAGCTTGGAACTGTTGTCGAACACCTGGATTAACTACCTGCATGTGAGTGAGGTTGGGCCAGACATTGTCTCATCATCATCCAGGATCTTTGCTATAGTAGAAGAAAACTAGATACCTTATCAAAAGAAGAGCTAATAGGAGATCATCAAGAAGGAAAAAGATGATGTCTAACTGGGCTGTCTCATAAGCATCCTCTCCTCATCACCCACATTCAGCCACCTAACAGACAAGAGGAGTGTGCACCAGATGGCTAAGAAGGCACATGCACACAGAGGTAATGCATCCATTGTTGACATACACAGCTTACCAGCTAAACAATGCACTTCCAGAATGGGGAATCAAATTCCAGTCCTCCTGTGCCACTCACCACTTGAACCATAGGAGTATCACTATTAGCGTCAATCAAGAATTGTGTCTTTGTAGGTCAGCCGCTGGAGTGTGATGGAAAAATAAACACATGAGCAGGTCTAACTCATAACATAAGAACATAAGAACGGCCGTACCGGGTCAAACCAAAGGTCCATCTAGCCCAGTATCTGTCTACCGACAGTGGCCAATGCCAGGTGCCCCAGAGGGAGTGAACCTAACAGGCAATGATCAAGTGATCTCTCTCCTGCCATCCATCTCCATCTCTGAAAACAGGGCTAGGGACATCATTCCTTACCATTTATCCCCCCATCCCCCCTCCCCCCCCTTCCATGGCTAATAGCCATTTATGGAGTTAACCACCATGAATTTATCCAGTTCTCTTTTAAACCCTGTTATAGTCCTAGCCTTCACAACCTTCTCAGGTAAGGAGTTCCACAAGTTGACTGTGCACTGCATGGTGAACTTCCTTTTATTTGTTTTAAACCTGCTGCCTATTATTGTCTGTTGTGCTGTTGCACATGCACAATAGACAATATATTCCAAGAGCTGTTTGATTTTACATTTGCCACCCAACAGCAAGGAACTTGCCACTGTTCATGCAACAAAGAGAGCAGCCCACAAATCTCTCTCCTTTCCGTTAGCACTTGAGCCACAACTCTCACTTCCTCTCTATGACTCGTTAGCTGATTCACCAGCACTTCCCCTGAAATTCAGTGGAAGACTCACTTCGGTACAGGTATCCCAATACTGAGCACCCAATATCCAACATCTCCATGTTACACCACCTATCATTTCTTTAGTTCTTATTACCTCTTTAGCAGCTTGTTGGGAGGAGGCAGGGAGAGACACAGAGGGACCCTTCAGTATAATTTTATCACTGCTTTTCCCAGGATGGCAATCAATGCTGACATGATGTTATTCTTCAGTACGTGCTGCTTAGTTGACCAGTAAGCTAACAACACTGGACACAGCAGCAGCAGCTGGGGTATTAACAAGAACAGCAGCGGAGACAGTACTGACGCAAGAGGAGCTTACTAACTCAGCTTTACTCAATGTTACAGGAGCTGGGAGCTGGAACCAGAACAGAAGCTAACATTCCCTGTTCTAATGCTCTCGATGTCTCCGAATGAGCTGTGTTTCACCCCGCACAGCCTTTAATTGTGGGGTGAGGCACAGCTTCAATAAGACATGGAACACACATGCACAGATGTGTGACTCATTACGCGAACAAGTGTGTATGGTACCTTGTGCTGTAGGTGAAATAAAACCTTTAGCCAGACAAAATATATAATGTCATGTTATGTGCAACAGTCACACGTACATTCAGTGTGGCATTCTGTCTACTCTAGTGGTGGCTGGGTGGTTGATGAGCCTGCAACTATTTCAACTAACAGAGACTGGTCTTTTAGCTCAGGCAGGAGAGGCTCATACTTGAAGATGTGGAAGTTTGAGGTTCAATCCCTGCTGTTGACCACCCACCCAGGGGTGCAACCATCACAATAAAGCCCACTTCTGGTGAGTCACCAAAGTGCTGAATCAGACTCCTCCTGAACTTTGGGGATTGAAACTTTGGAATCAGAGCATGGATTTGGATATGGTTCTCATAGCTAGCTGAAATGGGTTAAAAAAGCTGACACCTGAAACTTCCCAGAACTTTGGGACAAAGCATAAATCTGGATACAATTTTTGTGGCTCCTGGTTCACCTTTAGTGGTTACCAATCAGACAAGCCATTCATAAAAAGAAAGAAAAAGTACTGTTGGCCCCTTCTTCTGACACCATATTACCGCTCTGTTGACCAGTAGATGTTCAGTGCCCTGCAAGTTAGTTTCCCAGTGGAAGAGAAATGATTGGGGCAGAGTCTGGATATACTCTCAGTGTAACTTACTTTATTTTCACACATACACTATTCCTGAAATGCGATGGTCAAACTACATGTTGCATCTTTCTTCCAGGAATCTGTCCAGTTCTCTGGGGGCAACTCTGCCTGAAGAATTGATGCTAGTCAGAGCCCAAGGCAGAAAATAAACTCTCTTGCCTCTCACACAGTTTCCTTGCTCTTCCACAGCTGACTCTACACGCAACCTTGCATGAGCTGAAAATTAACAAGACAATAGATCTCCCTGTAGCTGATTGAGCACTAGCTGCCTCAGCACCTCCTGCTGGTCAGTCTGGGAATAAGCTCTTTTCCAGCGACAGAGCACCTCCTGCTGGCTGGTGTCCCTTCTGCTGCAGATCCTGCCATGTCCCTCCTGGACCCCGGTGCCCCTTTACCTTGGGGTGCTGCCCACAGCAGCACCCCCCAAACTCTGGGTCTCCCTTCCCAGGGGAACCCCCTCTCCCTTTTCCCACCTCACCTCAGTGGCTACTGCCAGTCATCATCCAGCCCTCATTCCCTGGGGCAGACTGTAGTCTGTAATGGCCACTCATCACTGGCAACGGGGTTGGACCAGCTGTCTCTGCCTATCCCCATGCTGCACCTCTGCAGCCCCAGTACCTTCTTAGGCCTTTACCAAGGCCTGCAGCCTGGGGAGTTGTGAGGCTGGCTTTCCCCAGCTCCTTTTGCCACCCCAGCACTGCTCAGCTTCAGGTACCCTGTGCTCCCAGGCAGGTAGGTCCATCTCTCTCCAAAGCTAGAAAGACACTTTGCCTTCTGGCCCAGCAGCAATTTTATAGGGCACAGCCTGGCCCTGATTGGCTGCCTCCCAGCCTCTTCTTAATGGCTTTCAGCCCCAGCCCTCTCCCAGGGCTGGCCTTTTAATCCTTTCAGGGCTGGAGCAGGGTGACCACCCCACTACACTTCCCAAGAGACAAAATTTGCTCACACACCAAGGCTCAGGACTTAAGACAACTATGGCCCTGTCTATACTGCACAGTAGTGTGCACAGCTGTAACTCCCCCATGTGGACACTACAAGTGCAAACTAAAAGGTTCCTCATTTCCATTAACGTAATCCTCTCCAAATAGGGTTTGATGTACTTTGGGGTGCTCTGCTATGGACACCCCTCCAGTCTGAACCAAGAGGAAGTATAGACGTAGCCTGTATAACAGCCCCACCTGGTGACATTATAATACTCATTATGAGCCAGATTTCCAGGCAGACCTCAATGTGGCCTGTGCTTTTGTGAACACAATTTTGTGCTCACAGATTCTTGCATCAGTATTTCACCACAGTGATTACGGAAATAAAGAGATGTTTAATTTTGCGATTTGTATGCACAGACAGTTAAATGTTAAACTACTACAACAGGTCTGCACAACTCATAAAGCTGCAAGGGCCATATTACTCCAAAGAAAATAGCTGAGGGCTGAACCCCCGGCCCTGCCGAACCCCCCCACCCAGTGCCGCCAAGCCCCCCTCCGAAACACAACACACCCCCAGCGCCACCCAGCCCCACTGAAATACTCCCCTCCCCAGCACCTCCTGCCCCGTGGAAACAAGCTCTCCTTCCCCAGCGCTGCCCCACTGAAACAGCGGTATTGAACCTTGGTAATATGTTATATCCGGCCCCTAAGGTAGTATAATTAAGGTAAAAGAAAAATGTCTTTTTGCTAGAAGTAGAAATAATTAAGGTAAAAGAAAAATGTCTTTTTGCTAGAAGTAGAAATAAGATCTTCCCCCGACATTGTAATCAATTGCCCTGTTGACTGAATGAGGTGTGAATGAGGAAGGCGTGGAAAGCAGCACCTCCAGATAGCTGCAACCCTTGGAGAGGGGATGGGAGCCAGACCAAATCAGTAGAACAGGTCAGCCACTGACTCCTCGATCACCTCCTCAGCTCCCCACACCTCCGGCCCGTCTACTCGCCTTCTCAGCCCCCATCCCTGCCGCCAGCTCACCTGCCCCTCCTCGCCACTGCCCGCCTGCTTGTCTCCTCAGCCCCCCACCCCCTTGGCTCACCTCCTCACCCCCCACCACTGCCTGCCTACCTCTTCAACCCGCTCCCTCACCCACCACTTGCCTACTCAACCCCCACGGGCCGCACAATGATCCCACCTACTCATCCCCCATGGTCCACACAGTGAGCCCACGAAGGCCACATGAGGCCCCTGGGCCGCATGTTGTGCAGGCCTGTACTACAACTTGTCCCCAGAATCAGGACAAATTTCACAGGGCTTTATTCCTGGTGCTGCCTTGCCAATGTGCCTTAACAGCACTAGGAATGAGAGGGCAGGGGTGTTTTGATGCCCATTCAGTGTTCAGTCTCCCTGTAGTATTAAAGAAATGCCAGCATCTCTAGTCTGCAATTTATATGCCATCACAAGTCTCAGGCTTTAAAGGGTTTTTTTGCTGCACCATTTGGTACCCAGATTGCATTTTCTTTCTGTATTAAATTATTGTCATACAATCCAACCACTTTAATACTCTACTTAATATAGCACCCTCTCTGCTGAAAGGCTCCATTTCCTGTATTCTAATTACAAATAAGTTCCATCACCATAAATATCACCCCTGTTAAGATATTCCCCTTTCCACCATTCTCTGAGCCTTATCCTCCTTGCACACCAGTTCTACAATGGTGCTAACTCCATTGACCTCATTGGAGCTTACTGCTCATTTATGCCGGTGTGAGAGAACATCTTGCTCAGTCAGGCTTTTCTGCAGGCTCCTCTGAATATTCAGGATCTGGCTACATTAAGGCCTTGATCCTACAAGTCCTTGTGCAGTGTGTAAGGGTGTTGCATGCAAGCTACGATTTGAGTGGAAAACTATATGTGGAAGGGTTGCTGGAGCAATGTGTATAGTGGAAGTGCTGAGAACTATTGAACCAAACTGTAAACCCTGTATTTGATGGAAACCACTTCAAGCCATGGGTGTGGCAGCACCCCCAGCTCGCCTAATGATATGTGGGTGCAAATAAGGTTAAGTGCTAGCCACAGTTGTTTTTACTGAGGACTAGTCAGTCTCTAGCACCCTCTCTTTTGCTCTCAAATGCACAGGTTAAAATGGGACAGGATGTAAGTAGAGAATGGCTGGGACAGAGGAGACTTGGGTCTGTCATGTTAATGAGATATGTAGCTACCTTTTAAGCCCTGATCCTGCAAAAGTGAACACATGCTCTTAACGTGATGTGTATGAGTAGTCCCAGGCACCAGCGCAGGAAGCAGGTGCTTGAGGTGGCAAACAGAAAGGGCGGCACATCCAAGTCTTCAGCTGCAATTCGGCGGCAGGTCCCTCTGTCCCTCTCTGAGGGAAGGACCGGCCGCCAAATTGCTGCTGAAGCATGAAGTGGCGCAGTAGAGCTGCCACTGAAGTGCCACCAATCATGACCTTTTTTTTTTTCCTTCGTCGCTTGGGGTGGCAAAAAAGCTGGAGCCAGCCCTTAATGGAAGCATTAATGTGCATAAACTCACACACGTGTGTAAAGTGCATGCACAATCAGGGCCTTAGTCATTCCTCATGCTAGCCAGGAGCAATTTAGCAGCCAAACAACAACGCAATCATGCAGTCATGCCTGCTAATGCTGGATTGCATTACTCTGTATTCTCTATCCTGCCCATTACTCTTTAACCTGCACTTCACAGCGTACAGAATCAAGTCATCAGGGCTGGCAGAAGGGACTCTTTCTCTCACTCCCACCCCCTAATTTTGAACCCACTCAAACACTGTAAGTACAAAGTTAAGTCTTGAACATCCTGCTGAGGACAGAAAAAATAATGGGAAATAGAGTAAAATTGAGCAGGAATCAAACAGAGTGAAAAGCAGAAAGAGAGAAGTAGTGGCTAAAGAAGTGGAGTAGGGAGAGAAAATAATTATTTTTACTTGTATATTTAGACATTGTTTCAATTCAGAAATGTATAACACATAAATCTGTCTAGAGTCTTTTATAGTGCCTGTCCCTGCCAGCAGGTATATGGGATCTTGGGGAGCAATTACCACACAGGTGGGGTGCAAAATAAACTTTATTAAGAAAATGCAAAAAACAGGGAAAATTCAATAGTGAGGGGTATGGGGTTTGTTAAGGTAGACAATTGGGGAGGGGTTTCTTTTAGCAAATAGTATAGGGGGTTTCAATAGTGGGGTACAATACAGTGGGGTACAATACAGTTGGTAACCAATTAACACTGAAGTATAAATGTAACAGGTAGCTAACAAGTTCTATATAAAGGGTGTGTCACAGCAGCATATAGCCAACTAACAGTTATGGGAAAAATGTGGTAAATAACCAACTCTAGGTAAAAATGTGTCACAGTGGTATAAATGTAAAATGTGAGGTGTGTTAGAGAGAAAAAGGGTAACCAATGGGGTTTTATGCTAGACTTCAGTAATACAATTGAGGTTTGGGGGTAATAGGAGAGTGTGGAGGAAGGGATTAAAAAGGAGAGAGAGAGAGAGAGCTTCAGGAGACAGAGAGCAGGCAGGCTGCAGGTTTAAACAGCAGAGAGAGAGCAGGCAGGCTGCAGCTTTAAACAGCAGAGAGCAGAGGGAGATTTAAACTTCAGGAGACAGAGGGCAGGCAGGCTGCAGGTTTAAACAGCAGAGAGACTGAGGGGTATGGGGTGACTGGAGAGCTCGGGGGGGGGAGCAGGAAGACAGACTTAACCACAACTATACAGAACACAGCAAAATCTTATCTATGACCTAACTTAACCAAGACTACACAAATTAGCAAGTAACAGAACACAATGCAACAATTTCTTAAACCTAACTTACAGAACACAATACAAACAATTCTCTAAACCTAACTTAACCACAGCTATGCTGGGTGCTGGTTAAGTCTGGGTGCTGGGGAAAGAGAGAGAGCAGCTAAGATAATAAAATAAAAGTATAGAGAATTTCACAGAATTTCACAGAGGGATTCTTACCAGCCCCAAAGGAAGCAGCAGAGGTAAAAGCAGCAAAATCATCAGAAGGCTGGGTACAGTCTCAATAATCAGGAGATCTCTCAGGCAGCAATTCGTTCTTCTTGGGGGGGGTTTTCAAAAAACGGGGGTACGCTCAAAAATAAAACGAGAGCGGAGAAAGGACCCCCCAGAACCCCTGGCTGATCAGACCAGGCAGCAATGCAGGAACCTTTCTGAGGTCTGATCAGAAAATGTCTGGTTTTAAGGGCAAACTTAGGCAGTTTCCCACTAGTACTTTTGATTGGCTCAGAGGCAGGGGACAGAGAAAAAAAAAAAAAAAAGGCAGGTGAGCACAGAGACATGTCTGGGCAGAGTCCTGTGCAATAGGTGACTCAGAAGCACATGAGGCCTATGACTCATGCCCAGGACCTTAAAAACACAATAGGCCTTGCAACTGGACATTGTCCACCCTACACCGAGCCCAGGTTTAACAAGGTGATAACAGGACTAACCCTTTGAACAGGGCAGTGGTCCCACTTAGCACAATTGGCCATCCCTTTGAAAAGGGCAATGGCTCTTGGTAAACAACTTTAAGGGGCCCTCCTTTTTGAGAAGGGCAGTGGCCCTGCTAAACAACTTAACAGCCAGGGAGGGGAGGCCACAGGAGAACAAAAACAAAATGGAGTATGGGGACAGCTGTAAGAGACAAAATGGAATAGGGGGATAGCTGTAACAGACAGTGCCTACTTAGCTTTTGTAAAATACCTCATATTCCTAATGCATACGTAGAATGGGCTTCCCTTATAGCAAAAATAAATAAATAAATTATAAAAAAACTACCTGTATCTGTAAATTGAATTTCTTTTGGAACAAACCTCAGGTTTTAAAATGTCAGAAGGCAAAATTCCACACTTGGCAAATTTTAAAAGTACTTTGAGAGGGTCCCAACACTGCCAATTTCATGAGGTTCATCTATTCCTAATTCAGTCAGTGGTTTTTAATCACGTCAGCAATGCCACTGACCTGGGAACAGATTGCCATGTGGCTTAGCGATCTGTTCTCTCTCTCTCTCTTTTATGAGGCCATGTTAACTAGTGGTTAGAGTAGGGTAATAGGTGCTAGTAGCTTAAGATTTTCAAAAGTGGGTAGCAATTTTGAGTACCTTGGTGTTTGGATGACTAATCTGAGATATGCTAAAAGGGCCTAATTTGTAGAAAGTGCTGAGCATCCCCTCTGAAACTCAGCCTATGAGTTCATAGGCTGGGTCCATATTTGTAAATGTATGTAAGTGCCGGAAGAAGCTAGCTAAAATTCTAGTGGGATTTTCAAAAGCACATAGGTACTGATTGATTTCAATGGGAGTTAGGGCTGAGATCCACAAAGTATTGATGTGCCTAGTTCCCGCTGAAATCAATGGGAGTTACACATGTAAATACCTTTGTGATCCTGGCTTCAGCACCTAAGTGTTTTTGAAAATGCCAATAGGATTCTTTAGGTGCCTAAAAACCTTTCAAAATCTGGATCTTCACATATCTATACAATAGATATATTAACAGTGCCCATCTCAGAGGGGACTGATGAAGCATCATTAATGTGTGCTCAATGCTTAATTCATGCTGATAAAAGATGCTGGGTCAGAACAAACCATTATGACATTATGATAATTTGATTGGATAATGGACAAATTTAGGGTTTTTTTTTTTAACCCTGAGCAACCTTGTAAAGTATCTGGGCTGCTATCAAACAATACTGCATTGTTCCTGACAATCAAGTAGGGTCTTTTCAGTAACTAGAAGGATGGTGACAGTAACAGACCTTGCTGGCTGTTGGACCACAAGAAGTGCAAGGGCATTTTATTTGAAAGCCATGCAATGAATAGCAAGGAGAAGGCAGGTCAGATGTTTTGGCTTCCAGCTGTAAAAAAAACAAACAGCAGTGAATGGTCTCCGATAAGCCCCTGGATTTAAACAAAGAGGCAAATTCTGCTCCCTGGAAGTTCCACTTGAGTAAGTGAGAGCAGAATTTGGCCCCAGATCTTCTCAGGCTTAAAACCTTTGGCACCAAATTCTAGGAAACAGCCATTTGTAGATGATGTATCTGTAAGGGAGGTATTTTGCAATTCTCCATATTAAGTGACTGTAAAGTGAAAGAATCTCCTTTATGAACTCTTCAGAATGAATCAGATTTCACAGGAACCATGGATTGGAACTGGGTGACATTCTGCTCCGTGACACCTATGCAAATGTGATGGAGTAACTTTGTTCAAGTCCATTGAGTTACTTCAGATGAGGGTAGAATTTGAGCCACTTTGCTGGCACAAATTTAATGCAAGAGCAGATTCCTTTTCATTCTTTCCAAGAAAAGGGAATATATGGCCTGATTCTCCTCTAACATGCATGACTGTATAGACTGGATTTTGCAAAGTGTTAAGCAACCTCCACTGAAATTGAAGTCAATTACAGTTGAGGATGCTCAATATCTCATGGGAATACTCAGTGCCTGGCAGTGCTGAACCTAAAAATCTGCATTAACTTCATGGAGTTATGTCATTGCAGAGACTCTGGTGTAACCTGTGTAAATGAGAAGAGAATCGAGCCCATAGAAAGAAAAGATAATTTACAACTAAAAGAAAGAGAGAGTTAACTTACAATGGATTTCCCATTTGCTGATCATTTCAGCCCTGTTTTGCGGTGTTCACTTGGGGCTAACCTTTACTCACATTGGTGGGCACTTATTGCACAAGTAGTGCCACTGGCATCGTGTGAGTAAGGGTTACACAATCTAGCTCATTTACACTGTAATTTTACGTGCCGTGCTCCAGAGCTCAGTCCTGTGCTCCAGCATAAAAACCAGTGCCCAAGTCATCCCCCCCCACACACACACGCTAATCCTCTTTGAGCAGTGGGAGATTATACACTATAGATAAAAAAGTGCTTGTTTCTTTGACAAATGCAAGACCTGAAGACCACCCTCTGTTCTGGAGAAAAAATTAGTTTATCTCTGAAAAAAAAATGCTGTTACTAAGTATTACCCATCATTTGTGGGTGGCCTGAATGAAACTCTCAATTCATCTTATTAAAGGTTATCCTTTGAGGAGCTTTAAAAGGAAATACATTGTTCTTAATTATTCTTATCTCAACAGCTGTATAATTCCTGTTCTTGATTTATAAAATAATATCCTATGAAGGATTATATTTAAAAGCTAGAGATGGGCTTGAATAGCCATCCCCCAGCAATGAACTTTGCAGACATTTTGAACTGGATCTAAACTTTAAAGTTTATGCTCTTTTCAGATTAAAACTCTTTTATTCTTGGTGAAAAGTAAATATCTATAGTTAGTATATTTTAAGTTCTCTTCCTTTGGACCTTTCCTTTTGTGAAGATGCACATTATACTGTTTCTTTAAATTTATAAACTGAAGCCAGACAGGACTGAGCTTGGGAATAGACAGAAGGTCTCCACTTTTTAAAAAACTTATTTTGATGAAATTCCCTGTACAGTATTAGAAGATGTGATTGGAGCCCCACAAAAAAGGAGACAAAATCCAATTTTGAATTTTTTTGTGTTTTTGTTGAAAAGTGCAAAATGAAAACTGAAAAATACTCAGGTTTTGGGTTTCTGTTTTTTCAACAAAAACCTAACATTTCGATGAAAGTGGAATTTTTGGTGAAAATTTCTGTTTAGTCAAAATGCCATTTTTCATTGGGAAAAAGTTTGCATGGAAATCTTTTCACTCATCTGTATAAGTGACACCTTCAGTGAGTCAAGTATCAGAAGGGTAGCCGTGTTAGTCTGGATCTGTAAAAGCAGCACAGAATCCTGTGGCACCTTATAGACTAACAGACGTTTTGGAGCGTGAGCTTTCGTGGGTGAATACCCACTTCGTCAGACGCAGGTAGTGGAAATTTCCAGGGGCAGGTATATATATGCTAGCAAGCAAGCTAGAGATAACGAGGTTAGTTCAATCAGGGAGGATGAGGCCCTGTTCTAGCAGTAGAGGTGTGAAAACCAAGGGAGGAGAAACTGGTTCTGTAATTGGCAAGCCATTCACAGTCTTTGTTTAGTCCAGAGCTGATGGTGTCAAATTTGCAGATGAACTGAAGCTCAGCAGTTTCTCTTTGAAGTCTGGTCCTGAAGTTTTTTTGCTGCAGGATGGCCACCTTAAGGTCTGCTATAGTGTGGCCAGGGAGGTTGAAGTGCTCTCCTACAGGTTTTTGTATATTGCCATTCCTGATATCTGATTTGTGTCCATTTATCCTTTTCCGTAGTGACTGTCCAGTTTGGCCGATGTACATAGCAGAGGGGCATTGCTGGCATATGATGGCGTATATTACATTGGTGGACGTGCAGGTGAATGAACCAGTGATGGTATGGCTGATCTGGTTAGGTCCTGTGATGGTGTCGCTGGTGTAGATATGTGGGCAGAGTTGGCATCGAGGTTTGTTGCATGGATTGGTTCCTGAGCTAGAGTTACTATGGTACGGTGTGCAGTTGCTGGTGAGAATACGTTTCAGGTTGGCAGGTTGTCTGTGGGCAAGGATTGGCCTGCCACCCAAGACCTGTGAAAGTGTGGGATCATTGTCCAGGATGGGTTGTAGATCCCTGATGATGCGTTGGAGGGGTTTTAGCTGGGGGCTGTATGTGATGGCCAGTGGAGTCCTGTTGGTTTCTTTCTTGGGTTTGTCTTGCAGTAGGAGGCTTCTGGGTACACGTCTGGCTCTGTTGATCTGTTTCCTAATTTCCTCGTGCGGGTATTGTAGTATTGAGAATGCTTGGTGGAGATTTTGTAGGTGTTGGTCTCTGTCTGAGGGGTTAGAGCAGATGCGGTTGTACCTCAGTGCTTGGCTGTAGACAATGGATCGTGTGATGTGCCCGGGATGGAAGCTGGAGGCATGAAGGTAGGCATAGCGGTCGGTAGGTTTTCGATATAGGGTGGTGTTAATGTGACCATCACTTATTTGCACCGTGGTGTCTAGAAAGTGGACCTCCCATGTAGATTGGTCCAGGCTGAGGTTGATGGTGGGGTGGAAGTTGTTGAAATCGTGGTGGAATTTTCTCTTCTGTGAGTCTTTACCATTGTCACCTGACACCCTCCCCTTCAAAACGGAGCTGCATATTATCGAACTAGATTTCAAAAGAGCTCAGAGGCAGTGTTTTAAGTGCTTGGCTTCTTTGCCACTTGAGCCCTGATTTTCCAAAGCACCTAAGAGCCTCCACTTGGAAACTAAATGGCAAGTGATTTTCAAAAGAGCTCAACTCCTAAAGTGTTGAGTTCTTCTTAAAATCTGGCCATGTATTAGGTGCCTAAATGAGAGCTGAGCATTGTTGAAAACTTGGCCCCCATTTGTGGGTACTGAACTCATTAAAATCTTGATCTATACATCTCATATAGTGAGGGGTGTGTGTGTGTGTGTGTGTGTGTGTGTGTGTGTGTGTACGTACGTACATGGAGAGATTACTAGAAATATAGAGTCTGTGGCCACATGGGCCAAGATTAAAAAAAAAGAGCCTTAAATTGGGCTCCGAGACCCACATTTAGGCACCTACGAAGTAGCATGATCCAGAGGCTTACATTGGCTTCTGTGAGAGCTATTGGGTATTGAATACCTTTTAAAATCAGGCTGCCTACTTAGGTAACTAAATATGCATTTAGGAGCCTAATTTTAGGCACTCATTTTTGCAAATCTTGGTCACCTTCCTCTACATCCCTTATATTAATTTAAAGCTCAGTCTTGCATATGCAAACTAAGTTAAGCAGCTGCCAAAATTTGCTGACCACGCTGTGTACCTGATCCACTAGGTAGGACTGAACTATTCTGCTCTGTATCAGAGCAGATGCACAGTTCATAGTGATCCTGTTTGACTGGCCAGACATCCTGCTCATGGGTGCTTTGCTTAGTGCACCCTCTGTGCTCATGCTCACTGGTAAGATTTACTCAGTTAGACAGGCTGGCCTCGCCACAGCTATGCTTCCCAGAATGAGATGCCTCTTGCAGTGCATTTGAGAGGCTAATGTATTTCTACTGTGACTGGTAAGGTATTTGTAAAGGGAAAGAAGCTGTACTTTATTAGATGGGGCAATGAGGATGCTATATTGGACAATCTGGATGCCACATGTTACATCCTGAAAAACATCACGGTGGTGTGCTTTATCAGCATGCCTCGACTGCCTGCGTTGTGCTTTCCTCAGTGCCTGAGACTGTACTGAGCAGATGGTGAAGAACTACGGAGGTGCAGAGCCACTGAAGACTCAACAACTGCAGAGTATGCCCAACAGGGTGCATTGCTGTCTTCACCATTGCCAGCTAGCACAAATAGGCTGTAATCTTGAACAAGCCACTAGAGTGGGACATGGTACACATGTTGCCAGAGTGTCCTTGAAGCTTTTGGGGCAGGTACTTTCTCTTCATATTTGGTTTAAAAATACTTTTTAGCACATATGTGACACCATATAATGACAACAACTACAGCAAAAACAAAAATAATAATTTGCTACTTTAAGCACCCATTAGCGTGCTAGCTGCATAATAATACTTAATAATGATTGATAGTCATTAATAGTATAATAGAACTACTAGCAATGAAGTCACAATAGATTTACAGTCATATAATTGAGATAAGAATCGGGTTCTTAGTGGGATCAGCCATATGTGATTATTTTGTAACTTGACTTTGTGAAATCCAGTTCATATTAACACACTCATGAAGGTGGCCTGCACAGCTTCTTTCTAACACAGGGTACGTCTACACTACAGGATTATTCTGATTTTACATAAACCGGTTTTATAAAACAGATTGTATAAAGTCGAGTGCACGCGGCCACACTAAGCACATTAATTCGGCGGTGTGCGTCCATGGTCCGAGGCTAGCGTCGATTTCCGGAGCGTTGCACTGTGGGTAGCTATTCCGTAGCTATCCCATAGTTCCCGCAGCTCCCCGCCCCCTGTAGAATTCTGGTTGAGAGCTCAGTGGCTGATGGGGCAAAATCATTGTTGTGGATGGTTCTGGTAAATGTCGTCAGTCATCCTTCCTCCGGAAAGCAACGGCAGACAACCCATTTCACGCCCTTTTTCCCTGGATTCCCTGGCTGATGCCATCAGCACGGCAACCATGGAGCCGCGTTCAGCTTTTTTTTTTTTACTGTCCCTATGTGTACTGGATGCCGGCAGAGGCGATACTCCAGCGCTACACAGCAGCATCATTGGCTTTTGGCATGATAGCAGAGACGGTTATGCAGTTGTTCTGTACCATCTGTGCCGGTGTAAATGGCATAGATGATGGTTATCTGTCGTTCTGTACTGTCTGCTGCTATCTTGGGTGCCCTGCTGAGGCGGCCGGGGGAGCAAAGGCAAAACTGGGAATGACTCCCCGAGTCAATCCCTCCTTTATGGTTCTAAATAATAGAGTCAGTCCTGCCCTAGAATATGGCCAAGTGTATTAGAGAACCAGTGTATCAGAGAGCACAGCTGCTCTGTGTCAGATCCCGCAGAAATGATGAGCTACATGCCATTCACAGGGGGTGCCCCTTCAACAACCCCACTGATTCTTCCCTCCTCCGCCCAACCTTCCTGGGCTACTGTGGCAGTGTCCCCCCCATTTGTGTCATGAAGTTATAAAGAATGCAGGAATAAGAAACAGTGACTTGTTCGTGAGATAAAATGAGGGGGAGGCAGCCTCCCGGGGCTATGACAGTCCAGGCAGGACATTAAACGGTGCGGGGGAGAGAAGCCCAGCATGCCGCTGCTATGACAGTCCAGGCCATCCACAGCCTAGTAGCACTCACGCACAACAAAAAATAATTTAACTCACCCCGCCAATAATTTAAAGCAACAAAATATATCCCATCTTACCCAAAACGACTTTCCATGTGGAAACTAGACGACTCCCATCAAGAAGGTTTAATCATCCTTAATACCACTGAAGTTTCCATAGACAATCTGTATTACACCAGTTTTTATGCAATATTAATGGATGTGTTGTCACTTACCTCTCGTATGCATCATTTTGAACAGTGGCTCATGTAGTTGCTAAGGATATGCCTCAGGGAGGGCCTGGCCCTAAGAAATATTTGAGAAATTACAACATGTATTGACTTTAATGGCCATTGGGGGTGCTCAGTAGCTCTCCTGAGCAAGATCTTAATGTGCAAAGTTGTAACACTCCCATGATACATAATATGCAAATTTCAGCTGTTTTACACCCTGAGTAGCATCACATGAGAAATGGATTTAGGTCAGGCTGATCCCTAATGTAGCTATTTGATCTCTGCTCCTCACAGTAATTTATGTTTCAGGGGCAGCCTTATAGTAGCCACTTAGGTCCCAGCATCAGTAGGCTAGCCACTAGATTCACCAAAGGACTTAGCCACCTAAATGCCAGAATCAGGCCTCACTGGGATTCACAAAGCCCCAGCTCAGCTGACCGCAAATACTGTAGGCACCTAAACTTGCTTGGCACCTAAATTTTGGCAGTAAAAGCTCCCTAAGTTCCTATGTTTCTGCCTCTAATTATGCACACTGTAGCCCCATGCCAGTTGTTTGGATGCACAAACCAGGGAAAGATACTTCTTCTGCCAAACTCATCTGTGTGGCCCAATCCAGTAAGTGTGCCCAGACCTCACCACCCAATCAGGCCCCTATAGGCGAGCTTACACAAAACGCTGGGGGAAGGAGCACTCCCTCAGAACTTTTACCTCAGTGGTTAGGGTATTCATCTGCAATGTGAGAGATGCCCCCCACCACCTGAGAGAGAGAGAGAGAAGGACTGTGAACTGGGGTCTGCCACATCTCAGGTGACTGCTCTAAAAACACTGAGTTATGGGATATTCTGATGTGGGACACCCTCAGTCTGTCTTGTTGAAGCTGTTCCCTTTTGGATGAGAAGGGGAACAGGAGCCTGGGTCTCCCACCTCCCAAGTGAGAGTACTAGTCAGTAGGCTACAGAGTCATTCCCACATGTCTTCTCTCTACGTGCCCAATGATTATTTATTTTTCCAACGTGCAACAGCTCCAACAAGACGATGAAGGGAGCCCCACCTCCTGCTCAGCACTGGGCTGAGCTCCTAGCGCAGATCAGAACAGGCCGATAGCTTTGCTCTAGTTGTCCCCATTGCCCAAGAGCCATTCCAGCAGCCACGGATCGCAGAGTCATAACACACCCCCTTTCTCCTCAGACATCCTTATCCATCTCTGGTGCTTCTACTACCAAAGGATCCTCCTACCCACGGAGAATCTTCCATTGGGTGGATCCATCAAGGTAGCTTTGCGTGGGGTGACTGGTATAATGCTGCTGTAACTGACAAGAAAATGAGCCATTTTCTCTCTCTGATCTCTACACCTTATTAAAAGCATTTATCTATTCTACAATAATCATCCACAGCTCACCCTGATGGTTACTCACATAGAATACCACAGTATTTTTTTTCTAGCAACGTCTGTTTCTATGTTTTTTATATTTTGGCATAAAAATGCACCCCGTGACATGTGCAATGGAAGGAACTGTCCCTTCATCAGCAGTGAAGATAAGAGATCCTCACACAAGTGGCACAGTAATTGTCTTAATTCAAAGTCCATATATTTGCTCGTATCACAAGCTGATGTTTTAAAATTTGTGAATTAGGTTTAAAGTGAGGAACAAGTAGCACTGGCATGCTGTCTAAGCTCCCCTCATAGCTCTGCCAATACAATGCGTCTCAGCCATGAACTGTAATAATAACCCTGCTAGTCCATTCCCTGGGAATAGACTTTTGTAATTTTCCCATGATTTAAACAATTTTTGAAACAGATTTTCCCACCACCACCATGACACACGAATGCATCAGAATCAAGTAGTCATTTAACCTCATCCCATGTGGTGGCCCTGTGATGAAGAGAAGTATTATGATGTCAATTTTGCAGATACAAAGATTTAAAGGACTGGCTCAAGATGACTCAGACAGTCTGTGGCAAAGTGTGGAATTGAACCTGTGACACTCTGGCACCCCAATATTCACCATTGTCATGTAATTGGGATATGTTTTGCACAAAATATGCCTTGTGAGGTATCATTCAATTGATTTGCTAGACATTAATATCTTGTTGGATTGTATATGCTATTGTTGTATGTGAAGTTATGAAGTTTGGCTATGTATGTGTTACTGAAACATGTTGTGAGGCTGAATACACCCACAAGAAGCCTTTCAGGTACACCAGAGAAAAGGCCAAACAACGTTAATGGCTTATTGAGGAAATGCACACAAGCACAAGGATTACCCCAGGAATCTCTCAGAGATAGCACTGAACAATAGACACTGTTTGACCCAGGTCACAGCAAAAGAACTTTCCACCAAGTGGAAAGAATATATAAAAGGGCGGAAAAATCACATCATGGGGGGATCTCACTCTCCCTACAACACCACACCTGGAAATACCTGAGGAATAAAGACTGAACAGCCGGGATTTCTAGCCTGTATATGAAAACCTGGGAAACAAAAGCTGCAAAGCCAAGGCAGCTTGTGCCTTAAGAATCTGTCAGCCTGTTTAACACTCAGGCTGAGAATTTGCTAATTCATATCCTACCTATCTAATATGTTAAGCTCAGTCTGTGGTTCTGTTTATTTACTAGGTAATCGGCTTTGATCTGTTTGCTATTGTCTATCACTTTATAGTTAATAAACTTCCTTTATGTTTCAGTCCTAACTAGCGTGTGTTTGACTAAGGGGTCTGGGGAAAATCTCAGCGTGGTTATTGCAAGTGCTCATAGTCTTCTTCACATTGAGGGAGACGTGGACTGGGCATTACACCCATATACTGGCCAGATTTGACCAGGGCAGGACAGCACTGCTCTGGGGTCCTAGGCTGAGAAGCTGGTGGTTAGAGAGCCTGCATGTGACTGCAGCTGGGTGTGTCCCTACCTGTGTGAATGCTGGTGAAAGTGCAAGCTTGGTGGGCTTTGCAACTTGGCACAGCAGCACAGTGTGAGAGGGAGCCCATGCTGGTGGGTCAGAGGGCTCAGTGTTACCCCAGTTCCAGGTGGCACCCTGTGGGGTGGGGAGGAACCCGTCACAGAACCCAAATCTTCTGAGTCATTACCTTAAACAAGCATGATTTTGTGATTCCCCTAAATGTTGGCTAAGATTAGCAACCACCACACTGATATTAAAAACTCATCAGAGCCCAGTCTCCAGAGATGGCAAGCTAATGTCTTGATATCTGCATCAGAATCTGCTAGAGGCACCCATGTGAATCTGTATGGACATCAGTAGGACTCCATACAGATGTAGCGGTGCATGCTGGCAGATCCCAATGCAGAACCGGGGCCATGAGCACTAACCATTGGCTCCACTACTTGCTGTCTTAATTATGGCAACAAGCAAACCCTGAAAATTCTGGTGCCAGGTTTTACTTCCATTGAAGTCAAGGGTAAATCTCTCATTGACTTTCATGGGAGGAGGATCAGACCTCTGACGTGTCCATTTTCAGGCTATGAAATGACAGGAGAGTCAGATACTGTGTAGCAGATAGCATGGAAGCATTAACTAAACTCCAGGGCAGTGTAGCCTGACAAGACAAATATAGCAGTTCATTAACTATCCCTGTCCTAGAAATCTGCACTAAACGTTTCAGTTTCTGGTCTTATTTTGGATTAAATAGGCATGGCTCAAAATTGACCACAATCGCCAAGTTTCTGATCCCTTTGAATGATTTCAGTTTGAAAATGTGACTGCCTCATCCACAAATGTTTAGAAGAAAAGCTAAAAATAGAATTAAAAAAACTTCCATCACCATAGTGTGTGTGCGCGTATCTGAAAACCCAAACCTCCAAGCCTGATCTAAACCAGACTGTTTCTCTCTTTTTCTTCTCCTTTCCCACTCTCTTATTTAAAGAGAACTAGAAAAGAAAAGGCACAATCCTCTGACTCTAATCTGTAGGATAGGACTTAAAGAGGAACCAGTCTGAAATAGAACATGAAAAACCTTCTGAAAAATGACTAGCGGCTTAATGCTGTCACTGTCCTGTGTTTACTTCTCTTTCTTTGATGTCTGATGTCAAAGAGAAAATAATGTCATCTGCTGGAAACTAAAACATGTTTGCTTTTTGAGGTAATTAGAATTAATGTTGGAGGGCAAAACTAACACCAAACAATTCCAGCCTTTCCCATGTGAGGAAAACATTCTGTAATGACTTACATTTAATCTGGAATTTGGCAGGCTGTCAGGAGCAGCCCAGATTCATGCGACAGGGTAATATTTCAAAAACATTTTCTTCCAAAAAAAAGAAGTATATGTGGTCAGGTTTATAAATGAGGGTAAGGGCCTGCTGCATCAGAGCGTTACTCCAGTTTTACAGGGTGTAACACCATTAAAATCAAAGAAATTGCCATGGTGTAAAACTGGGAGTAATTCATTGGTGGTTCAGGACCAAGGAACCAGATTTTCAAGTACTCAGCAGCCAAAACTGGGCCAGATTTTTGGAAGAACTCAGCTCCCATTTAGGCATCTAACAAAGGGCCACATTGTCAGAAATGCCTAGTATCTTGCAGCGCCAATTCTGACGCAAGGGGAACATACTGAGCTCTTTTGAAAAGCTGTCCCATATTTATTTTGGACCAGATCATGCCACCACTTATGCGTAGTGAGTAGTAGCTAACTCTGGGAATAGTCCTACTAAGTAATCCCACCCTGCATGGCTGTTGCTGGAGAAAGAGTTCTTCCTCAGGGACTTCTTTTAAATGCCATGACTATGAAGCATGGCTGGAGTACAGAAATCCTGAAAAGTTCTAGGATACCTCACAGAATTTTCTTCTTGGAAAGGAAAAAAAAGTGGGGGAGGCTCCAGGCACCAGCACACCAAGCACGTGCCTGGGGCGGCAGGCCATGGGAGGTGCTCTGCCGATCGCCACGAGGGCGGCAGGCAGGTTGCCTTTGGCGGCTTGCCTGCGGAGGGTCCGCTGGTCCCATGGCTTCAGCGGACCTCCCGCAGGCGTGACACCGAATCCGAGGGACCGGAGACCTCCCGCATGCATGTCACCGAAGGCAGCCTGCATGCCGTGCTTGGGGAGGCAAAATACCTACAGCCTCCCCTGGAGGCGAAGAGCGAGAATTACAAGTGACAAATGCTAACCGTGGTGCTTAATGCACTTCTGGAAGGTGATCAGATCATACAGAGATTAGGGAAATATAAAAACTGAATAGAACAGAATTGAAATGACCAGGGTAGGATTTGGACCAGGAGAAATTTGGTTTGGTCTTCACAAAAAAGACTCAAAGTTTGAGTTCGATCCATTCAGGCATCTTTTTGAGTTAACAAAGAATGAAAAAACATAATTCGTCTTCATAAAAAAAATGAATCACAATTCTTTTCTCTGCATGGGTAATTAAAAACAGCTAAACTTTGCAAGTTGAAATTTTGCACACAGCTAGTCCTCTGTGAGGAAGAGACTCCTGGCTAAATTTAACGTATTAGAAAATGATGAAGTTACTACTGAGTGAATGAAAATTTATTTCATGTATGTGCAATACAAAAAAAATCTACTAAGTTTAGAGTTATTGTTGATATAACTATGGAACAGCCAAAATACGTAATATATTTGCTTAAAAAGAAAACTTCTTTCACACCAGTTTTACCCCAAGGTATCTCCACTTACATCATTGTAATTGAGAGCAGAATCAGGCCCACATTTTCTTTGCTTCAGTTATCCAAACAAACATGTATATAACTCCAGTTCCTCGGTTTGTAAGAGTCTCTGGTTTATGAAAATGGAAACTACTGCAAGTATGGGTAGAAATGTTACATGATGTACCTTCGGACTGCAGTTCCTGCTTTGGGACGTTCTCATAGACTCCCCACCCCCATCCTGGGATTCCCCTGGGGAATCTGTATGTTTTCCATTTCATACACCAAAGGCAATACTTATTCCTGTAACCATTAAGTTTCCCTTTATCTGTCTTCCTCTGACAATGGCATGTGAAATAGAAGCTAGACAGGTTCATTTCCTTCAGTCAGTCTTTGTCTGGTTTACCGAGATGAAGCAGCATGACTAAGAATGCAAAGAGGAAGCAAGGGAGTAGCTCCATGGTGTCATTTTCACAATGTGATTTTTAATCCACATTTTGTTGGTCTTCAAATACCTACACAGAGCTCCCTTTCCTGCCACAAAAGCTATGATCTCACGTATGCCAGCGTACACTAATGTAATACAATGGAGTTACTCCTGATTTACACCGATGCAGGGGGGGAGGACAATCATGTTCTTACCTTTAAAGGTAGGTTCTCAGCATGTGAACAGCATTGAAATGAATCACCTGAAAGTAGTATCAGTGCTATCCCAGGCAGTGTTTCACAAAGGATCTAATATCAACATGAGCTGAGTATTGAAGCAATCATATAGTGCAAGTAAGATTGGTGTTTGACTTTCCACATCTCCAGTAACAAACCTTTAGCGCTAATCCAGATTTATACTATTTATCCATATTTATAATACATATATTATCTCATACTGTCATTGTCCTGGATACCTAACTTGTTTTCCCATCTCACTGCAAGGGATACATGATTCTGCCAGCTCTGACAGTCACATAAACATAATATCAGCTAGATCTCAAGTAGAGTAACCCAAAAGCTTTCTGCATAAGTGACAAAATCTGGGATGCTCAGGGAATTTTTCTTAATGTCTGCTTGAACCATCCTACAGTGAAGCGAAATCCCAAACTCTGATCATCACCCAGACCATCAATGGTTCTTAAATCTACAAAACTGGCAAGAGAAGCTCTTGCTCTTTTTTACCCAAATTGATAACACCTGTCTTACTTATCCATGACAAAAAATAAAACAAAGTCGTACCATCCATTTTAAATTTACATTGGCCTAGAAGACAACTCCAAAGACAGTACACGGGATTACTCACTCATATTCCTTGTTAATCATAAGACAGGATTAAACAGCTATCTGGCTGCTCTGACTGAACATGCTAAATAGATGGAGCTTGCACTCTCTTCTCTAAAAATGTAAACTTAAAGGAATATTCTTGCAAATGGCGAGGCCATACTAGCTACTCCATGTGCTGCCCACAGATCTACTGAGTTCCAGCCCAAGCTTAGGACTGGAGGGAAGTACAAATTTTATTTATGTGCTTCAATCCTGCTTTTGTCTCCCCGTCCCCAGTCCCCTTCCACTCTCCACTCTTGTCCACTTTCCTCCTTGTTTCCATTGACCCTGCCTGCAGTGTGGCTCCCCACCAGAGGTATGATCTTTTTCCACAGACACTAATTGCCAGCTCTCCTTGCTCCGCAGTGAGCTGAGCACTGATCAGTGTCTGAAGAAGTACTGTCATGTGTCAAGCAGAGCTAAGAGCTCTACTCCGATCAGCATTTGGCTGTTCACTCTAGCCAGGCATTTCAGGCAGAGCTGATGAGTGGAGTGACTGATGGCGGGGAACAGACAGTATCCAGGGTTCTCACAAAGCAGCAGGCTTAGAGAAGGTAGCATGTGGCAAGGCTCTGATTCCTTGTCTTTTTTACTACAAAAATAATGTAATATTTCTTTCTGATTTCTTCATTTACAACTACGGTAGCACCAGAACAACCTGCTCTCTGTTGGCTCTTCCTCTTTTTAGTCTATCTGGATCCTTTACCTTTGATTCTTTTCCTTCTTTTTTCCCCGTGTGTTCCTTCCCGTTGTTTTGCTTCCCCTCAACCACTTCATGTACTTAGATCTGCACAGCAAGGGTCCTTCACAGTGAAAGTGACCCACTTGTGTGAGTCTCCTTTTGCTCTGCACACACACACACTCTACTCTAGTCCCGGTACACTCACCAAAAAGAAAGGTATCCAAAGTGCTGTGAAGTCCTTGCTTAACAGCCAGCCCACTAGGCGCCGGGCCTTTGTGTTCTGTACAAGAATGAGCACATTGGTTATATCAAACAGAACAGGGAGCATTAATAAGGAAAAAAAGGAAGGTCTCCCAAATCAACACCCTGAACGTGCTTTACTTTTAAAAAACTATCTCTCACCAGTTAAAAATAATCGGTTGCTCAGTGTGGACATATTGGACTTGAGTCTCTTCTCCCTCATCCTGAAGTAAAGCAGTAGTAATCCATTAAAATCAACAGAGTCATATGAGTATTAGGTCTATTCTATGTATGGTTGTAATGTTACCAAGGTCACCAGTTCTTAAGCAGAATTCCTGATTGACTCTTGCTTAAAAACTGACATCCCAATAAGCCTCCTTCTTATGCTCTCTTCTAATGAAAAAAACCTTAATAAAAAGTAATTCATCTATAATAAGCTGTTTGAAAATCCAGGTAAATTTGAGGTTGTTCACAGGGTCACCTTCATCTACTACACTATGTAGTTACTTTATTCAAATATTTCTAACAGGATAGACTGCATAGTTTTTCCCATATAGAATCTTTATGGGTTTTGCCCTTATTAAGCTATAAACTGCAATTGTCTTACCAGTCTGTTATTAACTAGATTCTCAGTCACTTTTTCCAGTACTGAGGGTGAGGTTTGCTGGTCTGAAGCAAAGGTCACCAGAATCTTCCTTGGCTCCTTTATTACATATATTCACATTGCGAATGGAATTTCCAACCTTCAGGAATAACTGCTATATTTAAGGCAATAGAATACATTTCTTTGTTGGTATACCAGCTATTTCACATTTAATTTCCCTTGGATGAGTACTCTCTGCCCATGATGATTTACCACATGCGAGTGTGTCAAGCTGCTCCATAACTTCTTCAGAGGCTTCAAGTCCAATCAAGGCTGCACTCTGAAGCTCTGTAAAGAGAACTTTGGAAAAAAGAATTTCTGAATCACCTTCAACAACAAAGTCTGACACAAAAATTAATTTAACCTCCTCTGCTACTCCAGCATTCTCATGAACTACCTCTCACTCTGGAAGTTCTAGAACAGCTACAGACATGCATGCTGCTGCTTGCGTCTAACATATAAGGAAATATTCTCATTAACAAGCTTGACATTGTTGGCTGTCTGGTCCCCCATGCCCTACTTGTTCAATTTATTTCCAATTTAGGCTGTGTCAACACTACACTACAAACTTGGGTCAATACATGTTATGTCATGCCCGGGCTGCTTGTGTTGGTGCTTCACACACTCTCTAGGGGTGCTTGTGTAGACTTCGCCTGGTATTGTCTGAGTTCCAATCACTTGGAGCAGTATTTCCGTTCTTACAGTTTGGCATTGTTAACCCCAGTAAATTCATGCCCTTCTCCACTTAACCATGCAAGTTATGCTCTCCCTCTTTACATTCTGATGTCATTCTCATAGGTATACAAATGCTCAGCATTTCTGATAAGGTCTTCTTAACGAGCCTTCAAGCCCATTCTTCAATCTCAAGTTTTTGGTTTTGTTGTTGTTTTGATTCCGCAACAATCCTTATTTCTCATTTGAATTTCCTCACCTTTATCCTAGGCAAGTACCTGACTATTAAAATATCAACCCTGATTATTAAAATATTAACTTTGCAGTGATCGATACCGCTCATTGGAGCTCATATATTCATCCGCTAGTATAAACTCCTTTATATTTAAGGCTAAGATGAGTTTCCCCTGTGCTAAGCACTAAAAGAAGTGGCTTTACATAGCAGTCATTTATGGTATTAATCAAGTTCCTCTCAAAACCATTCCAGATGTGCCATTCAACCAGTCTATACTGGTTTCATTCAGATCACCCACTGTTATTATTATACCAACAGATTTTGCAACTTCTCTAATTTCTTTTAACACATGAAGATCTTGAGTCAAGATCTCATACATCTCATACAGGGCAAATTAATTCCAGAGGGTTGCATAACCATCTGTGAAAGGGGCCAATTGACAGTAAGGTGATGGGTGTAACGGGAAATAGGGTAGCATCCCTTTAAATAGTTAATGAGCCCTCTAGTGGGTCTCATTGTGTTCTATATTTTAGAAACTGCCAGAAACCAGCTGAAGCAGCAGCATGTACATAACTACGCATTGCATGTTTGTGACTATTTAGTAAACAAGGTTATTTGGGACCTAACTGCACCCCGTGGCTTTTTCATGTTATTTTTGTTGTGCAGAGTGCAAAAGACAACAAAGAGATCTCATGGACAGGGAGGGAAGGTGAGGGCCGTTGGTCACTCCCTGGGTAAGGTGGTGCAGAGCTGCTTGGATGAAGATAGATCTCATACAAACGAGATTTCCCTATTGTGCTAGTGCAGGCTGTGCCTTCAAGGGCTGTGCTTCTCAGACAGTCTGGGCAGGAGCACTGAGAATCACTTGCACGGAGAAATGTGATGCACAGCCAGTAGGAACCAGACACAGAATAAAGCAGTTCTCTTGCAAGCACTTTATGTAATGAGTGATCTATTGACAGAGGCACAGTCAGTGCAGCACATGCACAGGGCCCACACAACTTAGAGGGCTCCAGAAGGCTCAAAAGTTTGTATTAGTATTAAGGCCTTAGGTTTATCATGGTGTGAAAAGAAGTCATGGAACCCCTTTGTCCATTTGTCTGTGACTTTTTTTGTGCGTCTGTGATTCATCCCACAGTGGCAATTCCAGTGGCACCTCTGTCTCCCGGGGCTGGGCCTGGCACCCTGTTCTGGACATTGCAACCTGGAACACAGAGTCATAGTGCGCCTTGGTTTTGGCACACTTAACTCTCCATCATGATGTGGGGACAGGTGGACCAAACTTCAGCGAATGGCACTGCAACCTGTGGCGCTGGGATGGAGGTTTGGGTGGGCCAAACCTGAGCAGTGCTGTGACCAGGGCCAGCTATACAGTTTTCACCACCCCAAGTAGCGCACCGAATTGCCGCCGCAAACAGCGGGGGCAGTCCGTACGCCCTTAGGGCGGCAGGCGCATTCCGCGGCAGCAGCAATTCTGCGGCAGCTTCTATGTTTAGCTGAAGTCGCCGTGGACAGCTAAACATAGACGCTGCTGCCGAATTGCTGCCACTGCGGAAACGCACCTGCTGCCCTAAGGGCACACAGACTGTCCCTGCCACCCGGGGCAAAACAACAGGAACTGCTGCCCCTTGCAAATTGTCGTCCCAAGCAGCAGGTTGGAATGCTGGTGCCTGGAGCCGGCCCTGGCTGTGACCCTTTGTGACAGATTGCAATGCCTGGTTCAGGGCATTGGACCCAGCCCCATGGGACACGGGAGACACCATAGCCACCATTGTTGGGTGAGTGCAGGAGTGCTTGGTCTCCAACAACTCTCCTCCAAGACTTTCATTCTGGATTAGGATTGTGGTGCCTGGAGGGGGGAAGGAAGGTGCTTCTCAGATTGGTGCTGTTGTGAGTGGGGGGCGCACAATGAAAACCTGCACTGGGGTCCATCTTTCTGTTGCTCTGTCACCGGAGTGACTACTGAACACAATGCAATACCAGGTGTAAAAAGGAACAAAGAAATATCCTTAGTGGAAGAATGGAGCAGTTAAAAGTCCCACTATAGCCCAAACTCTCTGGAAATGTGGAAAACAACCAGAGAAGGTTTAAACAGTACTTGACTTATACCTGCATATATGGTTTATATCTGCAAGCAATGGTTGCCAGTAAAAAGGAAGGCAGTCAGAAGGTCACCTTATTTCTGACAATAGCTCATTCAGATACATTTGGTGTGGTAAATATTTTCAGTTAACTCAGACAGAGGAGACTAATTATGAAACTGTATTACACAAATTTAAGGAGTACTGCACTCCACATAAAAAAGAAACAGATGAGAAAGAGATTTTTAAAAGGAGCATACAGGAAGAAGATGAAACCATAGACCAGTCTGTGACTGATATGAGCCAGTCTTACAATTTTGGAGGGCTATAACTGAGTCCCTGATAAGAGACCCGATATGGAACAAAAAACTCAGGGAGAGACTAATGGAAGACAAAGAATTAACTCTGGTCAAAGCAATTAGAATTTGCCAGGGAAAGGAAATCGCCAAGTCCAAAATGAAGTTTATGGAGGGTGGATATTCTACACATGACAAAAAATCCAAAATACTACAAAAATTGAGACCTGAGGCAGAAAGGCAGGTGAAGCTCAAAGTCAGATTTCAGGCAAAAGAGCACATGGAGCTGCATATGCTGTGTCAACCAACACAATGCCCAACTTATGGGAAAAGACATGCCCCACTAAGACAAAGCCTCGCATATGGAAAAGATGCAAGAAATGCAATGGATTACATCACGTTGCAAGAGTTTGCAAGCACCAACAGCATGCACAACATCGAAAAGAGGGTGATGACAGCACTACTAGCTTAGGTAAATTCTTTGTGGGAGCGATGGACAATGTTGCAGCAAAAGATGATTGGATCATCAGTTAAAAGCAAGTGGGTCCTTTATTAATTTTAAGTTGGACACTGGTACACAAGCCAGTGTGTTGCCAGAAACAGTGCTATTAGCACTAAAATAGAAACCACAGAGATTGGAGGGTAAATGGGTAAAACTCAGGACTTAAAGCAGAGAGCTTATCCCTACAAAAGGCACATGTGAACTGAACGGATGGGTAAATAACAAATTAGAAAAGATACAGTTTGTAATAGTATCAGGGTTTAAAGTGTGTCAAGCACTTGATCTCATCGAGAAGGTGAAGGGAACCAAAACAATTGAGGGGGACAGGAAGCTCTCAACAAAACAGAGCTGAAAGATCCTCAACTGCACCACAATTTATGCTCCCTAGGAAAGTTCCCTTTGCCCTTAGGCAGAAGTTAAAAGAGGAGTTGTATAGGCTCATTGTATTGGGAATCATAGAGCAAGCAGAAGAACCAGCACTGTAGGTACACTCATTGGTTATTGTTGAAAAGGAAGGAGGAACCTTTCACTTATTCATAGACCCAAAATAATTAAATCAATTTGTAAAAAGAGAACATTTTCCACTACGTACAAGGGGAAATATTTTTGGGGAATTGGCCAACGCCAAATATTTTTCTACACTTGTTGCTTTCTAAGGGTTCAGGCAGGTGCTCTTAGAAAAACAGAACACACATTCATGCACAGTCAGCACCTCTTTTGGGACATTAGACTGTCATTTGGATTATTTTCGGCACCCAAGGTGTTTCACTGGTAAATACAACAAAGTTTCGATGGTATAGAGATACTAAGATTTACATTTTCATCTGGAAAAATACAGTAGAGGAGCATGACCAGAAGCTCTAAGCAAATTTGGAAAGAACCAGAACTGCTGGGCTAAAGCTAAACAAACAAATGTAAATGTAATGGAAATAGCATACCTATGGGAGAAATTAATACAGCCAGGTGTACTAGTAAATCACAGTAAAGTTAAGGCCATTACCAATGTGCCTGCTCCAAAGGACAAGGAAGGATACAAAATTTCTTTGAACTGGTCAACTATGCAGAGAAATTTGTGATTAATCTAGCTGCCCAAACCAGCAACTCAACAGTAATTCTGAGCAAAGACGTCCAATAGATGTGGGATGGAAATCTTTTAAAGAGTTTGAGAAACTGAAGGAGTTAATTAAAGAGGCACCAGTCCTGAGGTACTATGACAATAAGCATAAAATTTAAGTTGTCCATGGATTCCTCATTGGCACTTATAGCAGTGTGATCAAAACTGGAGACCATAGGCACTCACAAAAACTGAGCATCAATACACTCAGAGAGAGAGCAAGCACCACTTTGGCTTTAGTCCCTGGGTGTAAAAAGTGTAATCTATTTTTTTAGTGTGAGAGCTGTGTTAGCTGAAACTGACCATAAACCACATATTGCCATTGCCAAAAAGGGTCGGCATTCGCTCCATCCCACCCCACCCCACCCCATGAACACAGAAGTTATTTTTTTTTTGCTACAAATGAATGATCTGCAAATTGAATACAAGCCTGAGAGAGATTTGGTGTTTGCAGATATTTCTCTAGAGCATTTGACAGAAGTGCAGTGGAGCAAAGTCCAGAGCTAGATTTTCTACATATCAGTCTGATCAAAAAACCTGTCCAGTCTCAAGTGAAATGTGCACTGTGATTTCCAAAGCTACTGCTCAGGATGAGACCCTGAAGAAAGTGATTAAGGCTATTAGCACAAAGGAGCCTGGACAGCATCTTCCTAGCCCACATTATTAATTTCCGTAGGAGCTCTCAGTGCTAGATGGGATTTTCTTTAAAGGCACCAGGAAGGTGATTCCTAAAGTGTTACAGAAAAATGTTAAAAAGAATACAAAGGGGTCATTTAGGGACTGAAAAATCAAAGAGAAAGGCCAGAGACATTTTATACTGGCCCCAAATGAACAGCCACATTGAAGAAGCTGTTAAGGTTTGTCATATGTGCCAAAAATACAGGCCAAGTGAAATGAAAGAGCCCAGATTGGTGTCACAGGAAAAATTGTACCCCCACCCCTTACCAAATTAGGTCATATATTTGTTTCAACTGGCCAGAAAATACTATGGACAAATAGACTATTATTCTCACCGCTCTGAGATAGTTTTACTAGAATTTATGACATACCAAGTCTATTTTTGCTAGACAAGGTACATCTGACATAGTAGTGTCTGACAATGGGTCACAGCAGTTTGCAGTAAAATACAGTTTTAGATATGTAATCACACCCTCAATCCAACTGATTGGTGGAAAATACTGTCAGACTAATAAAGCACCTTCTAAAAGAGTCAGAGTGAGACTCTGGTCCATGTTTACCACTGTTAAATTATAGAGCAGCATCAATGAAGCATTTGTTGTCATCTGCTGATGTTGTTAAACTGAAAAACTGAAAACAACAGTGCCTGTACTGTTAGAGATGGATGCCAGTCACTGGGGACTTGCTGATACATAAGGAGACGTACGGCAAAACAAAAAAAAATCAACATGATTTGGGATCCTGGGGGCTGCCACCACATCATGAAAATGACACTGTGTGTCTCTATGATGGGAAACAATGGTCGCACACAGCAGGGGTGTCACAAAAGGTTGTCCTGCAGTCATGTGAAAATGTCATCCCAAGTGGGTACATACTATGGAGGAATAGGTGACACCTTTTCCAAATCTCATAAGGGAGGGACAATGAGTCAGCCAGTTTGCACAAGAGGGGCTTGGGCAGGCAATGGCCTCAGCAGGTTGAGATAAGGGAGCCCCAGAACATGAAGCAACCAGAACTAGTGGACTTGCCTCATCCTGACAGCAGTAGGGCTGATGTTCCAAGGGAGACCTGCAGGTCCAAGTGACAGTGAAGGACACCTAAAAGACTAACAGAACACTGTAAGTTTAGTTATGAGGTTGTTATAAGTATTTGTAATTGTGTGTTATATTAATGTTGGGTTTTTAAGTGTTGGTGTTATTAAGTTTTGGCTTGGAAGGAAAGACGTGGTATTAATTTGGGGACTGTGTCTTTGAGGGCTGAGCTTCCCAAAACAGATAGTCTGGGCAGGGTGTGGAGAAATACTTGGTATTACGCATAGCCAGCTGGAACCAGACTCTGAATAAAACAGAGCTCTTGAAAGCACCTTAAGCGCTGAATGATCATTGAACACAACACCTCACAATCTGAGCAGTGCTATGAATCCTGCAACCATTTCTCTTCATACTGAGACAGTGGAGGTTATTTGAATAGTGTGGCTGAGAGGTTAGAGGAACTAGCTATCCGTCCCATTTTTGTATGCAGAGTGTGTTTGTCACTTTCCCCAAACGGCACGGGGCGGGCCAGGGGGAGTCCTTCAGATTGAACAACAGGTCTTTGGATTACACTGTCAATTCCATCTCTCCCCCAGATGCCCCAATAGGAATCAAGGAGGTATTTTCTCCTCTGAGGGAGCTTTTAATTTCCTTCTATTTGTGGAGTGGCTTCCCTTGATTTAGGGCGTAACAGGCTCCCAGGTCTCCTGTGTATTGCAGTCCAGGGTCAATAATGTCCAACAATATAGTATATTGTATTCTAGGTCTCATTCTGATCTAATGTACACCAGCTCAAACCCACTGACATCAACAGGTGTAAAAGCAGAGGAAGAGAGACCATAACCAGGCCAACTGAAATGACAACATATCTCTGAAAAGCACTTGTACCGTGAGTCTTTTCAGTAGTACACTAATACAAACACCAAACTCAACCAAAGACAAAAAAGAAATTCAGTAATAATCCAATCATGGTTTCCCATTTGATGGAAGCATTTTCATAACGATTTAGACTTCATCTGGGCACTGGCAATTTGTTATGACTAGCAACTGAAATCCAAGCAATGGATTAATATTTCAAAAATAATTAAAGCAAAACAAATAATCACATGAATTGTATTATTTTTCAAAATATGTGATCCTTGGTAATTTGTAGTTTTCACTCCCTGGTGCTAAAATTATGTGGTGCCTTTAAAATTTTCAGGCTTAGGCTGTTTTATGAAGAAATAGACACTAATCACAGTATGTTGCACTGATTGACAGAAATGAAATATTAGTTTCTATGGACAAATATACTTCAAGTTCAAGCCTCAAATGCAACGGCCTATAGCCTACAATTTGAATTCTTGACCTAAGATACAGGGTAGTTTGCACATCACTCAAAACACAAGTTAACTTTTCCTCTCCTTCTATAGCTGAAACAGAAATGACCTTTCTCCTTCCATCACCATCTCCTCTAAAAACATTACATTATACTTACAACATTTATTTATTTTGGGCTGCAAGCCGGAAAAAAAATTCCTTTTCAAATGTTCCCCTCCCTGTGAATTTGATTACGTTGTAATGGTTCTTAATCAACCTCAGGTCTGTTTGCCTTCTGGGGTGAAATGATGTTTTGGAAGGTCTATATGGCAGAGTGGAGGTGGGGACCACCAGAAGACTATGATAAAGTACTTTTCTTTTCAATTTTACAGTCACAGGGAAAAAAACCTGTAAACAGAGCTGGCTTTGTACATCTGCACAACACATGGTCACCCAGGTTGCCTCCTGTCATGCAGTAATTGTGCAGAACACTGTGAAATGATCGGTCTCACAGGGAAAACAGCAGTAACATTACCCCTATCCAGGACAATTAAAACTTACTTGACTGACAGAGAACAGTAAGTAACTGTAAAGGCTGAGATTGGGGCGGGGGAGCAGGATTGCCCAATATTTTCATTAATGAGCTACTTTAATTTCCACACTGGTGGGCCACACCAAAACTGAAAGTTTGGAAAGCACACGGGACAACAGATCCAACCAACAAAGCCACCTGTAGAGATTAGAACCTATGGATAAAATGGGCCAAAGTATAGTTTAAGCTGCTCCCACTGCTTTGCAAACTGCAGACGCAGGACTCTAGCTGTTAAATCTCCTGGCTCTCCACCATTCTTGGCTCTGGCTTCAAGAACCACTGCTCCTCTAGCACTCTGCCTCATCAGTAAAGTCAATGGAAAAGCTCCCATTGACTTCCCTGGGCTTTGGACCAGATGGTGAAACAGGTAGCTATTGTACCTCATTGCCTGCTGAATGGTCTGATTTCTTGAGGTTCCTAGATAGGACACAGGAGCCACTCCAGCTGGCCTGGCAAGAGGCAGACATAGTCAGTGAGTCATTTCACTAGCTTCTGACATTTCCACGGGTGTACGTGGGAGATGAAGGAGGCATGCAAAGTAAGCTCCCCACCTTACCTGTGTGGCCCATGACAGTGTCTGTCACAAATGCAGGGAACTGCTCCCTCAGGAAAACATCCTCAGGAGTGCATATCCCTGTAAATAAGGCAGGAAGGCATTGAGGCTATGGCCCCACCTCTTTTACAGGCTGAACACTTCTCCTTGCCCTCCCTCCCCCATGTACCACAAAGCTCAGGGGACAGTTATGTCTCAGGCACCTTGAGCTGTCTTGAGTGGTATGGCTCAGCACAAACCCCTATGCTCATATGTACCTAAATGGTCCTTTGAGTATGCTTTTCTCTTTCTAGCTCAGTCTGTTCCTTTCTCTCCTGTCTGTGGTCCCCCTGGCCATCGTTTCTAACATTTGATATTGTCCTTCCCTTCTCCAACCCAGACAATCTTCCTCTTCACATGCCTCTTCTTCCTGAGGGAACTCTATGGTCATTCTCCTCCATATGGTTCTATGGCAGGCTGTGAATTCATACCGTTCTGGAACCCTGACAGCTGACACTTTCACTGTAATGCAGAAAGCAGGACATGACTCAACTTAAATTGACCAACTGGATGGACTTCAGAGGAAAAAAGAAGTGATTAAAGGACTGGGGGTGGGAATGAGGAAAAATGAAAGGAATGGAATATGTGTAGCTTGGCTGAAAGATGATTAAGCAGGATATGATAAGTATTAGAAGGATGTAAACACCAAACAGGCAAATTAATTTTTAGGGAATGACGAAGGAGTACAAATAGCAGTTTTGGGATGAAAATGAGAAAAAGGCTTTTGGAAAATATTTGCTAGTAGTGAGATCTCTTATATTGTAGCTTAGGATTACAAGGAAAGTGGTGGAAATCCCATTGCTTGAGTTTTTTTAAAGTAGACTGGACAAAACCCTTAAGAATACACTGTAGGGAACAATCTTACACTGATAAGAGGATAAAAAAAGATATCTAATAGTAACTCTTTCTGTCTTTATGTGATGACCCTATACTAAGGTTTATTGAGCTGCAAGCTAGTCATCAATAAAATAAATGATATCTATATCTCCATCCTTATGGTATGCCACACAGCTCCGTACTGCCTTACTTTGAGCTCTGTCTACTATATATATACACAATAGACACTTTGTTTATAGCAGAAATGTCATCCTCAATTCACAGACTACAATTCATGGTCACAACAACATAGCAATCCTCAATTCACCATGTTTTGCTGATTTATTGAAGGGTTCCCTAAACAGTGGGTATCTTAAATGCCATATGGCAATAATACTTCCGCACTGCACAGAGGAGTGAATTCATTCTGATGTTTTGGCACGAACTCAGACTTTCCTGGTTTGGGAGAGTTTAACTCAGACCTTCAATGCTATTTGAAGATCATAAATTTTTCTTTTTCCTTCTTATCCCAATACTACGCCAATTATACAAAGAGCAAAACACAGTATTTGTAAACAGAAAAAAATATGAAAAATAATAACCAATCATTTTTTAAGTATTTAATGCAAGGAGATCACTTGATGCCATGCTAAAAAAAAAAAGTACCATATGATTAACAGGAAATACAGTTACAGAAATATTTATCTGTGAAACACTACATTTCTAAAATATGCCCTTCCAAATTGCTTATGTTATATCATTAAGACTAGAGCTGGCAGTCTGCAGTTTGCTGGTAGTTTAAAAAATTTTCAGAATCCAAAATTTGTGACATTTTTCAGTGAATTGGAAAAAAAATCCATTTTGGGTTGCTCAACTGGAAACAGATCCTTCCAGGTGGCAATGACAGAGGCCTCCCTTATAACCTTAATGCCAGTGGTTACAGCACTCATCTGTGATGTGGGAGACTCCACATCAACTCTCCCCTCTGCCAGATAGGGAGAAAGGATTTAAACTTGGGTCTCCCACACTGTAGGAGTGTGCCTTAGCCGCGGGACAGGTCTCTCTCAGTAGATCCTGTTGAAGCTGTCCCATTTTGTATGAATAGTTACAGCAGCATTCGAACAGAGACTTGAACTTGGGCCTTCAATGTCATAGGTGAATGTCCTAAGATAGAGTAATTTATTCTCTTTGCCTGGCCCAATGACTATTCACGTTCATGATGAATGACTAAGATTTTGGAGGGAGGGCAATTCAAAGTCCCCCAAAATTATTTTGACTGAAACTTTGGAGAATTCATGTCAAATTCACAAATAGTTTCAGACTGACTGAAATTGCATTTTCAATTAATAAACTGTTTGTCTATAAACTTCACCCAGTTCTGATGCAGACATCTTATATAAACAAATAAAAATACACATGAATGGCCACATTTTCAGCTGGTCTCCATCAAAGTACCAGCAATATTTTCAGGCATATCTATTTGCATATGCCAACTCCTATTGTTACAGTAGGACTTCCTCCTAACCATAAAGAAAGGGAGGTACTTGCAGACTCCCTGGACCTGTTGTGGTCCCAGGTTGAGAACACATGATCTAGTCTGACATGCATAACACAGGTCATAGAATTTCATCCAATAATTCCTAGGATAAGGTGGGAGCACAGGTACCTGATTTGCACATGCTAATACCAATTTGCACCCACAGACAGGATTTTGTGCATGCAAATACAAGCACCTGAGACATGCTGAATATCAGGGACCAAACTCATTCAATGGACTTCCACTGAGTCTGATAAATTCATACCAGCCTATTGGTGGTATTGCTGATTTCATCAGTCTTCTGGTCAATGAACCAATTATGTGTTGTCTAGTGGTCAAGCTAGAAGACAGGAAAGTGTTTGATTCAATACTAGTTGAGCCACTGACTCATGATGTTACCCACCAAGTAAGTCATTTGACCTTCCTGTAGTTCAGTTAATCCAGCTGGAAAATTGCACGGGAAGAGAGGAAAAGTAGGATTCTCATTGCAAACCACAGACTGAATCTGAGCTGAGTTAAAACACAAAAGGCAATATCAGAATGTGAGTCATAATCAGAACCTCCCTGGCCTTTTCCATCCAGAACGTCTGGTAGTATCATCATTATCATAACAGCAAAGGATTTACTTTAAGTCTTGCTTCAGGCTCCATGACCAAAAAGGAAACACTGAACACTTGTGCCAGGCACACTCAGCTCCTGAATAAATTGAAGAACTATCTGAATGGACTTAATAACTTTGGACTTCTCTATGTGGCTTGAATTTAAAGTGCATAAATAACCAAAGTGAAAACTGGAACAGAGAAGGATTTATAGTACTAATATTTTTTAAAAAAATTTCTGATGGGAAAATGGAAAAAGTAGGAGCTTAAAAATACCTTTTTTTCCTTGTGTTATGCTTTCTGTCAAATTTTGCACTGTAGAGACCTAAAGAACATTGTCTGGCAAATCACCAAACTAAATACAACTTGGTGTAAGTTCCTAATAATGGAAATAAAGTTGTGGTGAGAAAGTGTCTTGAGCAGTTTTTGTTGACAGAAGGTCCCTGAATCAGCTGCAAAAACAATTTCTTTTTCAGAATGTCTTCCTTATTCTGAAATTATAAATAGCTCTAATTAAAGCCTCTCTTACTATACGGATAGTAAGTAGAGTTTAAAAGGGTTGGTTTTGGCTCGTACTACCAAAAAGTTGCAAAACAATATATCTCCGTCTCTGTCCATAAGGGAACCTGAAATTCAAAGGGGTTTGGCTTTGAGGGCTTGGATATGTCTAATGTGCCTATATTTAGGTGTGATATCTATAGTGCAACCATGAATTGCAATCCCTTTGAATTTTGGAAGGGTTTGGATTAAAACCTATTTCTAAGAGCCAGATTTAATCGCATTGAATAGTACGCCATAAATGGGACCATACATCAGCTAAAGTGTTGCTCAAAATAATCGTACTTTTCTACATCTCAGGGGTGTTATGATCTATACATTAAAAATTGTGAGGTGCTCAGATACTATGGTGATGAGGGCCAGATAAGTGTCTAAAATAGATAAAATGTGAGCAAGGTTGTTAAAATCTGGCCTTCTATCATTTAGATTCTGAGTTGGATCCAAAATTAGAATGGAATCAGGTTCTGGTCCTACTTTGGATGCAGCCAAAATCTGATGAAATAAGTGAGTCTTGTGAGATTTTGACTCAAAATGGCAAAATTTCCTGAAAACAGCTGATCAATGTTGTAACCATTGTAGTGATGCCCTGTCAATAGTTTATCAAGGAGCCAGCATAAAAAAAAAAAAAAAAATCTTTAGCTTATCACAAATGAGTGTGCATGACCACACAAAGAAATTCACTCCTGTGCAAAGGGACAACATAAGACATAAGGGCTTATGCAAATTCACTCACAGGCATGCTCTAGATACAGGGCTGCAGTTTGCCCACAGAGATGAGTGAATGAGGACACTATTTTCTCATATAAGTAAAATTGCTTTCTTGTAAGCATAACAAAGGTGGATGGGGTCAGCACTACCTGGCAAAACAAGCACAGGAAGTGCACTTGGTAAGGTTTATACGTTGTCTTGAGAATAGAGTTTCAGCACATACATGACTCATGGGAAGGACACAAAGGCAGGGGCATCAGCTAAGGGGGGGCATATGCCCTCCATACATGACCTCATTGTGACCCCTCCCCATCCTGCCCCCATCCTGGAGCCTCTGCGCTCTCCACATCTCCTCCCCATCCCATTACCTGAGGTGGGGGGGGTTGTCCTCCCGCTGTGTTGGAGACTTCTGATCTGCAGGGGTCTCCGGAACCACAGCGGCAAAAGGAACAGAACGTGGGGCCATGGGCAACTCTGGTGTGGCTGTACCACCTCCAGCCCCACCCCCAGCCCTTCCATGCAGCTGTGTCTCCTCTCTTCTGTTTGGGGTCTGTACCGCCCTGCCGGAGGACAGGGCAGGGGGCAGTACTGGTACAGCCACACCAGAGGAGCTGCAGCACATGGCACTGGCTTCTGGGAGCAGCAGCTCCACACCCACAGCTCCTCTGGTGCGGCTGTCCCGCCCCCAGCCCTGTCCTCCAGTGGGGCTGTACAGACCCCAAACAGGAGACGCAGCTGCATGGAAGGGCTAGGGGCGGGGCTAGGGCAGTACAGCCATGCTGGAAGAGCTGCTGGCATGGGACCCATATCCTGCTCCGCTGTCTTTCTGGTACAGCATACCGGCAATAAATATCTCAATGGTACGGCATACTTGACCGTACCGCCCTACTTGCACCACTGTTCAGCACAGTGATAATAGCACAATACAGATGAGTGGGAATGAAGACACTCGAGTAGGTAGGAGGGATTTGTACACCAGGAATATTATACTAACACATATAAAGATATATGCTATGTGGTGCAATCTTTTACATTCCAAAGGCAAAATTCTGTGCTGCCTGCAAAGCTTTTATGAGCCCCAGAGAAGTCACCTCTGACATGGAGTGCAGATATCAAGAGTGGAGACAGACGCCATTAATGTCATGCAAAACCCTCATCAACTTTCCCTTCAATTTGGTGGTAGAATTTTGCCAAGGGAAAAAGGCAGATAGGAAGGCAGAGTTGCTCAAAGCGTGCTTTGCGTTAATCGTCTCACAAAAAATAAGACGTGACCAGACTATTAGCAAAGTTTCTATAGACAATAAAGGGAAAGAGATGCAGATCGGGATCAGGGATGCAGGTCAGAGAACTTCTGAACAATTTGAATGAATTCAAATCAGCAGGGTCAGATGCTATTCACCCGAGGGTACTGAATTAGCTGAAGAAATCTTGGAGTCCTTGGCAATAATATCTGCAAACTCATGGATGACAGGAGAGGTCCTGGAAGACAGGCTAACATAATGCTTATCTTGAAAAAGGGGAAAAAAGGAGGAGCCTGGGAACTATAGACCAGTCAGCCTGATTTCAATATCTGGGAAGCTACTAGATCAGTGTATAAAACATTCAATTTGCAGATACCTGGAGGATGAAGGGATAATACTAGCAGCCAGCATAGATTTACCAAGAACAAATCATGCCAAGCAGCTTGATTTCCTCCTTTGACAGAATAACTGGTTTGGTGGATGAGGGGAATGCAGTGGACATAATATACCTGGACTTCAGCAAGGCTTTTGACAGAATCCCACATGACATTCTGATAAATACGCTGGAGAAATACAGGTTTGGAAGAACTACCATTAAGTGGATTCCTAATTGGTTAAACAACCACAAACAAAGAGCCACTATTAATGGAATAGTGTCAGATTGAGGAGGGGGTATCTCAAGTGGGGATCCACAGGGATCTGTTCTAGGTCCAGTGTTGTTTAACATCTTTATTAATGACCTGGGTGTAGGAATAGAGAGCTTGCTGATCAAATATGTAGATGACACAAAGCTAAGAGGGGAGAGGGGAGTTTTCAGCACTGTGAAGAATAGAGCTAAAATTCAAAGGTATGTTGATAAATTGGAGAACAGGGCTATAGACAACAAAATGAAACTCAAAAAAGACAAATGTAAGGTGCCACACTTAAACAAGAAGAAAAACAAAATGCACAAATACAGACTGGGGGATAACTAGCTTGGCAAGAGCACTGCTAAGAAGAATCTGACAGTTGTGGTGGATCACAACCTCAACATGACTCAGCAATATGATGCTGTTGCAAAAAAACAAAATGCAATTTTAGGTTGCTTTAACAGAGGGATAACATGTACATCATGGGAGAGAATCGTACTGCTCTACTCAGTGCTGATTAGTCCCCAGCTAGAGCAGTGTGTCCAATTTTGGTCACCAATGTATAGAAAGGATGTAGAGAAACTGGAAATGATCCAAAGGCAAGCGACAGAGATGATCAAAGGGATGGAATATAAGCCTTATGAGCAAAAGCTGAAGGAACGGGGTATGTAAGGGAGGACATGATAGTGGTCTTCAAATACTTGAAAAGCTGCCATAAAAAAGATCATGAAAAGTTGTTCTCTCTTGTCACGGAGGGCAGGACAAGAGACAATGGGTTCAAGCTGCAGCATAGCAGATTTAGATTAAATCTCAAACAGTAGAACAATGAAACAGACTGCGTAAGGTGGTCGTGGAAGCTCCTTCATTGGAGGTTTTAAAAAAGAGGCTGGATAGCCATCTGTCTTGGATGGTTAGGACAGAACAAATCCTGCCTCATGCCAGGGGCTTAGACCAGATGACCCTTGCAGTCCCTTCTAACCCTATTATTATATGATTCTATCCAGACTTGCCGACAGGGGAGGGGAGGGGGAAGCAAAGAGGGCAATTGCCCAGGGGTCTGGGAGATTTAGAAGGGCCCAGGGGCCCCAGCTGCCGCCACTGCTGCGAGAGCAGTGGAAGCAGCCAAGAGCCCCGGGCCCTTTTAAATTGCCGAGATGCTGCAGGGATCCTAGGTGTGTGAGGGTGGTACATAGACCTGTCTGTTACAGCTATCCTCCTATTCCATTTTGTCTCTTACAGCTGTTCCCACACTCCATTTTGTTTTTGTTCTCCTGTGGCCTCCCCTCCCTGGCTGTTAAGTTGTTTAGCAGGGCCACTGCCCTTCTCAAAGGGAGGGTCCCTTAAAGTTGTTTAGCAGAGCCATTGCCCTTCTCAAAGGGATGGCCAATTGTGCTAAGTGGGACCACTGCCCTGTTCAAAGGGTTAGTCCTGTTATCACCTTGTTAAACCTGGGCTCGGTGTAGGGTGGACAATGTCCAGTTGCAAGGCCTATTGTGTTTTTAAGGTCCTGGGCATGAGTCATAGGCCTCATGTGCTTCTGAGTCACCTATTGCACAGGACTCTGCCTAGACATGTCTCTGTGCTCACCTGCTTTTTTTTTTTTTTCCCCTGCCTCTGAGCCAATCAGAAGTACTGGTGGGAGACTGCCTAAGTTTGCCCTTAAAACCAGACATTTTCTGATCAGACCTCAGAAAGGTTCCTGCATTGCTGCCTGGTCTGATCAGCCAGGGGTTCTGGGGGGTCCTTTCTCCGCTCTCGTTTTATTTTTGAGCGTACCCCCGTTTTTTGAACACCCCCCCCACGAAGAACGAATTGCTGCCTGAGAGATCTCCTGATTATTGAGACTGTACCTAGCCTTCTGATGATCTTGCTGCTTTTACCTCTGCTGCTTCCTTTGGGGCTGGTAAGAATCCCTCTGTGAAACTCTCTATACTTTTATTTTATTATTTTAGCTGCTGGCTCAGCCTCCCCAGCACTCAGACTCAAGCTAAACCTTGGTCTGTGTCTTAAAACCTCTCCTAAACTCCGCAGCACTTTGCTGCTAAAAATAAGTTTGTGCCGCTGCTAAGCTCTGCTCCTGTGGGCTTTGCCTCGGGGCTCTCTGCTTTCAGCTGTATCCGCTGCTGCAGCCACCATCCCTTGGCTTCCTTGGGAGCTGGATCCTGGGCTGCCAGCTTGCAGCCCCCCCCCCCCCCCACTGCTGCTAAGGTGCACCTATTAGAATCAGGTTCTTAGTCTAGATAAGTTGTAATTTCATTTTGCATAGCTGTGGTTAAGTTAGGTTTAGAGAATTGTTTGTATTGTGCTCTGTAAGTTAGGTTTAAAAAATTGTTGCATTGTGTTCTGTTACTTGCTAATTTGTGTAGTCTTGGTTAAGTTAGATCATAGATAAGATTTTGCTGTGTTCTGTATAGTTGTGGTTAAGTCTGACTTCCTACTGCCCCCACCGAGCTCTCCAGTCACCCCATACCCCTCAGTCTCTCTGCTGTTTAAACCTGCAGCCTGCCTGCCCTCTGTGTCTCCTGAAGTTTGAATCTCCCTCTGCTCTCTGCTCACCTGCTCCTCTTCCCCCATCCCCCAACCTCATTCCTCTACCCCTGCCTTTCTCTCTCTCTCTCTCTTTTTTAATCCCTTCCACCACGTTCCTATTGCCCCCAAACCTCAATTGTATTACTGAAGTCTAGCATAAAACCCCATTGGTTACCCTTTTTCTCTCTAACACACCTCACATTTTACATTTACACTACTGTGACACATTTTACCCATAACTGTTAGTTGGCTATATGCTGCTGTGACACACCCTTTACATAGAAATTGTTAGCTACCTGTTACATTTATACTTCAGTGTTAATTGGTTACCAACTGTATTGTACCCCACTGTATTGTACCCCACTATTGAAACCCCCTATACTATTTGCTAAAAGAAACCCCTCCCCAATTGTCTACCTTAACAAACCCCATACCCCTCACTATTGAATTTTCCCTGTTTTTTGCATTTTCTTAATAAAGTTTATTTTGCACCCCACCTGTGTGGTAATTGCTCCCCAAGATCCCATATACCTGCTGGCAGGGACAAGGCCAAGTTTCTAATCTGCCGGGGGTGTGTGCTCCCCCTGGCTCTGCCCATGCCCCACCCTAATCCACCCCTTCCCCCAAGCTCCCAACCCCCTACTTCTTCCCATCCTCGCTCCACCCCCGCTCTGCCCCTGCCCCGCCTCTTCCCTGCCCAGTTCTGCCCCCTTCCCTGGCACACTGTGCCCTCACTCTCCCTCCTAGCACCTGCAAATGCCATGAAACAGCTGATCCACAGGAGGTGCTGGAGAGAGGGGGAGGCATTGATCTGTGGGGTCTGCCAGCGGGGAAGAGGTGCTGAGGGGAGAGGGATGTGCTGATAGAGGGGCTGCTGGTGGATGCTCAGCACCCACCATTTTTTCCCCATGGATGCTTCAGTCCCGGAGCACCCACGGAGTCAGCGCCTATGTGAGTGGCAGCGAAGGCAGCCTGGCAGGCATGCGGAAGCCCAGGTCGTGCCGAAAGAGCACATTCAGCAGAACAGCTGGCAGCTCGCTGGGCACCAGCCAGTGCAGGTGCAGCACCGCCCATATATCAGGCGGACCTCATCCGCACCGGCGCGGCTTGTGCGTGTATGCACCAGCTGGTGTATGTGGTCCAGCTCCATGCCCATGTGGTGTTGCCATGCTGGGCTAGCAGCAGCATGGGGCCTGGCTCCAGCCCGCTCTGCATGGGCTTTCTTGGGGGCCCACTGACTGTTCTGCCCTGGGGCCCGAAATTGCTGTCAGTGGGCCTGATTCTATCCTGCAGGCTCCCATGAATCAACCAAAATCGATTAATTTTGTCAGAAAAATGTCACATCAAGAGTGGCAAAAATATGGTGAGATCACTCTTGAGATTTCAGTGCAATCAAATCTGAATCCAAACATTAGCCTGATTTGGGTTTAGATCTAAACTTAATCAAGGATCTGTGGCAAACATCAACTCTTTGGTTCTCATATGAATCAGAACAAGAATGTTAGATATGAAATACCTTGAACTTTGGAGATCTTAACTGAATCAGAGGATTTCAACCCCTTGAACTTTGAGACAGTTTGGATATAGATTTGGGGCTTGTCTACATGGTGTATAGTCCACAGTCAAGGGTGTAAATTCTAGTGTGCACTAGAAGGTTGCACATTAAGTGGTGAGTGTGGACACTGCTGTTATGCATTAAAAGTTCCCTACTGGACATTAATGTAGACCCTTTGCACACTGGACTATATTAACATGCACAAGGGAACTTTTAGTGCATAACAGCAGTGTCCATACTCACCACTTATATATATAACATTATAGTGCATTTACACCCCTAGACTGTGGACTATACACTTGGGCCAGTTAGTGTGTAACATTCTAGTGCACACTAGAATTAGTCCTCTAGTGTGGACTAATGCACTGTGTAGACAAGCCCTTGAATATGAGTGTGAACTTCACAGCTGGGCTCCATCACTTATATAACATGATTCTATGACTACAGTTTGAAATGTTTCATTTTCAGTCTCTGTAAAGGCTGGGTGTTTTTAAATTTCCCTTTACATTTTTTTTCTGTACAGAAAAAAAATCCAAAATGATTGTGTATCCTACACAAGATACTGTATGAAGGGGAATATTATTTCTTCATGACATACTTCTCCTTTCACTTGTTTCCCATGCCCTACATGCCTGAGACTCATAAGAGCTATTCAGGTTATAATAAGGTCATCCCTTTGAGCAATGAAGGATTTTGATCATAAAGTGTGACCTAACCATGACCCTGCTGCATGAATAATATGAATGATACATCGCTAAGGTTTTGGAGCACCTTCTATTTCCCCCGAACAGTAATGCCATGAATTTACGCTATGTTCGGATGTTGCAAGTGTTACATGAAGTACCAAAAGTAACTAACCTTTTTAAATGAGGATTCCAGGCAAGGAATTTAAAAAAGTGATTTGGGTGCCAAACTTGAGACATCTTAAAAGGGGTTGATTTTTAAGGAGCCCTGAGCGCTGTCTCTGGAAAACTCTGCTGCTGCCCCAGTTTCCAGCCATCCATAAAAAATAAATAAAACCACCACCACAGATGAAGTATAATTATTCTCCTTCTGGTTTAGTAACATAAAACAACAGTTTAACTCAAAGCTAGACATTCTCAGCTGTTTGTACAGGCTTACCAGTCCACTATACCCTCCCTGGGCTCATTATTCCCTAAAGGTTTTGCTCACTGCAGGTGGCTTCACCCAGACATTTTTTCTAGGAAAACCTTCTTCCTCAGTTCTCCCTGACCCGGTCCCCTTTGGATCCTCTGCAGGAGCCTCTCCTCCGTATCCTTGTATCAGGACATCAGGCCCCAGCTCTCTAGCTCTCTCTGCTGGGCCCACTCTGAACCTTTCCTGAGCATTCTTCCACCACTGGAGCAGTCTACCTCTTACAGGAAGATCTCAGTCAGGCTACACACGTGATGCCTAGTGACCTGATCCAACCACTGGCCAACACCCATCACCTGGCAGGCAGATAATTAGGCAGAGGTGTGACTGAGCCCCACTCCCCTTGGGGCATGTCTACACTGAAGCTGGGAGCAAGCCTTATAGCCTGGATACACAGACTTAAACTAGTGAGGCTAGTGTACTAAAAAGAGCAGAGTGGGGAATCAGGCTGGAGTTTGGGCTCTCAAGCCTAGGGGTCAGGTGGGCTTGAATGCCTGACCTCCAGCATGAGCCGCCAAAGTCCACACTGCTATTTTTAATGAGCTAGCTTGAGCCTCAGTAGCATGAGTCTGTATACTCGGTCTGTGAGGCCGCTCTCAGAGGTAGTGTAGATGTATTCTTAAAAGGAGCCTATTCTGTGACAGGCACAAAAAATCACTCAACTGCTTTTGAAAATCTCAGCTCTCAGTTTCTACTGTAGTGGCCTCAAATGCAACATATATTATGTGGTTCATTTACATATATAATAGAAAGCTTTCCTTTAAGCACTCTTTGCCCTCCTCTCAAGAGTAGAATGGGTCAGGATGAAGGGGAAGGAAAGCAGGTGGAAGGTAAAAATGGATGGAGTCAAGTTTACATCATGGTCTATGTCTTACACTTAGACCCAGATTCTGAGCTGCTGTAAATCAGCAAAGCTCCATTGAAGTATGCTGATATACACCAGCAGAGAAACTAGCCCCTAGTATTTGAAGTGCTCATCTCACACAAATAAATTGGTGCATTTAGAAACAGGCTGATCTTCCATATCAGACTAAGGAGTTCAGTTCCTGTACAGATATGCAGTGGATGAAGAGCAGTTTCGCAGATGAGAAGACCTAGGTGCTCAAGAAAATAGCATTCAAATAGCATTGTACTGTTAGTCTATCAGTACTAGAATGAAGTGCTGTATTCCACTTGGAAATTGCAGTGGTGAGGTTGCCAGCTGCTCTTCACTGGCATAACGCACACATTTCGTGTCAAGAAATATTGGCCCTTAAACCAGAACTGAATATAGCCTAAGTTGCAGCACACAGTCTAATTTTTTTTTAAATAATGTTGCCTTGCAGGTTTGGAATGTTAGACATATTCTCACATGTGGCATGATAAATCACAGGACTAAGCAATCCATTATGGAGCCAAGAAATAAGCTACATTTCTTTGCACCTCTGACAGCCTCACCTGTGCTTTGTTCTTTAATTTGTTGCTGCCAGGACAACTTCTAACATTCCAAACCTGTGAGCATTTTCCAAGTTGCCACCATTTTAAAATACAAACCGAAAAGTTGCCACAGGGCTATTTCCTTCTTTCCTCCCAAATTTGGAACAGGTCTTTCCCTTCCCCAGAATTACACTGTTCTGTGCTGCACATCACTGAGGATGATATCCGTGGGATCAGTTATGGAGACCTGTGATAAAATGCAGTTAGCAGGTACCTTTGTTTGCCTTACTTGCGCTTCTCCCATTAATCCATCTCCCCAAAACTCATTCTAACAAGCTAAATCTCTGAGGAGCTTCAACCAGCCTTTGTTTTTTAACAACACATATAAACATATTTCCCTCTTATTTTTACTCTTTATCAATATAGAATTTCCCTTTCCTGCAAAAAAACCAAAACAAACGAAACCTATAGCTTTGCCAGAGACTCGGGATGGGACATATTCAATTCTGAACCAGTGACAGATTTCAGGTCTGGTATCTCAAGACCCCAAAGGATTAGAATTAAGAGTAATGGAAAGGGGAGATTCCTACCATCCCACACATTTGTGTCTAGCCTTGAAAGGTCCCAGGACACCAGACTGGAAACTTGTGACACTTTTATTCAGAGAAAAGCTTATTCATCTTATGAGGTGTTTTTTAAAATGACTTTATTTATTCTTTGAAGGTTTTCTCCCCCTCAGGTATGGGTACTTATGGCACTAAGATAGCCTGCTGTAGCTTTTCAGAGACAAGCATAACAGAAAAACTTGCAATAATGCTCTACATGTGGCATATACAGAATATGTGATGGTATGAGCGAGTATAAAAGCTACTCTTAGTACTCATTTGGGTTTGCCACTCAGATGGATAGCGGAGTCATCTCAAGCCTGTGCCAATAAAAGCTTTATAGCACAACACTACTTATTCCTTATTTACAGGATAGCTTCTCCCTTCCACTCAGACCAAACAAAGTGAAACCAAAATCCATCAGCAAATTACATTAATCGCTGAATGGCATTTTGCCTTAATCCATGGCTTTTAATTTTCCACATCCCCGTCCTTACACAAATCTTCCACTTCTACAGATTGTTCATTGTTTACATGATAAACATTTTCTTCACATTCCCACTCTAGACTTGTATTGCACAAGCACAAGGGCTGCAGCATATCCCACTTCCTTACTGGCCCCTTGAAACTTCCCTGATGACAGCATTTGGTGACCACAACAGGCAATGAGCACTAATATTGCAGTACAGAGGATTTCCCCCCGTCAATGAGGCATGATGCTCAGTTTCTCCATCTGTTCTTCTCATTCCTGGAAACCTGCTGAAAATAAAAAAAACAAAAACCGCCAAACTGGAGGTATGAAATATCGGATACAGAGGCAGCATCCTTTCCTCTAAAGAAGTGACTGAAGAGAATGGGGCCCCAACCCTCAACTGGGCTGCAGTTGCTCCTTTTTTTGGACTGGTGGAGCAAAGTGGCCCTAAAACTTTTGTAACGGATCCCTGTGGGAGACTCCTGTGGAGGCATAGAGTCAATACAATGGCTCCAACACTACCTCCTTCGTGGCATAGGGACATGGCTATAAAAAGGGGATATGGGCAGAGTTTCCTTGTGCCACAGCAATCCTTGGCTCCTTTAGAAGCCTTTTGTGGAAGTTGTCCAGGGTCAGTGCAAGGATGTTTCGCACCCTAGGCGAAACTTCCACCTTGCGCCTCGTGCCCCCGCCCTGAGGCGTGCCCCCTCCCCTCAAGGCGCCCCCCTTGCAGCAGTTCCCCACAGCCCACCCTCCACCCTGAGGCACCCCCCCTGCCCCAGCTCACTGCTGCTCCACGCACGAGCACCCCAATCACACCATCACTGATTGGCGCCACAAGCCTGGGAGGCAGGATAAGTGAAGGAGCTCACCCCTGCCCTGCCTCCTCCCCTAGCATGCCATCGCTGCTTCACTTCCCCCGTCTCCTAGGTTTGCAGTGCCAATCAGCTTAGGCACCACAAGCCTGGGAGGCACAAGAAGTGAAGCAGCCACAGCGTGCTCAGGGAGCAGGCAGGGCAGGGGTGAGCTGGGGCAGGGAATTCCCCTGCATGCCGCCCCCACCTTTACTTGCTGCAGGCAGCCCTCCCCGCGTTCCCCTGCCCCAGCTCCCTCCGCCTTAAATGCAGGCGGCAACCAGGGCAGCCGAAGATCCAGCCGCCGTGGTGGCTGCCGAAGAAAATGGCACCCCCCAAATCCCAGTGCCCTATGCGACCGCCTAGGTCGCCTAAATGGTTGCACCGGCCCTGATGTTGTCAGCTGGTGAAAGCTTCAGGCTGCTCTAACCTACATTGGCCATTGGCCTGACATAGCCTCTTTTTCTGAATTGCACTGTGCATTTCTTGGCATAGCAAAGGATCAGGACTCACGTTAAGCAATTTTTCTCATTTGACCTGGGATGTCTCCCACTGAGAGGTATTTCTTGCTTTGTAAAACATTTGAGTCAGCAGCCTCAGGAATCAGACATTCAACCTAACTGAGGTAGGATACAGCACCTCAGTGATTCAGTTTGGTGTGGAAAAATAATTACCAGCAAGTCAGTTTTATGCTGGAGTATTACTAGAATTCCATCAGCAATCACACTCTCTAGCCCATAATGCCTGCCCAGCCCAGGCTGCGTTAACCTCATCAGCTTTACTATGAGTCTTCAACCAATGTGCTTCTGGCATCACTTATATGCAATAACTGTAAAGGAGAAAGGAACCATTAAATCCCAACCCGTACCTTAAATTGTGTTAGCACAATTCCAGTGCTGAAATAAAATGGTTATCTAAAAGAGAGCGAGCTTTATACTTTATTCAGAATTTACCAAATTAATGTGAACATTCTTCACAATTAACTAACTAATCTCAGATTCAGGGATATCATCTTCCACAACTTGGCCCAATACCTTTCTGTATGATCATGAGTCTTTTGTTACTGGGCTCAATCTATGGGATCCTGTGTGCTTGCAAGCCAGCTGGGTCTGGATAACATGACAGGAAATCAAGGAACACAGGCTTAGCAAAGGAATTTCTTAATCGTAGAAACTTTACTCTTAAAAAGGCTTGAGAGTTACAGATCTCTGAAAAATAACAAAACTCCTGAGATACCCACTCCCCTAGTCTGATCTTATCCCTTCTGAGAGTCCAAGGTTTGTCAGCATTTTAGGTTGGACAGTCCTTCCTGCCCTTCTTCTCGCTTGGGCCTGGTCTACACTACGCATTTAAATCAATTTAAAGAGCATTAAATAGATTTAACACTGTACCCGTCCACACTACAACGCCCTTTATATCGATATAAAGGGCTCTTTAAATCGATTTCTGTACTCCTCCCCAATGAGAGGAGTAGCGCTAAATTCGATATTAACATATTGGATTACGGTTAGTGTGGACGGAAATCGACATTATTGGGCCTCCGGGTGTATCCCCACAGTGCCCACTGACGCTCTGGACGCAATTGAACTCGGATGCAGCGGGCGGTAACAGGAAAAGCCCCGCAACTGTTAAATTACTTTTCCTGTTTGCCCAGCGTGGAGCTCTATCACACGGTGGCGATCAGGTCCAATCCAAAAGAGCTCCGCATGGACGTACAGGAGATTATGTATCTGATCGCTTTATGGGGAGACAAATTCTGTTGTATCAGAGCTCGTACAGAGACGAATGCCAAAGCGTTTTGAAAAATCTCCAGTTACAAAGCGCCTGCATGACAAGTGTACCGGGAAAGCCAAAGATCAATGGTGCCATGGCGGGAGGGAGGGGGAATGAGACTCCAGCTATCCCACAGTCACAGCAGTCTCTTGAAAAGTATTTGCCGTCTTGGCTGAGCTCCTCATGTCTGTAGGTTCCAACACAGTGGTCTGGGTGGTTTCGGGGATAGCTCCTCAGTTCTTTCCCCCTCCCACCCACTGAAGAAAGGGAAAAGAAATCATTTTGATTTCTTTCAATGTCACCCTATGTGTACTGATGCTGCTGGAGATGCGGATGCTGCAGCCATGTGAGAGCAGTTCCGCTCCTCTCCCCCTCCCCGTGCATGGTAGACGGTGCAAGGACTGGTAACTGTTCTCATGAACCCTGAGTGCTCCAATGCTTTTACTGAATATGGGGCGCCTGCGTAAAGAACCGGAATGATTTCTGTCACTCCCAGTAGTTAGGACAGAACGGCTAGTAACGCTTTCTCATAGCAACTGGGGGCTTGAGCTTCAATCAGCCCCCTCCCTTTCTGTTGTAAAGAAAGTTCTGTACTGCTGGACTGTCATAGCAGCAGCATGCTGTGCTCCTCCCCCACACCGTTAATGTCCTCTGGACTATCATCGCGCCGGGAGGCTGCCTCCCCTCTATTTTATGTCACTAATCAGTGTTTCTTATTCCTCATTCTTTATTACTTATGACACAAATGTGCAGGACACTGGCACGGTAGCCCAGGAAGGTTGGGGGAGAAGGGAGCAACAGGTGGGGTTGTTTGCGCGGGCACCCCTCTCGAATACTGACACGGAGCAGCTGTGCTTTCTGATACACTGCCCCTTATTCTAGGCAGGACTGACTCTTTTTTAGAAACCATAAGGGAGGGATTGCTCAGGAGTCAATCCCAATTTTGCTTTTGCGTTGCGCCCAGCGATTTCAGCCAGGGGACTCAATGATTGCAGCGGACAGTACAGAGGGGAGAGATCACGTCATTTCTTGCCAGTTTACTCCGCACGTAGAGCGGTACAGACGAACTGGTAACCATACTCTGCATCATGCAAAAGCAAGTGATGCTGCTGTGTAGTGCTGGAGTATCGCCTCTCTGTCTGCGGCATCCAGTACAAATACGGTGCCGGAAAAAAAAAGAACTGAACGGGCTCATGGTTGCCGTGCTTAACATGCGTTCTTGCCAGGGCAATCCAGGGGAAAACGGCGCGAAAGGATTGTCAGCTGATGTTTTCCCGGAGGAAGGAATGACTGACGACATTTACCCAGAACCACCCGCGACAATAATGATTCAACCCAGAATTCCAAGGGGCGGGGGAGACTGCGGGAACTATGGGATAGCTACGGAAGAGCTACCCACGATGCAACGCTTCAGAAATCGACGTTAGCCTCGGACCATGGACGCACAACGCCGAATTACTGTGCCTAGTGTGGCCTCATGAAATCAAATTTATAATATCAGTTTTATAAAACTGATTTTAGCTAATTCGATATTATCCCATAGTGTAGACGTGGCCTTGGATTCCCTGCTTACATGTGGTGATGATCAGCCACCTGCACAAAGCAGTGCCCCCCTCATAAATAGAGTCTCTATCTGTTTGCCATGCACTCCACTGGGAAACTCCAGCCCCTCCTATTCTTGTCCCACCTGTGGGCCACTGTGTAGAAAAAACATTGTTCCATGGGGATGAGCTGGTAGTTGAAAGACAATCAGAGTCTATGGCCCTAGACTGACAGCTCAGTAATAATCCTTCAATGAGATGTCAAGCACGTTCCTCCTGGGAAGGGCACTGTCTGCATTGCAATATTATTAGCTGCCATAGGCAAGTCTAGACACATGTTCAGCACTAGTACAAGTATGTATTTAGACACTGTTCAGCACATAATACAGTATGGAATTGCTAATACACAAAAGGGACTTCAGAGTTTGCTACAGACATATCCCACTGTCACGCTACCTATATTGAAATGCATGCTTCATAGCATATAAGACTACTTGCAAGATAATTAAAAACTCTTATTTTTTTTAAGGGCATTACTGCAAAAATTAGACATGAATTAACAATCTGAACAGTGCAATTATGCCAGTGCAATTTTGGGAATTTCATATTTGTATGTAATGACACCATGTCACAAGGCAAGAAGTTACTGTAGATAGGGGTCAGTTGTGCAAGGCATGGAGCAATCTGGTCACAATCACAAGACAGCAAGGCACTTAAGCATGTGCATAACTTTGAGCATGTGAATAGTCCCATGGGGTGAAATCTTGAGCCTACTGAAGTCAATGGGACTTTTGACATTGACTGTATTCGAGCCAGGATTTTGCCCAGATACCTTAATTGGATTTAATTTAAATTATGTGCCTAAAGTGAAGAACATACTTATGTGTTTTGCTGGATCAAGGACCAGAATGGTTAGCACTTTGCAGGGTCAAGTCCAAAGTCCCTATCTTCATGGCTTTGGTGTGACAGCATCTGGATTATTATATTCATTTCTAGACACCTCATTTCCATTTAGTAAATTGAAGGGAGTTTAGAGAAGAACAATGAAAATGAGCCAGAAGCTAGAGGAATGATTTAAGAGGAAATGATAGATATAATGTAAAATTATTTGTCCTTTCTCAAAATTCAGAAAAGTCTTAAGAGAAATAGGTACATTTGCAAAACTCAGAATCAATTCACAAATGATTTGTTAACCCCAGAACACACTTCCTCACAGGCGAGTCACTTGCCTTCTCTTTGCATTAGTTTCCTCACCTACGTCATACCTAACGGGTATTTATAAACTGCCATATACTTGCATCTTTTTAATTAAGAAAAATTAGTGAGGGCTAGATTGTGGTAGCCTTCATGGAACTCGGAGGGAGGAGTTTGGAGGAGGCACCAGGAAGTCAATCTGTGTGCACATGCCTTGAATGCTAGCTGTAGTTCCAGCATCTCTGTAAATATTCTCTTAATAAAGAGCCAGTTTAATTTTAGATATATGGAGTTATCTCACATCATTACCCAGCACATGGTACGTGAAACATGGATGGTGACAGAAATCAGGTGCTCCTAACCTTGTGCTTAGTTCACTGGACAATGTTGATTTTGCGGTTCTCTTTCTCCTGACTCCATGCTGAAGATCTGAAATCATCTTTGAAAGTTTACATTATTTCAGGGATTGGCAACTTTTGGCACATAATCTGCCAGGGTAAGCACCCTGGCAGGCCGGGCTGGTTTGTTTACCTGCCGCATTCGCAGGTTTGGCTGATCGTGGCTCCCACTGGCTGTGGTTTGCCACTCCAGGCCAATGGGGGTGGTGGGAAGTGGCGACCAGCACATCCCTTCGCCCACTCCGCTTCCCGCAGCCCCCATTGGCCTGGGACGGTGAACCGTGGCCAGTGGGAGCCACGATCAGCCGAACCTGCGAACAGGTAAACAAACCGCCCAGCCCGCCAGAGCAGGCCACATGACAAAGGTTGCCGATCCCTGCATTATTTCTTGCCACAATTTTCATACTAAAGTTACCTGCTGAGTTTTAGTGCTTACCCACTCATGTCATGTCATAAACACATTTAATAGTAAAGCATGGTAAAAACTCTGTTATATTGGCAATGTAATATGTTATCATAGCTGACATTCCCAGAATTATTAGCACTGTATCACTAAAAAATCATGCTGGTAGTGGACTGTACAGCATTTCTATTTAAAATAATTCAGTAAAATGTGAAACGGATAGTTGCAGGTGGGAATTGCTTTTTCCAACCATTGGAAATTCTATATCATTCTATTCTATATAGGTTTTCATACCAACCTCATCACCACAGTATCTGAGCACCTTCCAATAGTGCATTCAGTAATGGGGCAAACATCTGTCATGACTGATTCATTCTCTCTCATTCACTCCTGAGGGGACAACTGTTTGCACACTATCATGGTTTGTTGTTATTTGAATGTATATGCGATGATGTATTTAGTAGACAGTATTTGTTTGTGGATCCTGGTTAGGCTTAGGCAAGCATTTGCGTTCAAGGCCAAATTAAAGTTTAGACCCAAGAATTTGACTCTTCCCTCACCCTCACACTCCAAGTTTAAAGGGGTCCCCCTATGCTGGTTCATCTCTGCTGATGTAAATCAAGAAGGATTACAGAGGTCTATTTCCCCTATATTCAGGGCAGTGACTTTTTCATTGTTTCTAAGGTGGTGAGAAATAAATGTAACTGAAGGAAAACTAAGGACTGCACTGTGAAATATGCAGAAGCTTTATGCTGGCTACCAATGCAAGTATGCAGGAATGGCCTGAAGCCCAAACCATGCAGACTAATCTCACAATTTGGAAAAGCTATACAGATTTACAGCTCATTAGCTCACCAATCTCTCCACTTTGGTAATAAAGCCAACGGGAGATGCAACTCACTGTCTAATCTCCACCCACCCCTGGAAGGCCAAGTCAACTCAGTGTCCAAACTCTACTTCAGCAGATTACAGATCTACAAAACCAGCTGGATTTCCTAGGGTGCAAAATAAAAATGAAGGATTATAAACTTGAATTTTTCGTCTGCAAGCAGAAAAGTCTGTCAGAAAAAGAAAATAGAAGCAGCCTGAGCCTATGCTTTTCTCTTGGTCAATTCTTCCAAATTAGTCAAAAATGCCTTGTAAATTTCAGTTATTAACACATGAATCATAGTCGGACAGGACAAGAACAGGGAAATCAAAACAAATGAGGAGAGGAGATGTGTGAGGGAGCATAGAGCAAGGATGTTTATTATAATTATTATTATGACTACACACACTTCTAAAGTGGCCATCACTAAATCATGTCGATAACCATACATATATATTTATCTAATGCATATGATGTATCCTATTTGTATAGGAAATGGAATGGAATCCAGACTAGGATCCTACTTATCCTACTCCAATTTAGAAGTGAGTCACTCTATGTTTTTATTTGGATATGTGTTGCAACAACAAATATTTGATCCTTACTTTTTGGAAGATAATTCATAAACTGGATTTCATACAGTCCTCCAAATTTGCAGTATTTGGCCAAAATGCTTGAATTTCGGCATCTAAAATTAGGCTTATAAATCCATATTTAGATACTGAAAAAGACATGGCATGGTTTTCAGAAAGACTGAGTGCCTATATAACCCGTTGAAGTCAGTGAGATTGGCTGAGTGCTCAGAATCTTTGGAAAGCAGGCCACTTTTATTTAAATGCCTAAGTATGGACCTCAGAGAAGCCTAGCTTTATACACTCAGTTTTGAAACTTCTGATCTTAAAAGAAAAAAACGAACCCCCCACCCACACTAATTCTTGGCATCAGCCCTCTTTTGTTCTTTTGCCATTGAAAAGCTCATTTAGCTTTGAGATACCCGTTATGCATTGTGAAATATTACCACAAGAATAACTCTGGGAGTTCTACAACACGTTTCCTTTTGGATTTTGTACAAATAAATCAACCATATATCATAAAACACAACCTGTAATAACAATCACCAATATTTATCAAATTTCTGACTAGTTTGAAAACCTGCTCAAATACTTTATACCACCCACAAAAACATGTGTAATAAACCACACTGCAATAAAAATCATATAGCACATAATTACTGGCATTATCATCTACCCCTCTCTCTTTTTTAAAGAGAAGTTTGTTGGTTTGTGGGGGAGAAGGAACTTTGCAGTGGCGCTTCCTAAGCTAATTTGTCAGGTGATTTTTAAAGAAAAAAATGCTATACATAGCTAAAAATGGAAAGGGATTTTTTTTAATAGCTCATATTCTCTAATTCTAAGTGAGTCATTGCTAATTAGTATGATACATTTTACAGGGGATTTACAGAAGTATGGACGTAATTCTGTTCCCACTGAAGTCAATAGAGAAACTACCATTGACTTTAATAGGGCAAGGATTCAACCCTATTTACATATGGGAGCCAAGGATGGAAAAACTAGAGAGGTGTTAGTTGTTGAACAGATGTGTAAGAACCCTCCCAATTCCAATTTCCACAGAATTTGGCACATTTTATTGCTCTCCTGGTCTTCACGTAGACCACAAGGTGTACATTTGTAAATGGTCTGAACATACAAACACTGCATCCTATATTTGTGTTTGCCCATCGTAAACTCCTACCTTCATATCTGTGGTGAACTCATTGTCATTGCCTGTGAACTCATGTGAGAGTGCAGGAGATTGGTGTATCCAGGAGTGGGCCTAGTCGACACTGTGTGGGTGTTCTATTGTCAATAGGATTTGGACACATCACTCCCATTCAGAGTCACAGGAGTTGTATTTCTAGATTACTCGATCGGCTTTGAAAATAGAAAGCCTGTGTTCTAACCCTATCTTTATGACAGTGTGACGAGAGATGCACAATACTTCTAAAACACTAGGCCCTTAACCTCTCTGTGCCTGATTCCCTTCTGCAGAATGGAGACAATTATACCACACAGAGATATCATGAGGCTAAATCCATTCTTGTTTGTAAGGTCCTCAGGTACTATGGTTTTGGGTGCAACAGAAAAGATTAGACACAGATAGCATTGGTATGCAATATAAAATATATATGTACAATCTACAGGTGACTATATAGAGCTACAGGGGCACTGTGCCATTCAAGAGGGAGCTCCTAGAGACATTGTGTATGGGGCAGGCACAGTGCCTCTGGCAGTGCTAGGAAAATGCAACCCCTGCTACCGCCAACCTTTGAAGCCTGTTATGCCCATGGATTCCTTTGATTTAGGGGAAAGAGAGAAGATCAGGTTTCATGGGGAAAAAATGTTTCTCTGTTTTCCTTACAAAATTGCCCTTAAGCATGTAAACGGAAATAAACTAATTATAGTTGAAAAGAGTAGGCAGCTGAGTTCCCTTCTGCAGCAAAAACAACAGGAGTCCGGTGGCACCTTAAAGACTAACAGATTTATCTGCAGCAGGTCTTCTGCAGCAGGAGACTGGAGGAATTTAAATATTCCCCTCCTCCTCCTTCCCCAGGACAGACATATACATGTAAAACAGGTTAAGTGTGAATTAAGTTTGGGATGTATCCAAAGAATCATCTCACTAGGCTTACTCAAGACCTCATATCAAAAGGTGCGACAACAGTGGACAAGAATTGGTTGTATTTGGAAGGATGGCAAAAAATTGTTTTGTGGGGCAAGGTCAAATATGTACACATTCCACAAACACACGCCAGGCCAGTTCATGCACCCATGGGAAAGAGAGGAGCCCTCTGCATGGATGTCCCTGCCCCTCTGTGGTATACTATCCTGAGAGCTGGAAGGATCACAGAACATTGGCTTTTAAAAGGCTAAACACACAGCCTATTCTGAGGGAGGCAAACCCTCTACTTTCCCCCAAACAAAAGGATTGACATGTGGAATCCTGCAGTTTTCTAGCCTGTTCTTATATGTGGGTTTTTCTCCAAGTGGGTAAGACTTCATCTTTTAAAAAGAATTATTGATAAAAAGTGCAACTGTTGAAACATTTATACCTCCAGTGATGAAAGACTGTCATTTATCTTGTAAAGTCCTGCAAGGTGAAAATTTCAAAACACATTTTTGTGCACTGCACACAGGCAGTCACAAGATGAAGTAAAAGCAAATCACAAAGCAAAAAGGAAAGGGCTCTGCCAACAGCAGCAGCTGAATTAGAAAGTTACACTCCCCCACCAGGAACTTTTCCCACCATTAGCATGTGTACAAAGCATTTGTGGATGATATCCAAGCACTGCACACTACCAGTAACAGGATTAAATAGGAATAACTCTAGAATAAATAAGCAGCAGTGATAATTTCCCAGACTTTCCAGCCCTGCCCTCAAACAAGTATCTCTTCCCATAGCATTACAAGGAGCAAATGATAGTATACAAAGAAATTAATAAGTGGTAACCTCATTAGCAGAGTTACATATATCTGCAGGGCTGTTTCCCCCACTACTGTTAATGATGAATAACATTTAAATAGGATGCTATTCATAGGTCATCCCAGGCTCATATACTAACAGAACTCCACGCCTGGTCCAGGAAAGAAGAATCTTTCCCACTGCTGTTAAGATCAACATGTGCCTCAAAGCTTTGGTAGACAAAAGATAAGTTCACTAAACCTGAGTAGATGTAAAATGAACTCAAGCCAAAAATGTCAGACCTGGATGCCTCGATAGTAAATGCATGTTTAGACACCTAAGAAAAATTTGGAGATAGGCTCAGCACCTGCAGTTCCCAATGACTTCAGTGGATTTAGCAGCCTAAGTTTGGGAACCAAGTCTTGAAATTTGTCATTTTATTGTATGCAATCTAATAAGAAATTCTGCAAGCAAGAACGCCAGCAGATAAGCTGCCCTTTTCCACAGAAGTGTCCCACAGATGTTACAGAGACTAAAGCAATTTTGCACGATAGCCAGTATGTTCAATATATACAATTAAAGTAATGGCAAACAAAATGAGAAATGGGGTCACGCCCACCCACACTTATGAAGTGGATTTTTCCATATAAAGGAGCAGCTGAATGCAACTGTCCTTCAGCTACATAAGACCAACGTAATGTGCGAGCGAGAGAATCCTGGCATGTTAATTAGCAATGTAGCTGTCTGTCTGTTGAAAATTGATGCTTCTCATGGCTTTTCTCACTGTGGCTCCCCTTTGAATAACAAAAGGAAAGTCAAAAGAAAGTCCGCAGGAACACGAATAGGCATTGTTCACTAGATGGTCATTGCATGTGGTGCACACAACAGGTGTTGATACATTAGTATTCTAAGGGTACGTCTACACTGCACGATTATTTCGAATTAGCTTAAACCGATATTACAAAACAGATCTAATAAAATCGGTTTAGCGCGTCCACAGTGGGATGCCGAAATCGATTGTTTGCAATCCATGGTCCAAAGCTACCATCGATTTCAGGAGCGGTGCACTGTGGGTAGCTGTTCCTCAGCTATCCATAGTTCCCGCTCCCGGGTTGAAGAGCACAGTGCCTGATGAGGCAGAAAACATTGCCCGGGTGGTCTGGGTACAGCCTCACTCCTCCCTTGTGAAGGGGCAGCGACAACCCTTTGCGCCTTTTTCCCGAGTGCATTGAGCAACGCCCATAGCACAGCAATCATGGACCCTGAGATCACAAACGTATCCTGACCGTTGTCAGCACCTTGCGTATCTCTGCCAGCAGCATTCAGTACACAGAGGGTGAATTTACAGTACTCAAGGAATTATTTATTTTACTTCTCTTTCACGTGCTGGGAGGAAGAAGAGTGACGAGCTGTCCGTGACCACGCAAGGACACTGTGTATTAAGCTACAGACATGGGCGTCAGCCAAGAATACAAATAGTTTCAGAGACTGCTGAGGAGACTGGTAGCTGTAGCCTCTTACCCCTCCTCCCTCCATGAGCTCCGTTTGAGTCTCTGACTTCCCGTACGGTTGTCACGCACCGCTGTGTATCCTGGAGTTTATTTTTCAAACGCTTTGGCATTCTGTTCTTAACGGAGCTTGATAAAACAGATTGTCTCACCATACAGCGATCAGATCTAGTATCTCCGAAGGTTCAATGCAGGAGCTACTTTTGCATTTGAACTGCATCGCCACCAGTGCTGATCAGAGCTGGACACGTGAAAGCAGGAAATGTCATTCTAAAGGTCTTGGGGCTTTTCCTGTTTACGGCACTCCGCATCCGAGTTCGGATTGCGGACCAGAGCGGTCAGTGGTGCACTGTGGGATACCTCTAGGAGGCCAATAATGTCGATTTCCGTCCACACGAACCCTAATCCGAGTTATCACTTTCTAATTTAGCGCTACTCCTCTCGTCTGGGAGGAGTTCTGAAATTGATTTAAGGAGCCGTTTAACTCGATATTAATGATGACGTCGTGTGAACGGGTACAGCATTAAATCGGTATATCGGCCATTAAACAGATTTAAAGTCGCAGTGTAGACCTGGCCAAAGAGACCTGTGATGCTATCTCATTTCTCCCTAGCCTCCTCACTTCTACTCCTGCTATCGTCTAGGTACTCACTCAGGCAGCAGTTTTGTGATAGCAGGTGCTTGTTCATTTAACAAAGTTAACATCCCCATGTTCCCTGTGGACAGGCATGTTGGCCTGTTGGTTATTAAAGCATCTGCTGAGCTTGATACCTATTCAGAATACACATTGGATGGAAGGCAGTTTAGATAGCACAGAGATATCATTACAAGTACAGCTTGCAAATCCTCCAAAAGTGGTTCTGTGTTTGAAAATACAGTAAGGATGTCTTAAAGATACATTTCAACCCTCAATGTAGCTTTTGCCTTAGAAGAATTTTCAAGTTCTTAGACACCATCGGAGTCCAAAGTCCTCCAAGCTACCCCAGATAGTCTTTGCACCATGTCCATTACCATCGTCTACATGCCATCTCCTGGTGCTACTATTGATGCCTCCAATAATCTCCCTCACTAGTGATGTGTGGTGTAAATCAGGCTAGATGCACCCAGCCATTATGTTAATCAACTTCTAATTCCATTGTCTAAGATCAAATTCTCTGCTGGCATATATGTAACTCCACTGGCTTTTAAATCATGGGTTGAAGCATGTAGATAGGACTACCTCAATATCACTGTTATGATGGTTAATCCGCTGCAGGGTCTGCTGCATGCTAATGATAGCACCACCTTGTCATCATCTGCCTGATCACATAGATGGATCCTGTAGAAAGTATTTTCTGGAAGTAGGCAGATGAGTTACATTACTTTATTGAACCAATTTCTGTTGGTCAAGCTTTTGAGCGTCAGACATGAAAACGAACTCCAAGGCTTGTTTCTTTCACCAAGAGAAGCTGGTGGGTAGAAAGTAACCAGTCCTAGTTAGCCACTGCCCCTGACTCCACGTATGTCCTGCTATAGCTCTTAAACAGTGCTGCATCTTGTTCTTTTGCATATCTGATACTACTTTTGTTGCTCCTGAGTGTGACCCTCTTCCTATTGCAGAGAATGTTTGATGGCACAACAGACACGTGAAAAAAGGCTATTATACACAAAGTAAAACAGTTCTCAGCAATGCCAGAGGGAATTCTAGTTGCCTGTATTACAAACCTAAGGGAGTGTGTAGGCCTTTCTCCAGAAATAATAATCTCCAAGTGTCAGTTTGATGGCTCCAGAGAACTCAGAAGTCTGTGAAAAAAATAAATTTCACCTTGTAAATATAGTACTTTGTCCTCCTATAATGACTTCCATCTGAGCATCATGTAGTGCTGTGTCAGAGCAATATGCTAGACTATTGGTATATATTATTATTTTATAATCAAAGCTCATTTGTTAATCCATATTTTTGCAGCTTTGCTAAAGAAATCAACAAATCAACATAATGTTCTTCCTAAATATGTAAATTCTATGATCTAAAATAAGACATCAAAAAAATACAAAGTTACAAAAAATAAAATAAAGCAGGAAAGTTAATGAAGGTAATAAATGCATAAAATGTGCAAAGTTAACATTTAGGGTTTGGTTCGCCTTTCACTTATACTAGTGCAAAATAGAATCAAGACTGTAATGTTCTAAGTTTACCAAAAAATAATAATGAAAATGGAGTAGACTCAATACACAGTAATCAAATCCTAATAATAGTGCTGTAATCTCACTTAACTGTATTCTGGAAGAAGATGTTGTTAACAATATTAAAACTAAAAGTAGAGCTGGTTAAATACCAAGCAAGCCTTTTTCTGATAACACTGCTCTACAGCCAAAATGCTTCTGAAATAAATGTAGTCAAACTTTACTAACTCTGGGTCATTGAGAACAAAAATGATGCTTAAAATTGTTGATTGGCTCTAGTCTAGCTGTTGGGCTCCAGACTACAGCAGTGGAATCTCCTGGCAGGTGATGTTAGGGTTTCCATGTTCCGTGACCGTCAAAAGGATCTTGTCCCATTCTTCTTCATGGAAGGTGATCTTGTAGCCTGCAACAACATCGATGGTGTGATGGCAGCCCTCAACATCGTTCACGATCCAGATGAGTGGAGACTGTTCATTGATTCATCGAAGACGAGTCTTAAAGCTGTTTTGCTGCATAATGGCAATGTTTTGCCATCAATTCCAGTTGGTCATGCAGTCCATATGAAGGAAACCTATGACAACATGAAACAACTTTTGAGGTGCATAAACTATGACCAACATCAGTGGCAGCTTTGTGGCAATTTGAAGGTTGTTGCTCTCTTGCTTGGTCTGCAGACTGGATACACAAAGTACTGCTGTTTTCTCTGCGAATGGGATAGTCGTGCAAGAGATTCCCACTACATCAAGAAAGATTGGCCACTCCGACAGTCATTGGAGCCTGGGAGGAAAAGTGTTCAGCATCCACCACTTGTTGAATCAAGGAAGATTTTGTTACCACCCTTACACATCAAGCTGGGTCTGATGAAGAACTTTGTCAAGGCCATTGACAAAACACAAGCAGCTTTCAAGTACCTCCGTGGAAAATTTCCAAGGTTAAGTGAAGTTAAGATAAAGGAAGGTGTCTTTGTTGGTCCTCAGATTTGTGAACTTCTTCGAGATGATGCATTTGACCATGCACTGCGTGGCAAGGAAAAGACGGCATGGAAAGCCTTCCAGTTAGTGGCAATAAATTTTCTCGGAAACAACAAGGCAGACAACTACAGGTTGTTGGTGGAAAACCTCCTCAAGGCATACAAAAGCCTTGGTTGCAACATGTCACTAAAGATACATTTTTTGCACTCTCATCTAGATTTTTTTCCACCGAACTGCGGAGCAGTGAGCGACGAGCACGACGAGCGATTTCACCAGGACATTGCAACAATGGAGAAACGCTATCAGGGCAAATGGAGCCCATCAATGCTTGCAGACTATTGCTGGACAGTGACAAGAGATGCTCCATTTAATGAATACAAGAGACAAGCCAAGAAGCGCCGAGTAGACACTGAATAGGACTAAACTATGTACATAATAGTTTTTTGCCTTTTGTTTCATAATAAATTTTATTTATATAACCCTTTTGCTGATTTTTAAAGTGTTACATAAACAGGACAGGTGAAATATTATCATGTAAAGCAACCATAAACACATGAAAAGACCTAGGTTTACAATTTATGATTAAAACTCTACTATCTACACAATATACATAGACATAAAATGTAAAAACTTAAATATCTTAGAAACAGTAGCCAATCAGTTGTTTTAATTGTCATATTTGAATTCAGCACATCAAAATACATAATAAATACCACATTTTATCTCTGAAGCAGACGACTTCTCAAAAATTGTAGACCAGTGTAACCAGTGTGACAATTCAACCAAAATTAATTCTTCATTGTGAAATGCAAAATATTTGTACATTTAAATTAACCATTAATCAATTAAAATTAATCCTAATTAATGATATACATTATCAATTCTTTTCTGACACATAGGCATACATGTACATGCACACACGTAAAAATATATCACACTTACTACAAAAATTAAGAACAGTTGTCTATTGTTTTTAATAGTTTTAAGGTGTTACCACAAGTAATTTGTTAATTAGCATTAATATTTTAGTTAACTATGCCCTTAACTAACCAAAGAATTAGAAACAACCTTAAATATCTATCTGAATGTTGTAACTCTTAAATCACTGACTCAAGTCACTGTTTCAATATGTGAGATGCTAAAAATTTCATGCCATATTACAAGTCCTACATTATTTAAATGATTGCAGATCTTGTGGGGCCTTATAAATATATATGCTTTCCCTTTGATAATATTTTTGCACTGCATGTAGGAAACAGCATACTTATTAACAGTAGTGATCTATGTTCATGTGCAGTAGTGCAGAGAGCTTAATGTCTTAATATTCTTAACAACTACTTAATTCCAAGTACAGAGAGTGGAATTTGTTAGTAATATGCATCAAGTTGAGTGGCTGGGAGTAACGCTCAAGTTATTTATGCCTTAATCTTGCAACTGGCTCCCCTACACCCATGCAGAGTTCCATTTTGTTCAATGGGAGTAGAGGTCTGTCCCTACAGATGTGAATGCAAGATCAAGACCTTATGCTCTTATTATTCAGGTACACCCTTTCTAAGAAGATTGTATTAATTGTATTAAATAACCGGGCACAGACATCTCCTGATTCACAGCCTGTGCTTTGTCGTATGGCTATTCTTGCCCTATCTTTTTTGAAATTGGAACACCACATCTGACAAAATATTTAATAATATTAAAACATTTCCCACTGACTGGTGGAATTACAGAAGCAGTGCATAGGTTGTGTAGGCCTCTGTCCAGAACTAATAAACATTAGGGTTCAGTGTGATTATGCAAAAGAGCTCTGATAGCACAGAAACAAATAAATTTATCCTTATAAGACTGGAAGACAGTTGTGCCAAGCCAAATATTAAGTGATAATTACTAGGGATAAGCAAACCATGTGGAGCTGGAAGTTTTGCAGGAAGCTCAAACTTTTAAAAATGTTTTCGTGTTTCACAAAATAAGCTAAGGCTTGTGAAACCCTAGACTTAAAAAAAAAAAAAGAAAAAAAAAAGAAAGAAAGAAAGAAAGAAAAGAAGGAGAGCTGGAAAACCTATAACTTACTCCTCTCTGGTCCTGCTACACTGCTCCTGTTGGAAGAGTGTGGTTTTGATGAAGATCCCAGGGGGAGAGGTGTAAAGACATTTGTGTCCCTCCCCAGAACTGACAAGGATCAGCCAGCTCGCATGACACTCATGCCTACTGTTTGCACTGTTGTAGCTGTGCTGTTCCCAGGATATTAGAAGGACAAAGTGGGGGATAAAATATCTTTTATTGTTGGTGAGAGACTCAAACTTTCGAGCTTACACATAACTCTTCTTCTCCTGTCTGGACCAATGGAAATTGGTCCAGTAAAAGATATGACCTCACCCATCTTCTCACTCATGTATACTGCCTGGCCTTCACTTGTTCACGCAGCCCACATTGAATGTGTCATCCATTCAGCTGGGTTGCAGGAACAGCTTGCAATTGTGCAGTGTTGCCAAGTCATGCAATTTTATCGCAAGTTTCATGATCCTTGACACTTTACTCAAAACATCAGCTGCTGGATTCAGCATGTTACCTAAGAATCTCAGCTTTAATTTGTTTTAAAAAGTAAGTTGCTAGCCCTCATGGCTGCAGAGAAGAACTGGCCTGACTCATGATTTTGGAATGCTTTGGGTTGGCTACAGTGATTGTGACTCCAGCCACCACAGGCTGCTGTGCCACCTACAAAGCAGCCTGTTGGATCTGAGCAGGGAAAGAGTAATGGGGGAGCAGGCAAGCAGCAGTGAAAGTTGCAGTAGCAGCAAGTAGAGGCAGTGGGGACAGAAGGTAGCTTCCTGCTAAGCTATGCAGCTACCTCCTTGGATACTTTAGCAATACAGCTTCTGTAGGCAACCTCTCCCCCAATTTCTCCCACCTCCTCCACTCACCCAGCCCCACTCCAACAGTCCCCAGCAGTGACCACAGACCCAGCTGTCCTGGCCCCATGGGTTACCCTGACCACTGTTTAGGGCAGAGTGTGATGACAAATTGATGACTATGATTACCTACAATTTTTTGCAAATATGCAAATTTTATGAGCTAAACTGCATCATTGCAAGTAATGTGCATAAAATTCCACACGTGAAGCTGCACAAAATAGGTTGCTATGCCTCTCACACTCCAGGACCATTTCTCTTTAATTATGTCCTGGGGAGAAACAAGTGGCTACCCCTTATGAGCTCTTGAAAGTGGAGACTGATGCTTCCTCCATTATCTATTCAGAGAGGAGGAACAGAAAGGATAACTAGCCCTGTCTCCCTCTTGAACCAGTACCAGAAAGGTTCTCCTAGGCTAGGCAGCCTGCCACCAATCCCCAAATCCAGTAGTGGCAGTGCTGTGGAAACATCCTTCTTGTCCTGCTGCACTGACAGAGATGCCCTAGACTGCACTTAACTCAGGGTAAACTCTACCATAGCCCTGCCCAGACTTGGGTCTTTTTTGGCATAGCCTCCTATACAGTCCAGTGAGTTTTAGAGACCATAAAAGAATTGTGGATGAGAACGGGGTGGATATTTTTCACAGCTGGATGGATGAAGGCATTAAATCCAACCCAAAAAGCCCCTTCTGAATTTGGAACGGCAACAGTGATTCCCGCTGACAGATCCCTCATAGGGAGGAATCATGACTGCCCCAGGAGAGCGAGTGAGTACTGGTCATCACCTCTCCCCTCCAGAGATGACTAAAGGCAAGAGTTTGGGAGCTCAGGGTTTGTTGTAAGTGACATATAGAGAAGGAGATAGAAAATTCTTCTTCCCTTTGAGAATAGGACAGGAAGGCTGTTTACTTCCATGGGGACCAGGGGAAGTGTGTTCAGTGCTAAGTAGTGAGATCAGGTGACTTGTTCCTTTCTTCTCCTTCTCCCAGCTCAGTCAGGAGGACTTGGTGTGTCAGGCCACAACTAAGAGCTCATGCACTTTTAACGTCCAGTCTCAATAGCAGCCCAGAACTGGCATTTTGCCCACTCTATATAAAAAACAAGTCCAATACGTTTGGACTTCTGTTCCTAATTACGAATCCACAATGTGAGAATGGGTTTGAAATGAAGCAAAATATGTTCACCCCTTCCCAATAATACTAAAGCTCTTCTAACCAACTGGAGTAATATATGCCTTTTCCCAGGAGTCATACACGATAGGCCTCAGTCTGCACAGCAAAACAATTCTGGTACCACTAAAATAAGTAGAACACCTGTTCTAAAACTGGGAAACACATCACACCAACTACATAATTAAAATAAGGCATTTCTGAAAGGAACTGGAAAGAGTAGTCAATGTACTTGGACACTGTCCAACAGAGTAGACAGATATAAGAGTCCCGATTAGTATTTCACTTGCACTGGTGTAAATCAGGAGTAACATCACTCATGTGAATGGAGTTACAACAGTATATGTGAGATCAGAATCAGGAATAAATAATTCCTCTTTTTTTTCCAGCTGGATCATAGAGTTCAACTGACTGGCAGCCTCTCACTGAGAAACTAGCTGAAAATGGCATCTCCTGAGCTGGGTTAACCATGGAAACATAGCGTTGGGGGCCTAGCAACAAAAAGACGCATTCCTGGAATTTGTAAACAAAATTACTTTCCCTGGGTTCTTTATTTCAACCTGCTCAAAAAGGCAGCAAAATGTACCAACAATTTTACAGATCGTTTCAGACACTTTTTGGAGGTAAAGCAACCTTCATGGAACTTGGAGGGAGAAGCATGAGTTATGGGTGGAAAGAGTTTGGAGGAGGCATCAAGATGGAAGTCAGTCTGTGTGTACATGGCTTGAATGCTAGCTGCAGTTGCAGCATGTCTCTGAACAGTTTTTCTAATAGAGTCAATTTAGTTTTACAACCAGGGAGTCTTTTCATGTTATTTCCCAGCACATGGTACATGAAACAGGAGGTGTCTGAGGGGTCCACAGACTACATCTAAGGGGTCTTCAAAAGGTTGTTGTTACCATAGAACAATGGTTTTCAACCTGAGGTCTTGGAACTCTGGGTGTATGCAGACTATGTCAAAGATTTCCAAAAGGAACGTCCATGTGAACATTTTTTAGGCATCCACAAATGAAAAAAGCTTGAAAACCAGTGGTTTATACCATCATTATGAAGCAAAGAATTACAGCTTTTAAAAGTGGGCTAACTTTTCTTCACCTTGCATGTGAAGCCATCAGAATAGCCTAGCTTCATTGTAACCTCTCCCATCTTGTGGGAAGGCACTATTTAAACATCCCCCTTAGTTCCCATTATGCCTTGCTAGAAGCAAATGACAACCAGGAGGTCTACCAGCGTGTACTGCATTTCCCAGGCTTCCCTGCTCAATCAGTTCCCAGAGGAAGACTGGCTTTAACCACCAAGAGTCAGCCTGCTGCCTTGCCGCTGGAGAGAGAAAAGAGTTCTCCAGACTCCCCTACTTGTGGCCTAAAGCTGGGGTCAGCAGCACACATATGATTATAAAAACCAAAGTGCTTCCCTGAGACCACATCCTCCCTCTTGGTGGTAATGTCACCTTTCCTATATGGATTTGTATAAGGCAAACCTGAAATACGGTGGTAATGGCTCCCCTCAATACCCTCAAAGGGCGCATATACACAACTACCCCTGGAATTAACATATTGGATCAGATCATTATGTATCTACTTTGCATCACATTTCTCACATCCCTAAAAATAAGGCACAGAGATGATCACGTCTTCATAAACCAAGCAGAAACTGATTAGCTTATGCCATAAATCATGAGTGCTCATATTCTTCACAAATGTAAATCCTATCTAACATAACACCGGATGTTCTCATACTCTATATTATACACAGAAAACTATGTTGGAAGAACATTGTTAAAGTTGCAAAGTCATGCACTCAGAAGTTGGGAAATGTCAGAATTAAGGCTGCCTGTGCATTTGTTATCTTTTGATTGTTTGACTCTTGCACTCTAAACATATTCTTTTAATGTTGATTTTTGTGCATAACTTCCTCTGTTTTTTTTAAAAAACAGACTGACAAAACAGAAATTGAAACGTGGCATAATATTGACTCCCACATGGGTCACCTGCACTGTTGGAACCTTTAGATCCACCTAATACGTCCCCTGTCACTTGAGCTAATGGGGAAACTTATAGCAATAGTAGGTTGTCATCCTCTGTGTGGACCAGCACTAAATTGGAAGGGGACATTTTGTGAGTTGGTTTTACAGCTGTTTGCTGACTGCAGAGGAACAGAGACACAGGAATCTTAGGTTCCATTACAGGCTCTGGAAGGAAGTATGCTGTAGTAGGCTCAGACTCTTCTGCCTATGTCAGCCAAGTGTGATCCTTCTACCCTATCCCCTCCAACCTATGCTTCTCTCAGCCCTGTTTCTTCCCCCCCGACTCCTTGTGCCAATCCCATTTTCTTCACCTAGTCAATCCCAGTCTCCATTCTTCAATCTTCTCAGCCCAATCGCAGTCTCTCTCCACTCCCAGTCCTAGTCTCCTTGTCCAGCTGTTCCCATTTCCCTCCACCATTCCCAGATCTTTGTCCCCAGTCTCCTTGGCTAACCAGTCCCAGTTCATCCTTTCTGGGTCCTTATCTGATCAGACTCTCTCTCCTGCCTCTGGCATCACCTAGCCACCTCCCTCCCCACTCATGTTCTCTGTCCCAATCTCTCCCACTCCCAACCTCTCTCCCTGGCTCCTTTCCAATTCAGTATCTTCCTCTGCCCTCACCCCAACCCTTCAGCTCCTTGTCCCAGTCTCTTTGCCCAGACAGATCCAGTACCTCCAACCCCTACACTGTGGCTCCTATTCAGAGCTTGCTCTCCTTCCTTCTTACCTCCTTTCCCCCACCCCATTCATCCTTAGTCCCATTCTTCTTGCACAGTCAGTCTCAGTCCCCATTTATGATCCAATCTCAGTTTTCTCCTTCCACCTACTTGTTCCCAGTACATCCCATTTTCCCTTCCTGGTGACTTGCCCTAAGTGACCCATCCCCATGAAATAAACTTGAAATAGACCAAAACCAGCAACTTAGACAAGTTCAAAATATACAAATATCAGGTATCCAGAGAGAGAGAGAGAAAAAAATGAATAATCAATATTTTCTAGGCACTAAGTAGCCACTGCTGGTTCGTGGATATAGTTTGAACTGAAATAGGGCTAGTTCTTTGGATAATTTTGTGTTTCAAATTGAACAAGTCTCCTAGCACTAGTTTTGAACAAATATCCTGTAATGTTTTATTTTTATATAAAATTACTTGGAATTTCTACAAAGTATGTGTGAGCGGTTTCATGTTAACAGAGGGAAAGATGAGTCCACCATCCCTCATTTTCCTTCCTGTTGCTAGATGATATAAGCTCTAATAGTGCCCAAGCAAGGCAGGCTTGATTGAATTGCCACTTCCAGGCGGTCCTGACCCTTTGGGATCTCATATACAGGCCCTTGATTTGAGTATACCCAACTTTGTCTGGAACTTGCTTTAAAAATATGGCATTGTTTTAGTCATTATTGTGCTGCTAGGTACATAAACTGAAATGAACCTTGGTGCTGCCCCAGAAGTCATGTACATGTTCAATGAAATGACAATATTTCACCCGATTGCTGCTGCTTAAAAGCTTGCTGCCCCGTTCTGCTGCAGAGAATCTGCCACGGATGCCAAGAGCAAAGAGATTAACAGTGTCAAACTTCAAAAGATTTAGTCCAGTCAGACAAATTCAAACACATGTTGGGTGGGTAATATAGATCTATAAAATTCTTCTGAAGCAGGATCCTGCTATTCCTAATGTAAGCCACACAGTAATATTCAGCTGCCAAAGTTTTCATCTGGCAATAAATGAGTGGCTCAGAAGCATAACACGGGGAAGCAAACAACAAAAAAGCAAAAGTACTGTACATATATAAAAGCACCCTGTAGAGTATTGTAAGCATGAGGGTTATTTTATAAAGCTTACACATTGGAGTTCTTATTTCATCAATTTGTTTGTAAGGTTAAATATCTGACTTTCTGCAACAGACATGTAACTTAAAACCCCAAGAGTACCCTTGGGTGCAGACCAGAAAGGCTAAATACCACAAGATACAGCACTGATTATCCTGCCCATACTAAGAAGGAAGCCATGTTTCAAAACAATTTGAAATGACTCCTTTACTAATAAAAATTGACTGTCTGAGGTGTACAGGGCCAAACTGTTCTACAAATTGTGCTCAGAGACCGTGGGTGAATTTAGGTTTGGCCTTGTCTGCATCACCAAGCCAAAGTGCTGGCTTGCACATCCATAGGAGCCATTTCCATAGTTTTCAAACATGTCTCCTTTCTTAGTAAAGATGGGTTTACTAAAAACTGCGCTGAACTCTGTTGAATCTTAATGAACCATTCTGTAAACCTGGTCTGAGTTCTGAGTTTGCAATGAAAACTGAAATCATGCCAGTGTCTAGTGGTTTGGGGTTTCATTGACACTATTTCACATAGCTCTAGTTACTGGCCAGAGAATTGCTAATAAATACTGGGTGGCTGCATCAACACTAGACAATTGGACCACTGATTGGTGGGATAGCACTGATGTTAGTACAAAAACTGCAGTGGATCTATAGCAGCCTTACTATTTGGTTTGCATTTCAGCAACATGTCCTCATTTACTACATTCTCAACCTTTTCTGCTGAAATGCCCCTTAGGTTTCTAGTCCACAGTCCCCACTACAACTACCTGAAGACATGGATTCTGGCAAATTTTGAAAGCTCTTTCTGGAGTCCCTGAGAATTGTGGGGGAAGAGTTCACATTCCCATATGGATGACACTCATTTGCTCCTTGCTTGCAAAAAAAGACTTTTGCAGAAAAATAATAGGTAACTAATAGAGCACTTTTCATCAGTAGATGTCAAAGCACCTTACAAAGGAGGACAGTATCATTGTTCCCATTTGACAGAGGGGGAAACTAGGGCACATAGAGCTGAGGTGACTTGCTCAGTGTCATCAAGCAGGCCAGTGCCAGGCATAGAGCTCAGGCTGCTGAATCTTGATCCAATGCGCTATCCTCCAGGCCACACTGACTTTCTGAAGCAGTCATGAGGCATTTGATGCAGGTGCAGTGAAGAAGTGGAATTTTCCTGCAATAGTTCCCATCCCTCTGGAACAGCCAGCTCTATGATAATCTCATTGGGATTGACCCATGAAACATAGATTGTTGTTCTTTAGACCTGGGAGGAGAATGGAGATTGTCCTGTGCAAGAAGACTATGGATATTCCTGGGCCTAGTATTTTTCTGCTATTGCTTTGTTCACCGCTTCACATAAATTGTGAGTCCACTGTGTACTCTTCGGCTAAATAAGGTTGGATTCAGGCAAATTCTTCTGGTGGAGAAAAGCCTAAAACAGGTCATTTTAGACATTGATGTAAATTTTAAACTGACACTGCCCTGTTTTAACTACACTTTTATATTGTACCCAAAGGTACAAGTTATGATGGTCCCCAATTTTCAATGTTTGAAATATACTGAAATTTCACGATACTGAAGAAAACAGCAGCAATAAAAAAAAATCCAGCTACTGCCACTAAAAAATGGTGGTTCACAGTAGGCCAAATCCCTGGGTCCTTTAAATGAGCATAGTTTTATTGACTAGGCCTCTATACACTAGCTGAGGATCTGGCCCTATTTTCCCATGTCAGTGTATGCCACAAATTAGATGTCTTACCTCTCCCAAGCAGCAGTGGGATTTATGTGCATAAATCCTTATGCATAACGATGAAATATATCCCACGAAAAAACCCGTCTATTTTTTGCGTGTGTCATAAAACTTAAAAGAAGCACAAATTTTAGCTCAGAGGGAACTTTTATGACCTAGCTATAAATCTCTGCATGGAGTGGTTTGCAGTTGAAACACTGACAAACCCTCAAGCAGAGCAGTGCCAGTGGGCGCGACAAAAATGTGTGCTCCAAATTCTACTCCAGTGCGAACAGTGTGTGTGATGCCAGTATTCTCAGAGTCCACAATAGAGTAACCACTATAAAGACTGGAAAATGATTATTTTTGAATTATTGTCCTCTTCAGAAAATAACTACACAGACAGGATAATTTTGTTGCTAGAACAATTTGGCTCATACGTGTTAACAAGATGCTATCAAAACAACATTTTTTTTTATATAAATGCAAACAGGAGAAGAAAAAGAACTAAGGAACTTGTTCTGACACTTCTGTTCTAACAAAGGGAATGCTTTTGGTGTTATACTTTCAGACAATCAAACTTCTTTTTCATCCCCTTTACAAGTATTAGTGTTTAGTGTATTAGTGTTTCTTCATTTCTAGCTCCGACTTTATTGAAATGTTGTAGCTCACGTTTTCATATGTTTTCTTCCTTTTTTCTAGTTACAGAATATTAAAAAAATAATGAATATAAGAAAATGGAGCACATTAACAACTCTCAGAGTTAAATTTGGTATCATACCAAATTGCCTTGATCAGTTAATCAACCTCCCTTCAGTTTGTTTTCTTGCCTCCTTCATGGCCAAATTGCTCATGAGATAGAACAATATTTCTATCCCATAGTTCCTCTGATGGACTTAATGACTATGCCTATTAATTATTAATAGTAGTCTTATTTGAATTTCCCTTCTTTACATTTCGTGGTAGCAGGCCACCTCTGCTTGCCAATCATAATTATAACTACTGACTCTATCACATTTTGCTTTTTTAAATGAAATATAATGTTTGGCTTGGTCCTGTGCCAAAAATTGGATCAGTCCCAAATTTGTAATAACATAGCCTTGGCTGATGTTTCTTAGTAACATGTGTAAATAGGAAAAAACAGTTGCACTGCAGCAGCTTGATTTGGCCACATGTGATTACAGTTAAAGAATACGGGAAGAAAATCAGTGGTCTTTCCATGACAGGAGGCCAGTTCACCAATAAGCACATTGCACAGACACACGAAAGGGCAGAGATATGAAAAGTTAACCACTTTCTTTGCCTGGCATCAAGCTAATGCACCATATAAAGTATTCACTAAGAACAGCAGCTTGATATAAGTCATCAACTAAAAGATGAATATTCGTACTCACACACATACTCCAACCTCCTTTAGAATATTCCATCTGGTGAATAATAATTATTTACCTCTGGTAATATTAACACCTTGTTATAAGTAATCACCTTTGTTATAACAGCACCTTTTTCCATTTAATGATGCTCCAAGTAGTTGGCTCCCATAGATAGGACTGTATTGATAATAAAGTGTAAGTGGAACAGTTAGAGATGGGCTCAAGCTTGTAAAATTTGGATCTGGATCTGGATTTTGGACCAACCAAACCTCCATAGTGTGTGGATCTGAGTTTTGTGGTTCAGGCCATTGTAAAGATAGGGGTCATCCTCAAACTTGGATAAGATTTCAAATTCCCCCAATGTTCAGAAGTCTTTGGATCCAAGGTATCTGGATTCATAGAAGAATGACCCCATGCCCACTAACAATATTAAACGGGGGCAGGCGGGTCATTAAATGGGGGGGAAGAGAGTCAATAAGAAAAACCACAATTCTTTTGATTACTTGTGAAATCATCATAGAATTCTTTTCTCAGAGTCCAAAATGCTATTTCTGGGGGGAGAGTGATTTTGTGGGTTACATTTTTCTCTTTCTTTCTTTGTCTGGGTTATTTTAATTTCTTTATAAATTAAGCATCATATATTTACCTTAGAAAGAAATGCATCAAATCCATAATAGCATGAGTGCTCGTAGCAATGAACCACCTTCTTGTTCAGAAATCCATTGTCTACTGTGGGTTACGTGAGTTTTATATATTTATTTGACAATGTAACCATTTTTAAGCTTAAAAATAACATTCAAATTAAAAAAGGAAAAAGCTGCTTTCAATGCAGTGAACTTCACCTGGCCGTTCCATCTCATATCCTGCACAGTGAACAGTTCTGTCTATGCTACAGTCTACCCCACAGGACTCAGGCATTTTTATCACTGTGCAGGCAGGGATTGATGAAGTCAATCTCTTGTTCATATTAGGGACCATTTAGAAGGTCTGCACACTGACACAACCCAAAGCTGTGTCTACTTTTGGAATTCTAAGCCCTGTCAACACTATAACCTCCACCATTGATCTGGCAGAGGTACACCACTGATGAAGCCTGGGGTCCTATGCTCAAGTATGAGAGTAACATTTCTCAGTACGTTGGCACTTCTGCTGTTAGAACCTGATAATGCAGCGATGTATGGAAAAATAATGGGTATAAAAATTAAATAGACTATTTTGAATTTCAAAAGAAGTTCAGTGGAAGTCAGATTCATGTCTGCATGAAACTTGGAGGGAATCTTCTCTTATTTGAACTGTTATATCTACTACTATAGACAAGTGAATTTTCCATTTACATCAGAGTTTGAAAATATTCAGTGTTTCCCCACTGTGTACAGGTGCATTCAACTTGTTCCATGAAATTTTAAAGATAAGAACATTGTCCACTTTTCTAGGCTCTATTTGACCTCTCTCATTTGCCTACCACTTCTTGGGTGTAAAGTTGTTTTTCAAAGTCTAATTAATACACCACATATGAACATGAACATTTCAATGTGTGATTTGGTGGTTACAGCAGGAAGCTGGGAGTCAGGACTCCTGGGGGCTGGCCATTCCCGGAGGTCCTGGCGTGCAGCAGAGCAGACATGCATATATTCATTCAGTCAGATGCAAAATGGAACAAAGTGAATTGAAAAGGCTGTGACTGGATTCAGGGGGCCTGGGGTCTTCGGCGGTGGGGGGCCCCCGCTTTGGTGGTAATTCAGCGGTAGGGGGTCCTTCCACTCTGGGACCCGCCGCTGAAGTGCCCCAAAGACCCACAGCGGGGACTCCTCACCACCGAATTACCGTCGAAGCGGGACCCAGCACTTCGGCGGCGGGTCCCGCTTCAGCAGTAATTCGGTGGAGGGGGGTTCTTCCGCACCAGGACGGAAGGATCCCCCGCCACCGAAGACCTGAAGTAGAAGAAGCTCTGGGGGCCCGGGCCCCGCAAGAGTTTTCTGGGACCCCCAGAGTAAGTGAAGGACTCCGCTCCAGGGGCCCCAAAAAACTCTCATGGGGGCCCCTGTGGCTCCCGGGGCCTGGGGCAAATTGCCCCACTTGGCCTCCCCTCTGGGCGGTCCTGGTCCCCCTACCACACTATATGGCACTTCAGATATTGTGTACTCAGGAACAGGTGAGAGCAGGTGAAATGGGGCAGGAAGACAGAAGCAGCACAGCAGTATCCCCCATTTGTACAAACAGAGGAGCAGCATTAGCATAGGGTTCATAAAAAAAACAGATCCGGGCAGCTCTAATTTACACTTTCCGCTGTAGGTGGAATGTATAGCCCAGGAATAAAATGGCTATATTATAGGTTCAAACAGAACCCACCAGTGCCAGCACGGAAAGTGGGGCATAGATGCCCACTATTATAACGTAGGAAGATGGGTCAAGAGAACCCTGAAGAAGTTCATTAGGCACATATACAGAACATGACTGCACATTACATTGGTAGAAGCAAAGCTTTGCATCTCACAGTCTCTCTCACGCTGCATATTCACGGAATCTTAAGTATGCTAAGAACGTTCATTACTGTTCGACACCTCCTTCTCATGGGACAACTTTGTTTATTGCTGTTGTTTTTTAAAGATGCTGTTTTATATTTGCCATTTACTGATTTCAGAAACTGCTACTTACAACTTTTCGATGAAAAATTAACACTTCTGACTAGTCCTGGGTGCTCTTTTGAAACTTCTGTTTCTAACATAAGCACAGACGTATTATATGCATTGTGATAAGTAGGTGTACATTCGGTCTTTTGGATACTACAGAGATGGGGCTATATGGGAACCTAGTTAGACATACAGAGTGTGACTACTCATTCTGGATGGCTGCAAGAGGGTGCTTTTTTTTTTAAACAAGAAATTAACTTTTATATGAAGAAAACAGCAGTAATGCAAAGAAGAATTTAAATGTGACCCAGCCATAATGTAGCACAGTGATTTTAGTGGGACTGGTGGTTGTAAGATGCAGTTGTATTTTCAGTGGCAGACCATCCCCCATATAAACTCCATGGGGTCCTGCCCTGGTAGAACAGCTGACGTCATAGACCCTTCTGTCGATTACCAGCCACCGCTCCTGCTGTGGGTGCCCCTGGCCCACTAAGAGCATGATATTCTCCAGGGTGAAGCACCACTGGGAGGAGCCCGCACCCGGCTCCGGCTCCATCATCCCTGCCTTGGGACCCCACAGCAGAGCCATTCCCCCACCCGCTGTCACAGCACTGAGACCTGCCAAGCCAGTCACATACTGAACTGGGTCTGCTCCACTCTGTCATAACCAAGCTTTGTACTGTCAGCAAAGGCAGATACATTAGCCCCAAAATGTTAAAAGCCCTCTTCCTTACTACCTGAGACGGGGTTTTCTCAGGTCAATGAGGGACACCTGATTCCAATTATGGCCTGCCTGAGGCCTTTAAAAATCTTCCTCTGGTGAGAGAAAAGGAGAGAGAGAGAGACAAGCTACTGCCAGGCTAGTGGCAATAGGGAAATAAGCTTCTGCAGGGTGGGAAGCTGGGCTTCTTCCCATAGGGGAAACTGTCAAACCTGAGGCCTGCTGGGGGAAGGACTGAAACCCCAGGGCAATCAACTGGGCAACATCCTGCACCAGGGAGGAGGCAGCGAAAAGTACCCCTCTGGATTTTTTTGTTTCTTTTTGTTTGAAGGAGGATCAACCTTTAGGCCAGCCTTCACGCCTAGCCTGATAGTATGACCAAGGGTGCGCAGAAGTGGGAAGGCAAACCCAGTCCCGCCACCATCACCAGTGTGGGAAGCACTAAATCTGGTGAGACGAAGGAGGTGCCTTGCCACAAGGGTCAGAGCCTGGCCCTCACTGTGGTTGGTTTTTAAATCAATCTGCTAGCACAAGGCAACTACAAAGATGGCTTATCAAGATACCCAAGGATTCTCGTGGGGTGAGAGCATCACTGACAGCCAAAGACCTGGAGATCCTCCCATGCCAGAAAGACTCCTTGGAGGCTACTGCAGCCAATGCAGGTTAGAGCAGCTGTGATGCCAGTTTAACTTGCCCCAGGGGCTGAACTGGATGCAGTATGGGAGCGCAGCCAGGTTTGCTCCCTCCAGAGTCTTGCACCAAGCAGAACTTAGACAGACCTGAGGATGGAGTCCAATGAGTATTTTATTTTTAATTTGTATTACACTAATACCCAAAATGCATACAGATGTCTAACATCCATAGAAACTTATAGTTTGCTTTATGTTATAAATGTGGTAAAGTGTCCCTCCTGTAAGTACGTGAACCATGCTACCAGAATGGAAATGATTATGTCATTAAGACAAATTATGGGAATGACTATTCCGGTGTTAAACCTATGACTATGCCCAGTGTGCACTAGATGTTTGCCGAGGGCCAAGTAGACTCTGTCTGAGGTGAGTATGCATTAAATACAAGTGCCGGAATGTTTACTGTAATGCCAGAACATTATAACACCAAAGATGGAGCTTTTAATTTCAGTTCAAGGCCAATGTATTCGCAAAGAAACCTTGAAGAAGAAAAATGGTGAGTCCTTACAACAACAGTTTAAATATTTTCCATTGCAGAGATAGCTCCTACAGTGAAGGTGATGACATTTCTTCACATGGCGGCTCAACACCATTGCAGGTATATAATACTTTTGCAGGCAGAAGGAAGAAAAAACGGCATTTGGCAGAGACTTTGAATAAATCTGAGAGGTATTGTAACCCCTGAAAATATGTTACTTATGAGAGACATTTATTTTTCATTCACAATCAAGGTCAATGTGAAACAGTTGATTCATATGTTACTCACTTAAAACTTGGAGTTCAAGCATGAATTTAAGGGAGCCATGTGACTCTGCTACATGAAAGTCTTGACACTTTATAAATTCTTAAAACACACAGATTAGTAAATTAAAGGCTCATATGTGGCATACAGAATGACCCAGTGATATTCAGAGTGTTATGGGAGGCTGATTTAGCCCTGAGCATAGCCATTTGGAGAGTGTGTGAAATACAGATCTGGGACAGCTCCACTGAAAGCAATGGGGCTACAATGATTTACACCAGCTGAGGATCTGGCCCCAGGGCGCCAAGTGACTCAGTACAGAATGGGCTAGTCCACGTGACATCATTCCAAAAACTAGAAATCAAGGCAACCAAAAAAGCAATCAAAATAAGAGCGCTGAAGGCCAAAGTTTCTATGCAAAAGATGGAGTTGAGACTATGAAAGCTAGTAATTGCCCAGCATTTAGTCAAATATGCCATAAAGTCAAAAGGAAAAAACATCTTCCCAAAGGTATAACACACAATTAAAACCACAACAGTCTCTACATGCTTGGATAACAGCACAGCAGAAAGCCAGATCTCTTTGGAGGTACAGTGAATGAAGGGCACAGTGTTTTGGACTGGGAAACAGATACAAACGAACAGTAATAGCCGAGCTGTATCCTTTGAATTGGATACAATTTAATAATAGCAAATACACCGCTATTCCAAAGGATGAGCTATAATACTGCATCTATGGGAAGTGTTCAGAAAGCTAAAGCAAAGTGGGATTTTTCATATTCATACATAAAATGCTATTACAAAGGTAAGTAGCTACTGTATCACAACTGCTTTAAAAACAATGGGCCAGACTCTGATCTCTGAAGTCAACAGACGTTTTGCCTTTGACATTTATGGGCCATGATTTGGCCCAGTGTGTTTAATTCATCACATTACAGAAGCTGTCCATTGATATAATGCCACACTGGGGTAAAAGTGGAATAGCGCAGTGGTGAATCAACCCAGTAACACTTAATGACTTTCTAAGTTGTATATACAGTTGTGCCTCTGATATTAGGACAGAAAACTTGCCCAGTTATGAAGTTAGTTACAAAGAGGTTTGCTATAATTGTCATAGGATCACTTACAGAGGAGATAAGCCAGAATAATTCTCAGATGTATCCGAACAGAGAATGCCACATCAAGGGAGAGAAATCTGTTACTCTGATGATGCATCCACCAAGAAAAATTCCATTTGCTCTAACAGCTAAAGTAAAAAATAAACTTAAGAATTCAGATAGAGGCTAGTTCCAAAGACAGTAGCAGATTCCTAAACCTCTTTATGTGGTCCAGCCACTAAAGGAACATTTGGCCAGTATGTTGTACAGAAAAGTTAGGAGTTACTAAAAAGGCAGAACAACATAAAAAACATGTTTATACTGTGGTTGTCACTGAAAAGCCAAACACAGCACAGATATGTACAGATCCACATGATTTAGATATAGCTATAAAACATAAACATCAGATAAAACCTGTTGAAGATGTGTCCGCTCTCAGAAACAAACATGTTTTGCAAGTCAAGTCTGATGACTTCAGCAAATATTAGTCCTGCTCCCAAGGCATTTTAAAGAATAATTCCACAGATCTTTAAGGAATTAAACAGTGCTAAATTTATAACGGCTGATGATTTCATTTAGATGAGGGACATAAGGAACACAATAAAAGACACAGACAAGTTTTACCGAAAGTGGGAGCAAGACACCTAATATTAAACTTAAAGAAGTAAACATTTGGTCTAACAGAAGTTATCTACATTGGATGGGAAATCGGGCAAAGACAGATTAATCACTGATTCAAACAAATTGAAAGCAATAGTTGGGCTGTTCACTCCAAACATAGCCTAGATCTACAGCTATATGGGGATTATGTGACAAAATTCATTCTAAATCGGTCTATGACTAATAAGGGTTTGAAAAATCCTGAGCAGTCTGGCTGAATCCAGCAAAGCACTTAAGCATGTGCCAGCTGCATAACCATGAGTTACTCAATTGACTTTAATGGATTATTCAACTACTTAAAGTTGGATCAGGCCAAACGTTGGATTAGATCAGCGTGCTCAGTACTTTGTACAGTCAAGTCCTGTGTCCTAATGAAATTACTGGAAAGTGTAAGTGACATTGTGTAGCACTAGGGAGACACAAATAAACAAACATTTGAGCCACTACAAATGTTAATCACCATTTTCAACTATTATGATTTAATTAACCCAGTTGCATTGTCTGTATATCTCTTTCAAAGGCCTATGTGCATGCTTTAATGCAGGAAGGGCAGCCAGTTGCTTCTATACTGAGATCTCCATACAAGACCAAAACCACTTTTCCAATCCCTAAGCAAGAGAGCGATACAATACCCATATTTAAAAGGAGAACTCTACGTGGTTGTTTGAAGTTTCATTAATTTATATGTACACTTTTAATGTATATAAATACATCACATATCACTTGAAAGTTTTGTTTAAAGATCCTTTTATCTATAGCATCACTTAGAACGGAATGTGTGATCTTAGTGTGGAATGTAATTTGGGTTAGGAACTAGCCATACTCTTAATAGGTAATAAACAGTCCAACACCAACCGAAAGTGAAGCACTTTCCTATTCCTACCTCAAAATCAGAAAAAAAACAAACCCCACAGATATGCCCTCCCCCTAATTTTGCATAAAGTGAAATCAGTAGTTTACAATGGGTTAAAGAAAGAGCAGTCACATCCCCAAAGGTGGCCATCTGAGAAAAGAATTAGCAAAAATACAATGTATTGCTAGCAGGAGAAAGATTTGTTTCAGCAGCACTGAGTAAAAATGTTCAGCAAAACCCAGTCCTCATCTATGTACTGAAAAATGTTAGCAAGGGGCAAGAAATATTTTTGTTTTGGCCTGCGGTACATACTTAGCTAACAGACACAATAGCTTCCCAAGAACTCAACTGAAAGTGCTGATCAGGCTCATGAAATCCTAGAGAGATTATGGGTAAAGCTAGAGAGAATTTGACCTAGAAATCTATTTGTTGTTACTTGATTCCTACTCTAAAATCCATGCAAAGGCCAAAACTAATTAACAAGTTGTAAAATGTTAATGGTTATCAATACTGAATCACAGTGTGTGCAAGGCATAGAATACTAAGGGTTCAGGTTACTGACAATAGCCCCCAGTTCACCAATATATTCACAGAGCAATGGGAGGACTGAGAAAACCAGTCAGAAATAAAAAAATAACCTCTCTAAATATGCAAATAAGGATATGCATCCAGTCCTGCTGGATCTTAAAACTACACCAATAAACACCCGCTTTTGTAAAGCCAATAAAGAAATTGGTTTACCTGCCACTGATGCTAATGGGCAAATGATCAAGGTCTTTACTATCCGCATAACCTCAGTTATTCAAACCTAAGCAAACAGCAGACTTACCAGTACATCTGTGAGAAAGACAAAAACCCCCAAGAATGTTAGTATGAGAAACATATGGAACCATTGCCTGCATCCATAGCCACAACCATGTTGTTATAGCAAACCATCCATCTGTGAACTGACAAAAAACAGCCTGAAGTCAGGAAGCATTTGCAGCCCAGGGTAGACTTGTGATTGTATATTCTGAAAATGGACACTTTGTGGTATCAAAGATATGCGTGGAATACCTGTGACATCCCAGATACCAATCAGTGCAGAACTAAGTGATGAAAACTGGGCTCTTAAAGGAACAGGGTGGAGCATCTGTGGTTAAGGCATTGGACTGGGGTTCATGGTGCCTGTCGCAGACTTCTTGTGTGACATTTGGCAGGCTGTGTAATCTCTCTGGGTCTTAGTTCTCCATCTGTAGAGTACAGTTAATAATACTTCCTTTTTCTCAGCCCTATCCTCATTTTTCTTGTCTACATAGACTGTAAGCTCCTGAGGACAGAGACTGTCTCTTGCTATATGTGTGCACAGTGCCAAGCAAAACACAGCTTTGAAGTCAGTTGAGGCCTATATGCACTGTTATAAAATATGAAGTAATAACAACAACAGATAAGGGAATGAGAGACTCTACATCAATGCCAGCAGAGTCACTCCAGACACATGCATATTCAATTTATGAGTGTCATCCAGAACAAACCTTGTTTCGCACACAGAGATGCACATCTGGGGAGTAGAAAATGACCACTGGCAACGATCAAGAAACCCCTATTATTCACTAGAGGTGACTAGAAATGGAGGAAACAGTTCAAATAAATAAGATCCTTTTTCAAATCTTCATCCAAAACTCAAGCTAAGACTTGAGGTCTAAAAAGTGGAATTAACTTTCTTCATTATTTTCCAGTGTTGATTGTAGTTCTGGTACTGTCTGTGGAAAAGGTAAAATGGTAGGAGGAGTATAGATTTGTTAGTTGTGATGTGAACATCAGCAGTATAATCTGATCTCTCTGCCAAAGTCTTTGTTTGATTAAATATCAATTGCAGGTGCAGCTGCTACCTATAGGTTATATCCATGTTGGTCAAACAGAAAACAATACCTCGTGTTAAAACATTACACCAGCAACTGGAATTTTTTGACATCTGTGATCTGCTTGTGTGAAATGTGGGTAGTGATTGCAGTCCTCTTGCCACTAGACAGAAATCTACATAAAACAACACCATCACAAGTATCAGAGGGGTAGCCGTGTTTGTCTGGATCTGTAAAAAGTGACAAAGAGTCCTGTGGCACCTTACAGGCTAACAGAAATATTGGAGCATAAGCTTTCATGAGTGAATACTCACTTTGTCAGACGCGTCTGACGAAGCGCGCATCTGATGAAGTGGGTATTCACCCACAAAAGCTTATACTCCTATACTTCGGTTAGTCTATAAGGTGCCACAGGACTCTTTGTCGCTTTTACCATCACAAGTGGCACCACTATCACTACTCTCAGCAGGGAGATCAGGATTTAATGGACAATGAACTATTCTCATCTTTGTTTCTCTCCAAAGCATGTTTGAGAAACATTGATGGGATGACATGGGCGAACTTGTGCTGCCAATATGTGTTCTGTGAATAAATAAAGCACTTCACAGTCCAGCAGTGTCAATCTGGCACCTTTCATGAGCACTCACACCAACATTGCTTTTTACACTATGCATTCTTGTTTATTTTCCACAGTGCACCAAGTCTTGTTAGGTGCTTAAGGTCTTAGGAGGTGCTGAGCACCCTCCGTTTTCAATGAAGCTCAAGACATGAGCTGAGGACATGGGTCCTTGCAAGATCAGACCCTCAGCTAGTTTGTTTTACACCAGGGGGAGGCAACGTATGGCTCACGTGCTGAAGGCAGCACATGAACTGATTTTCAGTGGCATTCAAACTGCCCGGGTCCTGGCCACCAGTCCGGGGAGCTCTGCATTTTAATTTAATTTTAAATGAAGCTTCTTAAACATTTAAAAAACCTTGTTTACTTTACATACAACAATAGTTTAGTTATATATTATAGACTTACAGAAAGGGACCTTCTAAAAACATTAAAATGTATTACTGGCACGCAAAACCTTACATTAGAGTGAATAAATGAAGACTTGGCACACCACTTCTGAAAGATTTTATCTCATGTGTAAGATAAGACATTTACACCCTGTTTTACACCATCAGGAATGCAACACAATGACCTTCAGGCATTAGACTTCCTGCTGATGCTGAGAACATTTTGCTCTTTGTATCATTTCCCAAGGAAGTCCAAAAAAGGCACCCCAATTTTTTTGTTATTCCATTTATTTCTGCTTTGACACACACATTTTTCCATGGACATATTAACATCCAGCTGTACATTCCAATTCCAAAAGAATGAAGGTTTTTCAGACACTTCATTTAAAGTTAGTTACTTTTTGGCCAATATTAATTCTGTTTTCAGAAATTTCATTGAAAAGGGCAAAATCAACTTTAACTTACATTTACCATTTTATATTGGGTGGGAAGGCAACACCCACTGTGTAGCTGCATGCAGAATTGCAGCAGACCTAACATAGCCTGGACACTGCAGGAAGGTTTCATGCAGATAGTTGCAACACAAAACTGAAATGGAGAAGTGTACCACAGGGCAAAGGAATGGCAGTAGGAGAAGAACTGCAATAGACAAGTGAGCACAGAGTCAGCACATAGCTCTGGGAAGCAAACGACAACAGTAGTCCCAGGACAGTTGTGGCTGGCCTACAACCTCAATCTGTAAGCACTGCGTGACCCATATGCCAGAAGGGTTGCCTTCTTCCCACTCCCTTTCATTACACAAGGTCTCTCAGGCTTACGCAACTACTGACTCTCTTTTCATGGGGAGATTCTCTTAGGCTGGTGAAACAGTCAGGAACAAGACTCCAGAGTCTAGCAGCCAGTGTCTGAGACTTTTGAACTCAGCACCATGACAGGCTGAATCTGCCTTCACACCGAGAAACTCTTCTCTCACAGGACCCAACATCCTTCAATGTCCTCTGCATTAGGCCTATAGCATGGCAGCAACCGTTAGCCAAGAGCAGTTGACTTTAGGTGAACTGCTGCCCACTCAGGTGCTTCCGTCATAGCCAGATAAAAACCTAACTGTTGCCTTCTTCCTTCACGGTGCTCCCAGTCTCTGCTGGCTTCGAGAGCAAATGACTGTACTCCTGCTTTTCCTATCTTCATGAGTCTCATCCCCATCTCTGCATCCTGCTAAAGCATCTCTGACATGAATGTTTTCTATAATGGTTCATAAAGACATTTTAGAAGAGCCAATTATTTTCCCTTTGGATTGCAACACTTTGCACCAAATGTAAGACGTTAAAGGTTTTTTTTTAAAAAAATCACACCTATCCCTGAGACCTGTCTGAAAAAGCATTATACTGGTTACTTTCTCTTTGGAAGGTACAAAGATACTATAGTGACAGGCACAGCATCGAAACTTAGAGATATGTCATCGGTTATTTCCCCTCTGAGTAAAAAACAAAGTTTAACACCACTCTTGAAAGATTCCTGCTTCCCAATATGTAATCATCGGCACAGACTGAGATTGATTGTTCGGGGCCTTTTTGAAGTGGTTCAGACTCTTAGAACCAGAGGCCTGGAAAACATGAGAATCACAGCTCAAAATAGCGCTTCATTAACAGGGAAGACAGATTCAATAGGTCCAACAGGCAAACCTAGGAGAAGGCAATCTCTTTGAAAGTTATGATAATAAAACTAGTGATGGAAAAAATAGCTCATAATCCATCCCATCCCCCCACCAATGAATGATATAACAAACAAAATCAAAGTCTTTCAGCTACAAGGAGGATAGGAACTCATCCTTTAGAGGTTGATAACTCTGTCATTTCATGTGTAAGATAAGACATTTATCTTTCAGACAACAAACAATGTAACATACACCTTTATTGTTTTTCAACATCAAGTTATCATTATTCTATTTTATCTAAAATTTATTTTCTTATGAAAAATTCTGTTTAAATTGCATTAATTCGTCTAAAATATAGAACAAACACAGAATTTGCTAAAAAAAAAAAAAATCCCCAGTTTGTGCTTGTGTTAAACTCCAGTTTGAATTTTCCCCAGTAGAGGGCGCTCAAACTCTAAATAAATACATACAGTTCTCTTAAACTTCATTTCTACTTAATTAGAGCTCCTATTAAAAGTCTTCACTTCATGGGAATTAGCTTGCTCTCCATCACACACACAGAAATGATGTAGACTGAGCAAGATTTCACAAATGACAGAATGAGGAAGCTTCAGTCTTCTAGGAAGTCTTTTTTCCATTCCTTTTTTTCTGGACAGACCAAGTTTTGTGCCAAAGGGAAGTCTCTCCCATACCAAGGCAAAACTTTAAGATTATAACTCAAGGAGGAGAGCGATTAGGATAGTGTACACCTTCCCATTTCATTTGGGGCAACCGTTTCCCCTTTAAATCTACTTCTGTCCTGTCTATCCATATACAGTAGCTACAGCGTCAGGTGCCTTCATGCAGGCAGAATTTCCTGTCAGGCTATATGTTAGGCTAGTGGCTGCCTGAGGGAGAGAAGCAGTGTGTACCCTTCCTATCCCATAAACACTCTGTGATGGCCCAGCACTCCTCAAGAGCAAGATATGAGAGCTGGAAGCAAGAATAGCCTAGGACCCATGTTGTGAGCAGGTTGTCAATAATATCCTTCCAATATCTTGCCTCTCATTCAGCACCATAGACTTCAACGTGCTTCGTGAAGATGGGTAAGCATCATTATTCCCATTTTACAGCTGTGAAAATAAGACACAGAGAGATTAATTGACTTGCCCAAGGTCACACAGCAAGATAATGGAGGAGCTGAGGGAAAATAGAGCTTGGATCTCCTAATTCAGCCTAGCATCCTATCTCCTGGAATGTACTGCCTTTCCTCTGTGCTATGCTGTCAAGCCCTACTACCTTTAATAACTTTGTAATGGGGAAAAAAGAGACAGAAATGGACGGTTTCCCTTAATCACTCTTTTACTGTGCATATCCAATAGTACAATGTAACTTACACACAGATGTATCAGTTAGAAAAATGTCTCCTTTAAAATGCTCAAGAGTTCTCGCAAAAGCTAACAAGGCAAAGAACTGGCATTATCTGACACTGGGCCTGCACACTGCCAGCTTGGCAGAATCGCCTGAAAGAACTGGTGATGCTGCTGCCAAGCTCTGTCATAGAGTGTGCACCATTGCAGACAGTGCTGTGGAACTTTTGCAGGGTCACAGAACCCCATGCACCTAGGCTCCACCACCATCCATTGCTTACCTTGATTTTGCAATTGCTCAAATAACATGGCAATGACAGTCATAAAAGTAGGATGATCTAGCGGCCAGGGCACTACACTAGGACCCAGGAGATGCAGGTTTAATTCCTGGCTCAGCCACAGCCTTCCAGTAAGACTGTGGGCAAGTCACTTAACCCGTGCCTCAGTTTCCCAACTGTAAAATGCGCATAATACTTCTCTGCCTCACAGGGATGTTGTGAGGATAAAATCCAGTAATGATTGGGAAGCATTCAGAGATTATAGTAATAAAGGCTATATAAGTACTCAGATAGATAGGTATCTAGATAGCCAGACAGATACGAGCTTATTGTGACTCTATGAATTTTAAACATTTTAAGATAAAAGCTGCTATTGCAAGCCTCTTAGGGTCAAGGAAATCCAAAATAAAAACAAACCACCAGCACTGAAATAATTGGGATTATTCACATTCAGAACAAGCAAAGAAAGTGAGCAAAATCATTTGCCAAGGTCATTTTAAAGACTTTAACCATCTAGACATCTGAGAATAAAAAGTTACATCAAGCAACTGAATATGTGAAGCCACGGACCAAGAAAAGCTGCAACAGTTTAATTTCTTCCCCCACAACCATTCAAATGGAAAGAAACAAATACAATGTTTTATCCTTGACTGAAAGCTTTGCAAGTCCGAACTCTGTAAATGAAAGGAAACTGGGCTGGCCAAATTCTGTCCTTATGACGCTCCATCTGCTTTAACCAGAGTTACCCCATGGATTAATTTGGCCCAGGACGTTTACCATTAAGAGAAAATTCAGTTAATCTTGATAGCACAACAGCTTTGAAGCACAGCGTTAAAATGTCAGAAGGCAACTGTCTCACTATTTAACCTCTTTTTCCTCAGCTCTCAGACACCAGCCTGATTTGTAGTTGCAGCTGATAAATTACAAGGTTGACTCTAGCTCCTAATCCACTGGCTAGAGATTTGCCTTCTTCTAAGTTTGGCAGGCAGAAAATTTTGTTTTAAAATGCACCCAAGTGGCATTTGCAGAGCAAAAAAGACAAGGCCGGCCCTGTTGCCTCCTGACTTCCCTCCTTCACATTTCTAAATACACACACAGTTGCATGCACCAGCACAACTAAACACAATCATTAACACACAATCACACAAACACATAAAGCAGAGATGAGCTTGAGCCACAAAATTCTGATCCAAATTCTACCCAGCACCCCAAGTTTATATTTAGGGTTTTGTTTCAGCCTTATCTCTAATTCAAAGCGAGTCATAATCACAGAAACACAGTGACAGAAATACACACACACATATTAACTTCCCTAAGAGGAAGCTTCCAAACCTACATGGCCTTAACTGGATCCTGATCCCCATAACCAATGACTAAAAAAAGCATGAAACTCAGTGTTATGAACTATGTGGAAACTGAGCTCTTCAGTCTTGTTTAACTGGGATACAATTTTTGTGTGTGTGTGTGTGTGTCCAACTCAGATAAGCTGACAATCTAATCAATTATTGCTGTAATTGCGCATGAGTTATTTGTTGTAAAGGAGGCCTGGGATCTTTCCTCTAGTGCATCTGTTATTCTCCCACTTCTGCGTTTCAGGGAGTCTCTTTAGCCTGAGGAGTCCCATTGTCAGTACCCAAAGAAGAAGGGCTGTTTCCATTCTTGTGAATCTGTGCATGTCCGTGTGTGTGTGTGTATGTGTGTCTTGGTACGATGCATGTTCAGAAATGTAACAGTGTATTTCTGCACAAGAGATGTCCCATATGTGTGTCTTATAAGGATGTGCAGTGTTGCACAATGTGTGAATTATTCTGATTCTTATATATACAGGTTTGAAATGGGTAAATTGAGCACATGTAATTTAAATGTATTAATATCAAAGACAGAAGGGCTGATGCATCATCAGAGGCTGTTGTTTAATGGATGAAAAAAGTTGGTGAACTCCAACACACAAGCATAAGTAAGGAAGCTAAGCACTGCAGGTTAAGGCAAGGTGCTAAAGTACAGAAGTGAGAACCCTTGAACCAAGTGACAAAGTGATTTATCTGTTTCTCATGTTATTTCCTTTAACCTCATATTTCACCTTTTTACTCTCTGCATCTAACTTCAGTGAACAAATAATGCATCCCCCCTTCCTTCAAAAGATTGGCAGCCATGGAGACTAAAGTCCCTTGTTTATCCATAGAAAAGATACAATACAGTTATCGGCAGTACATATCACTATAACCCTAGATGTCAGAAACCATGCTGAGGAGGGTCACACCTAGTGGTCAGAGCCAGAATGAGGCATTCAGGGTGGGTTTGCAATGAGGCGAGAATAAGAAAAAGGCTGGAGCAGGACTAGGAACAGGGTTGGAGCAAGAGGAAGGTTGGAGCAAGCTACGGCTTGAGGGGGTCTGTTGTCACTATCAGGCAGGGAAGAGTTCTAAGCTCTTGAGTTATCTTGAGCAGACTGACTGCTGTTCCTTCTGAGAGGTTTAAATACCAACCGAGAGTTACCAGACCAGTTTGTGGCTTGTGGATTGGCTGGAGCCCAGCACAGAAATAACCTTACAATAGTCTCCTTTGCCATTCAATCTTTGGCTTCTCTGATGAGATTGCCAACAAGGGTGCCAATTAGTCCCAATTGTGTAGGTCACTTTGCCTTTGTGCATCATTTCTCCAGCTGCAAGATGGAGATACTACTTCTTACACATTTGTATACTGTTTTGAAATGATAAGGTGCTTTATATGTGGTAAGTATTATTATGAATAACAATAGCAATCACATTGACAACCACAGTCAAGTGATGGATGTACAAAGCAGGAAGGGTCCCTGTGTCCATATATTCTTACTTGTTGTAGCATCTGTGCAATCCCTTTGGAGTCCATAAGCTCGCATGATGGTAACCAAAGACAGAATCTGGTCTCTTGACTTGGCCTCCAGATAACCAGAGGTTCAAGTTGGTACCTCCTGTTTCACAACAACTGGCTTAGGGTACGTCTACACTACGGGATTATTCCGATTTTACGTAAACCAGTTTTGTAAAACAGATTGTATAAAGACGAGTGCACACGGCCACACTAAGTACATTAATTCGATGGTGTGCGTCCATGGTCCGAGGCTAGCGCTAGCGTAATCTTCTGGAGCGTTGCACTATGGTAGCTCATTCCACTAGCTATCCAATAGTTCCGCATCTCCTCCGCTCCCTGGAATTCTGGTGTTGAAAGCCATGCCTGAGGGCAAAAATCATTGTCGCGGGTGCTCGGGTACAGGCCTCACACCCTCCCTTCGTCGAAAGCAGCAGTACAATCCATTTGTGCCCTTTTTTCCTGGGTGAACTGGCAAATGCATAGCACAAGCAAGCACGGATCCTGCTCAGCATCGAATACGCAATAGTGGACTTGTAAAACACTTGCGCGTCTCCGAGCAGTCTATCTGAACCGGACCTCGCAAAGCCATGTGAGGAGGAGGAGGCAAGCTACGGCAGCGGCGACGAAAGAGGATGAGACATGGACAAGCAGATTATCGTCAACCGCGGGCCCTGCTGGAGTATTCTGCTGCGTGGTAATGGGCAGATTCTAGCCATTGAATCGCCGAGTTTTGGCCCAGAAACAACACAGACTGGGAAACCGCATAGTTTTGCCAGTGTGACGATCCAGTGCTGCGAGACTTTGCATTGCGTAAGGGCCTTTCATGAACTATCACTTATGACTGCTTCTCCTGCCTCGAACACGCCATATATACCAAGAATGAAAGCAGCCCTCACATGGATGCAGTGAGTTGGTCAATACCTCTGAACTTGCAATGCCAAGACAGGCTCACCGGTCAGTCGGAATACAATTGGAGTGGGAAAATTCTAAACTGTGGGGCTCTTGTGATATGCAAGTAGCCAAGCAATCATTAAGCTGCTGCACGAAAGGTTGTACTCTGGGAACGTGCATGCCATAGGGAGCTTTTGCTGCAATGGGATATTTCCCTAACTGTGGGGGGGGCGATAGAGGAACCCATATACCTAAATTGCACCGGAGCACAGGCACCCATAACATAAACGTGCAAGGGGTACTTTCAGTGGTGCTGGTCAAGCACTGTGTGATAACAACGGGAACGTTCACCACACCGATAGGATGGCCAGGTATAGGTTCATGATGCTCGGCGTCTTCAGAAGCATGCTCGTTTAAACTGCTGCAGCATGAATTAACTTCCCCACCAGAAAATAGACAGATTGGGGGATGTTTGAAATGTCTAATAGTTAGTTCACTGGTGGACACCAGCTAACCCCTTGATGCCAGGTGGCTCATGAACCATATACAGCACACTGGACAGTGCAGCGAGCTTTCAACTACAAGGCTGACAAGTTCAGAATGGTGGTAAAAAGTGCATTGGGCGGTTAAAGGTCACGCGTGGCGAACATTACGTCACCTCGCTCGAGCACTCAGCCAACCATGTCCCTTTGTTATGAGCTTTGCTTGCTGTTGCTCCAACAATCTCATGTCGAGAGTAAGGGGAGACCTTTATGGCGGGGTGGGCGGCTGAGGAAATCCACCTGCCGCTGATTTACACGCAGCAGACACCAGGCAATTAGAAGAGCACACCACCAACGGTGCGCATCAGAGAAGCTTTGAAATGATTTTCATCACGTGGCCAGGGTAACGGTGTGACGGCTGTGTTTGTTTCCCTTCATAACCACCCCCTTGAATTCACTCATTCCCTGTAAGCAACCCACTTCTCCCTTCAGATTACAGCTGCTTAAGAAATAAAGTCACTATCTTTAACACCATCATGAATTCTTTATTAAAATTATTTCCTGTAACAACCCACCCTCACCCCCTTCGTACAGCTTGCTAAGGAAATAAAGTCACTTGTTTTAAAAATCATGGTATTTCATTTATTAACAGTAATATCAATAAGAGCCAGAGAACTGACAAGGTATTTCCCGGGTGTGGTTTGGGGAAGATAGGAAGGAAGGAAAAGGCCATTAAACTACTATTTCAACTGTATGGACACCTTTTGGTTGGACTTCCATGGGGGTGGAGTGGCGGTGCACAAAGCCTTCCCCTTGTGGTTCTTTTACATCTTACTTCTGTGATGGAAGATATGGAACTGGTGAGTGGTGAGGGTGGTACACAGGGCTTCAGCGGCAAAATCTGTGACCTCCACTAATCCTCCCTGAAGATCACCAACGTCGGACGCCCATACCAGTTGATACTGCAGCAGCTCCAGCGTTCATTCCTCGCCACCGCGCTTACTTCCTGCCTACACCTCTGACTTTCCTGCCGGCCACCATTTCTCTATCTCGAGCGTCTCTCCTCTCCTTCGAGCGTCCTTTGCATCTTTCCTGTAATTGATACCAATTCCTTTATTTCCTTCATTCTAGAGATCTCTTTCTATTGTGGTTACCTTCCAGATTCCTGAGAACATTCGTCTCGCGTCTTCTTTTTCCTTTCCGCCTTATATTCTGATTAATATTAGCCTTCTGGTATGGATGGTGGGGCCTTGAATCAGATTGTGCAGCTTGCATGATGGAGGGAACATATAGGGAAGAATATCTTAAAAAGTATACATTTTACTCAGAACAATGGATTTGCCTTTCACACGTGAACAAACACTATTTCACCCTAACAATAGCACATGTGTTATTCACTCCGGTCACGAGTCATTAAGTATCGCATTTGCCATCTTAATTAAAATATAATCTAGTAGTTGCCCTGCGGCTCTGGTGTTTTGTAACAGAAATCGATTCTATTCTCATCTTGCTGGTACGGCTCCGCTATTGTCTCCTTCTCCCACAGACATTCTC
>NC_133770.1:98857533-99046819 GCF_003597395.2 Chelonoidis abingdonii | reverse complement strand
CCCTCTCATAGCCGAGAGACAGACAAAAGACCCAGACAAAAGGACACACACCCAAACATTCCCTCTGTGAGCTTTTAAAAAATCTTGTTTCCTGATTGATCCTCTGGTCAGGTGTTTGGTTCCCTTTGTTAACCCTTTACAGGTGAAAGAAACATTAACCCTTAGCTATCTGTTTATGACAATTTTATACTGTAAATTGTCAGCTCTTGGAGACAGGGATTGTCATTCACTACATGCATGCATGCACAGAGGGTCTCCAGTACTCATTCATATCTGGCTACTGCACCACATCAGAAAAGTAAAATGATCTGAAAAGTGTAGGGGCTTTCATAATAGCTAGGGTTGTTAGAATTGTGTGAAACCAGACTGATTTCACAATCCTCAAATTTAACTTTCCATGAAATTAAATGAAATGGCGACATTTTTTTTAAAATATGCATAATTTTAAAATTTAAAATTCCCTTTTCAATTTTGAATTGAACCATTTTGATTCAGAAATCATCTCATTTTTTACAGGAATATGGTTGCATATTCAAGCGACACATTTATAAATATGGTAAATTTGGGCATCCATAACATTCTCTGAAGTCTGTGATCACTTGGATATGCAAAGGATGCAGGATCAGTTTCCTAAAGGTTATTCTTTCCAGCAAGAGCAGCAGCCATGCAATTTGCTAGCTCTGTCAAGGAAGAAAAAAAAGCGAAGGGAATAGATGAAAAGTTGTTCAGCTTTAGCAAGGCCCAAGTTATACCCCTTCCTGAACAGCTGCAGGTGACTTTCATGTATCAGAACTGGTGTTTTTCAGTTGTGCTGGGACTTGGAAAGATTAGTCTATGTAGGAGGTGAGCTTCCTTTCTGCATAGTACAGTCCTGCTGCACAGGGACAGCATATTGCTGCACAGTGGGAATTTAGGAGTGTGGGGGCAGCTTGTCAGTCTGCTGCTTCATGGCTCCACTGACCATTCGTCACCCACATAGGGAAGGTGCAAGCACCACAGAGGTTACCATCAGATGTGAGGCTGGAAAAAAAGCTGCAGAGCGACTGCTGCTGCTCTGCGGCCTGGGCAGCAGTGGCTCCAGGCACCGGCGCTCCAAGCGCGTGCCTGGTGCGGCAAGCCATGGGGGGCGCCTGACGGTTCCTGTCAGGGCGGCAGTCAGGCAGCAATTCGGCGGCAGGTACGTGGAAGCCGCAGGACCAGGGACCTCCTGCAAGCAAGCCACCGAAGGTAGCCTGCCTGCCATGCTTGGGGCGGCAAAAAAGCTAGAGCCACCCTGGGCTTGGGGAGAGGGAAGGATTGCTTCCCTCCCAGCCCTAGAAGAACTCTCCAGGATGCGAAGCAGCTGCCTGGTCTATGAGTAGAGCAGAGGATTTCAGTCTAAGAGCAAAAGTAACTGTTAATGGAAAACGTATGAGATGTCTCCACTGCAGCTTTCAGTGCCGCTGCCAGACAGAAATCCTAACAATTTTAAGTTGCCATATTCACTGAATACAAACTAAAACAACTGTGTATGAGTGAACATGAAGAGGAATCTATAGTCTCTTGTTCTTTCCTGTGATCCTGACAGGCTGATAAAAAAATGTGGTTGGAGTATATGGAAGGTATTCCATAAATACACTGAATGGAACTTTCAGCATCTCCAGGGAGCTCATTCATCAACCCTGACAGGGATATACACATGAAGGCCTTCACTGAGTTAAAAAAATGCTATCCACTTATCTCAATGATCGGTTATCTCTAATTTCAACGAGCGCGCAGAGAAATGTTAAGCTCTCACTAGGCCTTAAAAAATAAAAAGGGTTCCTAAAAAAAAATAAAAATGAAGAAGATATTGTGCTCAAGTACAGGAGACATTCTACGATTCCTGGTGGACATATTGCCTTGCATTAAAAATGTATTTACTCACTAGTATTTAAATCTCTCATTTTCGCTGATTTAGAGAAAGATATTAAAATCTAGAATGAACAATTCAGCACTCCATAGACAAGCCAGTTTTAAATTCCATTGGCATGTACTATTGTCCATTCTGTGTGATTTTCAGGGGAGTTTTCATTATTAAATCTGAAACCTTTTAGGGATCAGACAGCTAAAAATAAATAAGAACCGTCTATATCAGGGGTCAGCAACCTCTGGGTATCAGGGTAAGCAACCTGGTGGGCCGGGCCAGTTTGTTTACCTGCCACGTCTGCAGGTTTGGCTGATCACGGCTCTCACAGGTCACGGTTCGCCACTCCAGGCCAATGGAGGTGGTGGGAAGCCACAGCCAACGCATCCCTTGGCCCACCCCACTTCCCGCAGCCCCCATTGGCCGGGAGCAATGAACCGCGGACTGTGGGAGCCACAATAGACCAAACCTGCGGACATGGCAGGTAAACAAACTGGCCCAGCCCACCAGGGTGCTTACCCTGGCAAGCCGTGTGCCAGAAGTTGCAGACCCCTGGTCTATATTATTCAAGTAGGTCTCAATCCTTCTCATTACCGTCTACATCCAAGAGCAACTCAACCCCTGCTACTCTTAATGGGAGTTGACGGTGCTCAGCATCTCTGAGAGGTGCTCTGCACTTTAGAGGATGCATCCCTTCAATGACAGGCACAGGGCACATTCTAATACTGACAAGCTTCCAAAAAAGCTCCAGCAATGATCTCAACCCTGACCTGAAGGGACCATCTCTCCAGCGGCCAGAGATAATTCAGTTTCCATGTTAGTTCACGCCTGAATCTTTCCTGACCAGAGATGGTCAATTGTTGCAAATTATGAGGAGCTGTCTTAGGTCTCAAGATACAAATTACCATCTGACAAGAAGTGAGGGCTATTAACTGATTTTATTTGGAAGCCGAACAAATGTAAAAGACTGGTGCTATATCTACTAAGCCTCCAGTCCCACAAGATATCTAATTTCCATTTGGAGGTTATGTGGATGCTGATTTGACATATTGCCCTGTGTAACCAATACATAATCAGTGACTTTAAGTACACTGAATACTTTACTATACTGAACTTCTGTACTATATTAATCAACTGCTCCTTGGTACCTGCAGCAAAACAGGCACATTTTGAATTTCACATGAATTTGGTCTCTACAGTTTGAAAGATGAAAATAAACAGACAGATGCTAGAAATTTGGGCACTAAATCAGACTAGGAATCCAGAATCATCCAAAATTACTAAGGCAGTCTCAAACTGATCCTTCCTAGGATGCCCATTTGTGAATGACAATCTTACATTTGTACAGTATTTTTAATCTAAGAGCTTTACCAGACTTAACTAACTGACTGTACGAACTTTATGTATAGCAGGGGTTCCCAAACTTAGTTCGCGGCTTGTTCAGAATAAGCCTCTGGTGGGCCATGAGACTCTTTGTTTACTTGAGTGTTCGTAGGTACAGTGCTCGCAGTGCCCGGTGGCTGCAGTTTGCCAGAACTTACCCTGAAGAAGCCGCAACCCAAGTTTGGAAACCTCTGATGTATAGTAATCACTTCCTCCACTAGCTGAGTGCAGCTAGCTCTGAGGAGGAACATGGTAACTTTTCAACTGCACACAGCAGCTCTGCACAATGATTAAGATGAGGATACATATCCAACTGAAGCGAGAGTGATTAAGATAGGCAGAACTGAATAACTATTTGGAATTAGTCCAATACATTGGAGATAATAGCAGCATCTTCGTGGAACATGCCATAGGTATTGAATCCTTTAATGAACACAAGTGGTCAGTAACTTGGCCATCCAGAACAGTGGCTACTGCACCCCTTTCAGGAATCTGATTTGTCTTGCATACCCCCAAGTTTCACTTCACTTAAAAACTACTTGCTTACAAAAATACAAAAGTGACACAGCATACTATTTCTGAAAAATTGCTTACGTTCTCATTTTTACCATATGATTATAAATCAATTGGATTATAAATATCGTACTAACATTTCAACGTGTATATAGAACGGTATAGACAAGTCATTGTCTGCATTAAATTTTAGTTTGTACTTGCTTTGCTAGTGCTTCTTATGTAGCCTGTTGTAAAACTAGGCAAATATCTAGATTAGCTGATGTACCACCTGGAAGACCACTGCATGCCCCCGGATTACGCATACCCCTGGTTGAGAACCAGTGATCCAGAAGACAGTACCTCTATCAAAACATGTGCCCCATAACACCTTGGGTATTATTCCTGTACTGACTAAGAAAGAAAAATGCAACTTGTTGAATCACTAGTCCCAAAGTCTTCCAGTAGCACTGGAGTATTTTCCCCAGAACCTTCCCATCTAAAACTGACCCATTTAGCTGGTGACATATTACATGATGAACTATTGCAGCCCAAGTGTCAGAACCCAAATACTTTAAATTTATATAGTCAAGGATCCCAAACATTATAATAAATATATTTTTAATGACTTATCTGCTCTTGCTTCTTACGGCCTCATCTCTGCCCCTCCATGCCCACAAAAGTCCCACCCTGAATGCCCATTTGTCTACATCTCACACAAATGCCTCTGCATTTACTTCCATGCTGCTTCCTATTCATAGAATGCCCTCTGTCAATATATTTGGAAGGCCACAAAACTCTCCCCCAAATCCCTCCTCAAGACCCATCTTTGCTCTGGTGCCCACAAAACATCATCCAACTAATGGTGGCTAAGCAGAGAAGCAGCTGGGGGATAGCAAATTTTATTTATTTGTTTTAATAGGCAATAATAATATTTTTAAATTAGTCTAAACCATCACACTGTGCCTATAGCTAGCCCATGTTAGCATGTGATCTTATCATCATTACCCTTACCTTCCTTCCCATTTTCTTCTCGCGGTTGGTTAAACTCACTCAGTGCATCTTCTTTTAAATATGACTGTAAGATCCTTGGGGAAGGGGCCATGTTGTCCTATACATTTGCACAGCACCTAGAACAATGGTGCCTGACGCGGGCCTTTGGGCTCTGCCACAATTTAAATAAATAATAAACTTATAACAGCCCGGGAAGCGGATACTAGTACTTGTAATCCCATTTTATATATGGAAAAACTGAAGTACAGAGAGCTTATGTCAGTGTTCAAGTATTATGTCACATGGTACAGTAATACAATAAAAGTATAAATGACTCTATTATAAGGCATATCCACAAAGGGGACAAATTATTTCTGGCATTTCCCAACTTTTGCGTACTCAACCTCTCTACTGCTTGTCAGCTAGATCACAACCTACAGCTATCAGGTATTTTCTTTAGCTCAAGTGGCAGAGGTTTGTGCAGTGAATCTAAAGTTTTCAACCCTGCTAATGACCCATGTGGGTGTTAATATGATGCCACAGGATGGAATTCCTGTTTTTTTTCCAGTTTGCTTTTTTAAAAGCCAAGGAAATTAAATTCAAACATCTATGTTAAAAGAACATCATAAAGGTTGCAAAGTCAAGCATTCAAATGTTAGAAAATACCAGAATTAAGCTTACCTGTGCTACACTAGTTCATAGAATCATACAATCATAGAATCTCAGGGTTGGAAGGGACCTCAGGAGGTCATCTAGTCCAACCCCTCCTGCTCAAAGCAGGACCAACACCAACTAAATCATCCCAGCCAGGGCTTTGTCAAATCTGACCTTAAACATCTCTACGGAAGGAGATTCCACCACCTCCCTAGGTAACCCATTCATGTCCCTTGTATTCAAACAGTGTGATGGAATCTTATTACATAAACATATACTACTTTTTCCACAGGACTCCTGCCTCAGTCAGTGTACAAGATGGACCTTCCCTGAAGATGAAACAGAATTTTGTAGTAAAAGAGGCTGTTGTCTGTAGGACCCATGGCCTCATTTGTTACAGAACCTGGAAGGTGAGCAGTGCATAAGGCAGAGGATTGCAGAAGAGAAATGATAGTTTCATGGTTATGAAAGTTGAGTGCTGACCTGGAGAACTAGATTTTATCCCTGCCTCTGCCACAGAGCTCCTGTCATTTCCACGGGTGATCAAAAAAATTTCCACGGGTGATCAATAATTTGTGTGTTCCTCATTTTCTGGGTGTCTGACTTGATACCCTGGGGTCTGATTTGCAGAATCTCACAACAATTGAAATCAGTGGGATCTATGCTTTGAACATATTAAGCTGGTAAAAGGATACAACTCTATGAACATTGAGTGTATGAATATTAGCTTCCACAGGAGAGCTATGAGGTTTAGGAAAGAACATAGGTAGGTGTATAAATTGGTTAACAGGAAAACTGAAACCACTTTTGTGTAAAATTCAGATGCAGTTTGAAAGTAACCCTTTCCTTATTTAATATACTGTATGGAGGGCTAGCCATTGAGACCTGTATTTTGTTCGATACATAAGCTGAGGTAACAGACATCAAAAACACTCTCTTAATGGATATGTGGTATAATGAACAAGACAGAAACACTAGTATTCAAGCCTCAGATTGGAAAAAGTCTCCTTAACTGGTGGGAATACATGAACCAAGCCCTTTAGAAATCTGAATAGAGTGGGGTGGGAAAAAACGGAATGACCATCAACAGGCAGAAGATATGCAGAGATAGAAGCTAAGTGCACTCTAATAATAAAACTGACTGTTAGACTGGAGTATTTTAAAGACAGGAGATAGTCCAAGGTATCAGGAATAGAAGACTCCATGAGTTGAAGATAACTTTTAATGGCCTACTATGCAAATGCTTTTACTTAGCTCTGTATGTCATTCTTGTAGAAGTCTTTCTGCTCTGAATCAAAATACCCCATACTGCTGCAGAAGAGCTCTTGCCAACAGAACTCAGCCAGCTAGTCTCCATGACATAGACATGCTGGATTTTGACATAATGCAAGACATTGTTTCTGAGAAATGATCTCTGGAAGGTTTGGAAGTGAAAGAGAAGAGAAGAGAAGAGAAGAGAAGAGAAGAGAAGAGAAGAGATGGCGAATGTCCTCTGTGACTTTCTGAGGTGTGTTCCAAAAAGAACCAGTTGTTGAGAAAGCTTTGTCTCTTAAGGTGAGCCACTGCCACCAAAAGACATTTAGTAAAAACTCTTGGGGCAGTTGGCAGGCTGAAGGGTAGGACTCTGAACTAGCAATAAATGTAGTTGACCATGAAATGCAAATACTGCCTGTGAGCTGGGTGGATCGACACAGACAAGCAAGTATCCTGAAAGACAAGAGTCACAAGCCAGTTGATGGGATCTAGAGAGGGGATTATAGAAGAAAGGGTGACCATCCAATGCTTGAAGTGACAGATGAATTCAGTGAGATATCTGAATTCTAGTATAGGACACCATCCTTCTCCTTTCTAATGAGCAAGTAGTGGGAATAGAACCACTTGCTGCAGAAATCCCAGGCGTCATCGCCAGTGCATCCATCTTAAGAAGAGTGTCCATCTGTAAAAGCAGCAAGAGGTCATGAGAGTGGTCCCTGAAGAGGTACAGGTTAGTGGGTTGCGAAGTTGGCAAAGACTAAAATTGAATTGCATACCCTTCCTGGATAACTTATAGAACCCATCTGCAAAAACTGAAAGGCAATTAGGAGAAAGGAAGGAGAAAAGGAATAAAGATCCTTGAAAATCCATGTAGGACTCTCAAACATGGCGTCTTTGCCAGATGAAGAATACACAGTTACAGTAGAAGAAGAAGGGTCTTTCTCTTCTTTCCTGGAAGTGAGGTCTTTTCTTAGAGTCTGGAGTCCTCTGATGATAGGAATAAGATGAGGGAGGGCTCTGTCTCAAGAAAGCCTGAAGCCTTCCTTACTTCCTCCACTGAGCCACACTATAGAGACCGAAAGACCGAAGGGTAACCCATTTGCCTTTTAAAGAATGAAACACCTTGTCCATTTTCAAATTTAAAAGATTGTGGCCCTCAAAAGGCAAATCCTCCATTATGGTCTGGACCTCTTCTGGAATGCCTAGTAACTGAAGCTTAGATGCTTTGTGCATAGTTACTGCAGTGGCCATGGATCTTGATGCAATGTCAGAAGCATCCAAAGAGGCCTGAAACAAAGACTTCACCATTGGCTGACCTTGTACAGGAATGGCTCTGAATTAATCTCTGGATCCCTGGGGTTGTGTGTTAACAAAGTGAAGAATCTGATACCCCTGTAACAAACAATATTTAGTCAACAAAGCCTGGTAATTGGCTATGTGGATCTGCAGGCCTGCTGAGGAGCATACTTTCCTTCCCAAAATATCAAGCTTATTGGGCTCCTTATCCCTAGGAATGGATTTAACAGCACCAGGTTGCAAAGATTTTCCATGACCTACTGCCACAACCAAACCCCCAGAACAGGGAGCTGATAAAAGATCCTTTTGGGGGACCTCCAGTTTACTTTTCTTAGGAGAGGCTGATATGGAGGCTGGAGGCTAGGATCTGCCATAGGTCCTTGGTCAGCTCCAGAATACTCTCATAAATAAGCATTGCTAGGTAGTCTTGGAAGACTGGATGTAATACATCAAATAACTCGTGACAACTTTCCTGGACTATTTCTAATGGACTCTTCAATTATTCTTTTAAGAAGGTCCTGAAATGCTTTGAAGTCATCTGTTGTGGAAGAGACAGCTAAGTGTAACAGCTTCATATTGCCAGTGCAGCAGGATGATCATCCTTCTCCTCCCTGAGATTTCTCCTCCTCACTGTGAAAGCCCTGACTCAGCTCCAGAAGGATCTCATATTGTGAGAGCTGAATCACTTTAGATCAGTGTTCCCAAACTTGGGACGCTGCTTGTGCAGGGAAAGCCCCTGCAGGGCCGGGCTGGTTTGTTTACTTGCCGGGTCCGCAGGTCCGGCCGATTGTGGCTCCCATCGGCCGTGGTTCATCGCTCCAAGCCAATGGGAGCCGCAGAAAGTGGCAGCCAGTATGTCCCTAGGCCCGTGCTGCTTCCAGCAACTCCCATTGGCCTGGAGCAGCAAACCGCGGCCAGTGGGAGCCATGATCAACTGGACCTGCGGACATGGCAGGTAAACAAATCAGCCCGCCCTGCCAGGGGCTTTCCCTACACAAGTTTGGGAAACGGTGCTGTAGGGAAAGGACTTCTAGAAGAAGATGTTGATAGCAAAAATTCCTCTAGATCTCTGAGGAGTTGAGACAGGCTGAGGAAAGCCAGACATAACACTTAGAGGTGGATACCGGTGAAGAAGAAAATGGGTGCCATGGTATTTTTATAATTAGTACTCTGGGTTCCATGATAGGAGGAGAGTTGGACATCATAGACAATGGAAAAATATCCAAGAGTGGAGATTCTGGTTCCAGAGTAATCATCAAACCAGCAGGTTTTGTAAATGAAGCCAGAGTTGAGGAACTCTGCACCAAGGAAGATGGTATCATCAAAGTCAACACTGTCAATACTGATATGGAAGCAGACTCTCCAGCAAGTGGAAGATTTCTATCACAATATGGTACTAAAGATGTCAAGATGGTACCGATGACATTGGTACCAAAATGGAGGCAACTGATTGCCAAAGACTGATGGCGCTGTACCGAAGCCAAGGGACATGAGTCAACTGGCACTGGAGATTCACAGTGCTGGTCAGGCTTAGAAAGAACAGGCTAGGAAAAGTCAGAAGAGTTGCTCTTAGACGTCCTCTTGGCTGTGACCAGGGGTCGGTTACTGGTGCTGAAGATTTCTGCGCCTTCTTACTTCAGGCAGCAGGAGTCACTGACTGACTTAAAGAGGGCAGTTGTGAGGGACCTGAGTGCTTCACAGAAGCATGAGGTTTCCTGATACCTAAAGAAAGCCTTTGGTGCTAGGGTAGCCTGGGCACTAATGGAGTCTGTTTTAGGAAGAGCAATAGACTGTTTTAAGATGGGACATCAGAGTCAAATGCACTCCTCATGGATTTCTCCACCAAAAATAACTTGAGATGCGCATCACAGGCTTTGCGTGAGTGCTTAGAGAAAGAGCTAGAACTTGTCAGGGATAGGAATTTCCCCTAGATAGAAGTCATTTCATTTGCCCATCATTAAAAGTCATAGCTGCCTCACAGACAGGGCAGGTTTTAGAACCTGGAGACCAGTCTCTGTCATCAGACCTGATTAGGTACTGAGGGGAGATTTAAAAAAAACCTATCTTTTTGGTTTTTGGGATGATGATTGTTCTTGATTTACACCAGGTGGCCAAATGAAACTTAATAATGAAACTACAATCAACCAATACTAAATGTCTAAGCTGCACTAGAAAGCTGAGGGGAAAGAGTAGAACACGTTGTAGCTCCATCTTCATGTCATGGGCAGAAAGAGAGAACAGGGTCATAGCGCAGCTGCTCTGCCCTTTATACTCTTGCAGTGCAGGAGGGAGCCAAGGACATTCAGGTCACAGGTGCAGCTTCCACATACTGGTCAAAGAGTCCAAGCTTGTGTGCACAGGGCTTATTTGCCTACAGTGGGATCCATGTGGAGAAACACATGAAGAACCTTAATTCTGGCCTTTCTTCACTTGTAAGTGCTTGACATTGCAATCCTGATAAAGTATTTTTAATGTAGTTTGTGTATGTATAATATTATATATATATGTGTGTGTGTGTGTGTGTGTGAGCATGCAAGTGTATATCCCCCCACACGTATGTGTGTATATCTATACAGTGTCTACACAAATAAACATCTGATATGTACATAAAACACTGAAATCATGCTAATTCTTGTGATGATTTGTAATGGAATATGGTTTCATAATCCAGTTATGTGATATTGCCTGCTGGTGAATTATATTTTATGAGTACAATTTCATTGTATGTATTATCATGTGAGTGTATATAATACAGCGAGTATTCCTTCTGTGAGCATATTGGGCTGATTTAAGAGTAAAGAACCTCAGTCTATTTAGTCCATTACACAGAAAGTTAAGAAGTGACTCAATCATGGTCTCTAAGTACCTACATTGGGGGGAAGTTATGTGATACTAAAGGACTCTTTAACTAGCATACAAAGGTAGAACAAGATCTATTGGCTAGAAGCTGAAGCTAGATATGTTCAAACTGGAAATAAGGTGTGTACATTGCTAAGAATAAGGGCAATCAACCACTGGAATATTTTACCAAGGGATATGGTAGATTTTCCATCACCTAAAGCTTTTAAATCAAGACTGAGTGTTCTTCTAAAAGATATCCTCTAATAGAAAGAAAAGAGATGGGCTTGATGCAAGAATTAGTGAAATTCTACTGTTTGTGTTACATAGGAGATCAGGCTAGATTATCGTAATGACCCCTTTCTGGTCTGAAAATCTACAGATCTATAACTACAGCCTATTGTGGTGTTTTATTTGACTGAGACCACCAAACTCATTTCACATAAATGCAGACACCAGACAACAGATGGAACAACTTTTAGTCATTACCAGCATAGGCTGTATTTGATGATTTAGGGCTTGAGCCTGTCCAAATCGGAGCTTTGGGAACAGGATCAGACCCTTAGATGGAAGGGTTCCTAATACAGTATTTCATATCCAATCCCCAAGCCATTCCCTCTCCCTGAAAAGTAATATTCCTATAATATTCCTCCCATGGGGGAAACACCGTCAACTACAATATAGATATATATATATACGTCATGTCTACTCCTGGTCACTAATTCAGTCACAGACATTTTTGCGGTCTCCTTCCCATGACTCTTCATAATCAAGGTGCTGTCTCACTTCTGATGCCTGTCCGTCTGGACGAGTTGCCCCCTCATCCTATCTTAATGTAGATGAATCATTTGCTCTTTTTGTACCTCATCTTAAAGGCTTCCCTTTCTTTCTATCTCATCCCTCCTAACTACTCCCTCTCTGCCTCCCTCACATTAAGGGGAGCTCTTTGGGGTCCCAAACCACTGAAAAATGGAGTTATATGTGCAGGGGGTTACTATATCCAGTGACATAGGTTTGCAATATGAGAAAAATACTGGCTATCTAGTAAATCAATAATGAATATCTATTTAAAAACATAAGTTAAAAAAGAATTCCTGAAATCTCTAGAAATTTGGCATCCTTTCTATTAAAGATAGATAGATAGATAGATATAATTTAAGTGACCCAAAATAGAGACTTATCAGAAAATACACTTAGGATACAATAATTAAGTAATTAGTATTTGTACAGTAGAATCCACCTATAGGGAAATCACATGTTGGATATAGTGATAATCCATTATGTATTATTGAAATATATTAAATATAGAAGCTGCAATTTTCATTACAGTGAAACTTCACTGATGTTTTATGAAGAAAATGTCTTTCTCCCATGAGGATGCCACCGCATTTCATTAGTGTTGATTCTTGCTGAAAATATCAGACTTCAGCAGGAGTTTGAAACAGAGGAAGGACTGTCCGACACAGGAGAAAAGGATGATTGGTGAGACATGGAAAGAGAGCTGGTAACTATTTTCGTATGACACATGAGACACGTTATAATAAAGCTGACTAAAACTAAGCATGAGTTAGCCAGTCTTCTTGAATAATGATGTCACTCACTTTCTGCTTTCTCCAAACTTATGATTAATAAAAGCGGGGGAGGGGAGTTATTACAGCAACTTACTCTTAGTGGGCAAGAGTGACATCAGCAGCAGCTGAGCAAACTGACTGAACTTAGTTGTGTGTTGTTTTTTCTTCTCTAGCAATGACTAACAAGGGGCTAACAGCTTCTGATGAAACAAAGGGCCCTTGAAGGATGCTTCTGGTGAAATGTTTGAATAGGAACCACCATTTTTATTCTGCTTAATTTTATAGTCGAATGATGTTTTGGTTGGCCCACAGCATGCTCTTGTCTTTTTTCTATTCATAAAATAGGTCAAAAAATACCTCACAACCAGTTCTGACACAAGATTTTTTGGGTCCCATTTTCTGTCTCATCTTCTGATATTATAATGACTTTTTTCTTCATTGCAAATTCCAGGCTGTCTTTACAAGAGGAACTAAACGTATCTTTAGAGCATGGATTATAACAACAACAACCCTAAAAAGTTAAATGTGGTGTGTAGAATGCAGAGCCTCCAGTTAATCTCTGGAAGAATGTTGTGTTTAATTACATTTTCCTTTTCCAAACTGATAGAGACTTATAGAAATCCTGCCTGTTATTTAACCTTTGCAAACTTGACCTCCCTAAATTAGATCTGGCCACCTGGAAATATTTACCAACTGAACTGAAATGCACTTGTGAAAGCACTGCCAGTGTAAATTGACTTCTTACCCCTGTCGAGTAACAGCACGTGCATTGTGCAGCTCTAAACAGAACTCGGAGATGCCCGGACAGAAGGTCAGATACTTTGGACTCTTTCTATCAGGTTAAGTCTTGCACATGAGGCAGGCAACATTTGTACTGATAAAAGGGGTACTATCTCCAACTCCTCCCCTCTCCCATTTCCCTGTGAGGCAGTGATAGAATAACTAACTGGAGGCTGTGGAGACATGACCATACGTAACTAAAGGTTCCCTAAGCCTGGCATTATTAAACAGTTATTCTTTCTGACTACAACAAACAAACATGGAGTTTACATTCTAATCATTTATATTTCCAAACACTACGAGGCTTCTCATTGTCACTCAGACATCAGACGTACCTTGTGGGGAAAATACATAGGGGCTACTAAAATGAACTGGTTGATAATCCCAGTGGTAACATTTGGAAACTCCTCCACAAGCTGAGTGAGGAATACTATTGATAATTAAATACTTAATCATATATCAGCTGGGTGTGTCCTAAAGATGTTCTTGGCTGGAGATCGGTCCTGCTTTGAGCAGGGGGTTGGACTAGATGACCTCCTGAGGTCTCTTCCAACCCTAATCTTCTATGATCTTGCTGGCATTTCACCGTTCATGACCAGGTGGCAACATAGTCTTCTGAGAATGGGTGGGGGGGCCTAGGGACTATTGGTGTGTTCTTATCTCCATTCTGCCAGAGATTTGCTTTGTGGTCTTGGACAAGTGACTTGACCTCTGTGTGTCTAAACTTCCCCTACAGATAAATGGGAATAATAATAATTACATACTTCACACGATCTTTGAAGATTAATTAGTTAATTTTTGTACAGCATTTTAAATATGCAAAGCACTATATAAATGCCAAGTATTATTACCCGACACTAGTTATTTTATCTTTTATGCTTAACTTATTGGTGTTGGTGAATCCAATAAGTTAATATAAGCTCTTTGCTATTCTTAGTGTATTCTCACCTAATCTTGGACTTCAAATGTCCTTGTGAACAATGTACTTTTCTTATAAGGGCCATATTTGGAGCTGATCTCTAAAAATGCTCCACAATATTTGTAAATGCATCAATTTGTGCCCACAAAACTCTGTATTTGCTAGTGTAAATAGCGTGTTGCATGGCAGATGAGGTAACTGCACCTGAAAGTGCCCATTTAGTCATGCAATAATTTTATCTGCAAAAACTGGAATGGAAATCAGGTAATTGCATATACAAATGGGAAGACAGATGAGTAACAATCTATTTATATGTGCAAATGCAGGGATTTTTGATGAACAAGCACATGTGTCCAGAAGTAGTTCAGATTTATATTTAGAGATCTGCTGATACTGTATCCCTAGATATCAACTCAGTAAAGAACTGATTTTCTGGAAGAAAGCAATGCATTTGGTCCTACTTTGTGGTGTTAACAAGATGGACTTTTTGCTGCCAACAAGATTTTTATCATGTGATATGTGCTGCCATTTTTTTGGCATCACTCTTAAAGGTATGACCTCCAATAAATAATACTTCTGAGGAAAATATCACCTGATTTGGTCCTACAAGAGATCTGTTAGAGAGCCAGTCACAGGGCTGGTCTACACTACGGGGTAAAATTGATTTTAGATACGCAATTTCAGCTACGTGAATAACGTAGCTGAAGTCAAATATCTAAAATTGATTTACTCACCCGTCCTCACCGCGCGGGATCGATGTTCGCGGCTAGCCATGTCGATTCCGGAACTCCGTTGGGGTTGGTGGAGTTCCGGAATCGATATAAGCGCGCTCAGGGATCGATATATCCCGTCTAGATTAGACGCGATATATCGATCCCCGAGCAATCGATTTTAACGCGCCGATACGGTGCGTAGTCTAGACATGGTCCCAGTTCCCTGATTCTTGGCCCCTGTGTAGGTTAGAACAGCCCGGAGCTGCACTGACTTGTGCCAGCTGGCTTTGGCTCTACACCAGCTCAGAGCTCCTCAGTGTTGGTGATATACCCAGCAGAGAATTTTGTGGGTAGTTTCTGCTCCCTTTGCATCACCTGTATAGCACAAAGTTAGAGAATTAGGGCAGAGAATCTGACCTATTATTTTACTCATTCACCTATGAAGCACAGTCATCTCTAGAAGAGTGTATGGCGGCTACTCTACACCAGTAACACTACAGAAGATAAATGGTATCATTCAGTCAGAAATGTTGATTGGCCTAAGCATTCTGTCTGAAATCAAACCTCATCCTGTAACTTTCTCACATCTTCCAAATTCAATTGTCATTTGGAAATTCTGACCTTGAGGCCCATTTCTGTTTCCAGAATGACATACGCAATGTGCGTTCCATAAATATTTAAATGTTGAGCCCACACCTGCAGTTCAGACGGTTAGCTCTGCAGCTTCATAGGGAAGGCAGCACTGCATAGTGATTCAGCTCTCAAAGACTATGAAAAAAAGCAGTCTAAAACAAAAGAAAAGCATGTGCCTAATTTTTCAACTTAACTATATGTACTTTTTGTACTTGAGGTACTCTTTTGTTAAAACTTTACTGGTAGAGGAAACATTTCCAATTGTCTATGATCAAAGCTAAAGAATCATAATATTAAACACTTATAAAGTGCTTTTCATCTTCAAAGTCCTACCCAGGAATGACTGGATGGCTCAGGGGATTAGCCATAAAATATTTGGATATGGCACTTTCCACTGCTATTGCACCATTTCAAATCCAACCCACATCAGTGGTCACTAAATATCATTTCCAGGATGGCTATTTGGTGGCTTCTGTGAAATGAGTCAGTTGTCTCAGTTCTGCTCTCAATGAACAGGTGTCCAAATCATGAAACCACAACTGGCAGCCTTTTTTTTTTTTTTTTTTTTGAGTCCAAAGAACTGAACAGGCAGAGAGAATGAACACAAGAAAAAGAGTGTGCAAGCTCGTATTGCTTCTGTTTGTGCGAGACCTCTCCTGTTAATAAGCAGAGAATAATAGTATTCAAAGCTGCCAATTTGGCACTGAGCAGAGGAGCTAAATTCAGTTTAAGAAAAAACAAAACGTTGGAACTAACCAAGAAAAATCTGCTTGATAAGAAAGCTCTCGGTACAGTACTTTGTTGATTTTATCGCATGCAGGAGATACTGTACTTCTAGATTTTTGGTTACTGTCCCTGCATGGGCAATTTCAAAGGAGCAATTAAAAGATGTGTGCATAGAAACACTGATGAGCCCAGCTTGCACACAAAAAGTTTATTCTGAGCTACCTTATGTCACCCCTTTTAGTGGGCCACCCTCAGGAGTCATCATGAGGGCATGATACCAATAAGCAGACAATGAATAAAGAAAATAGCTGTTTCTAAGTTCATAGTTGAAGCACAAAAGTTATTGAAGAGGAACCGATATACTAAGCAATTGGATATGATTTCCAGACCTGTTTCCCTAACCAATAAAAGGCACTTTAAAGGCCTGATTTTGAAAAGCCTCTACTAGGCCTCCAATTTGGCAGGTGTAATTTTGCACATACTTTCCACCATTGGGACCCTGTGGAAGGGCCTGCCGGGCTGAATTCAGTTGAAGGTCTGTGAAAGTGGCAGCACTTATGAGCTCCATTCCTATCCCTCTTACATGTCAAGAGATTTAGTAGTGTCCAAAATGTAGCCAATATTCACTTCAGCCATCAGTGGAGTTAAGCCAGGGATGAATTTAGACCATGTTTAAAATCAGATGAAAACTGGGACCTAGTTTTTAAAAAAAATATCAGATCATTAATAATAGGCAGTAATGCTTTAGAAATAAAAGAAAGATTCAGGTCAGATCTTTATCTGATGTAAATTGGCATATGAGGTCAATGGAGCTATCCTCACATTAACATCAGCTATGAATCTGGCCCTTCGTTTGTGAGCAAACAAACACTCATCAGACTTTCTAAAATCATGAAGCATTATTATACTGGAAGAGGCATCAGTTAAAGGTGAACCACAAAGCCCTTTACCTAACACCTGAGTTCTGGGTGCTCTTTTTATCCTGTAATGGCTGGCATCATCCCTCCAGGTTAAATCTGGGTCCAGTTGAAGTCTGGTCCCAAACGAGTCATTGATTTCAATGAGACTGAGATTTGGTTCTAAAAGCTAAAACAGAACCAGTGGTGGAATTGACACCACTATAGATGCTATGCCATTAATTGCAGTTAGAGGAACTCAGAACATGGATCCCTGGATCTATCAGGCAAGAAAGGAAGGAACTGATTACCAAATATTTTATTTTAAAATTTGCCCTTGGGCCAAATTTATCCCTGATGGTACTCCATTGATTTCACTGGAATTCAGGGGGATTCTTGCCCCTCAGACCAATGCATGTTTCCTGGAATAGGCCTTGAGTCTTAAATGATATGTTAATTAATAACCTTTAAAACACCTTTAAATGTTAAATGCTGCTCAGTCTCTAGCCATGAACTTTTCACATAACTTGCAACCAAATAGAACCTATGGTCTCAGACTCTCTTCAGGAAACTGGCAAATTTTGCCAGTCTCCATGTTTAATTTAAGCCATTTGATGTGATCCTTAATCATGGTCTCTCAAAATATATTTGAGTCAAATATCACTCTCGACATTCTCCACATAACAGAGCTGTTTCTCAGAGAAAACACCTAACCTAGCACTGTACTGGAGATCTGCCTGCTATAAGAACTAGATGGCATGTTAGCTAATGTGAACACCTCGATTGCTTGCCGCAGTCTTGATTAAACTACACACTTCATAAATCACAAATCATTTCCTTTTGTAAATAGATTTATTTCCACCCCTTGGGATGTTTTAAACAGACACTGACTGTACACCACGTTTGTGTCATTTCATTTCAATATGATAACATCTTCTGCGTCACCTGCTCTATGCATTTGTATCTTCTGGCTTTTAGTTTAGAGCGGAAAACAGCAACGTACGTGCTCCATGAATGTGAACATAAAAATATTCCTTTTAAAGGCATAGCTCATTGTCCAATGAGCTGTAAAGAAAGAGATCAATTAATAGCATGAGTGTAAGTCATAAGATATAGTTCAAGACACAAAACGAACATGCTTTTCTTATTCTAGTGACTTCATACAAGGACAGACCCTGATCAAATAGCACGTAGTTAACTTGGTCCCTGAGATGTATGTCAACAACCATTATGAAACAAAAGGGAGAACATGAAAGCTATTCTTTACTTCACTCTCTGAACTTGAGCCTTTATCCTCAGATGAACTTTATTTTTTGACCAGCTCACTAATTATGATTGAAAACACTGGCCCCTCTAAAGCAGCACATAAGCCTTAGAACTAGCAGCAGCAAAATTGGCCCTAATTGGTCAATTTACATAAAAGTGGAAACATAAAACGTCTAAATATAAGTTTCTGGCACATCTTTTTTCACAATTACAGTAAAATAAGGTACAACAGAGTGACATTCCAGCTGATTCGCACAGCAATCTGTGCCAATGTGTTTTCTAGTGACTGCTCTTCAAAGCAAGAATGGAGAGATGCAAATACTCTTGTGTGCAATTCAGGGTTCTAAAATGGCCACTAAATCATGCAACCTCCATTAGGTGAATAACAAAATGGCAGTGGTCCATTTTGCTAGTGGTTGGTAGATTAAAATAGACAATTGGGAAAGGAGGCGGGTTATTGGTATATTAATATTTCTCTCTCTTGCTCGCTCTTTTTGATTCACCAGAGAAATGGAACATGCCTGGAAGTCAACTTGTAGGTCCAGCCTCATTCAGATTTTATGTGGTTTCAACTGCTGACACCAGAGCCCGAGTCAGAAATCCCAACTGCACTAAATGAACAATCATTTTCTGTATTCTTGATCTGACAAAACAAAAGGAAAAGAAAAAAATAAGAAAAAGAAATCAAGAGTCACTCTTAGGAGCAGTTGCCCTTTCTGGTGGGAAAGGGTAAAAATAGAGGCAGCTCATTAATACGACTTGACACTGCTTAATGGCAGCCAGTGTGAAGGGTCACATCAGCGGGTTTTTCCAGCTGTACTCCCGGAACACTGCCAGCAGGTGTTGCTGTAGGTACAGTAAAAGACAACAATGAAATGAACGGAGCCGGATGGGGTGGAGAAAAAAAACAGAGAAAGGAATAAGCATGAAAAAAAGTAGTGATCAAATAGAGCATTCATAAGGCTTTTGGTAAAGCTGTATACCAATTCCCTAAGGAAACGAAGAACATGCACTGAAACGAATAATTTAGCCCTTAATCTCCCTCTAGAAATCCTTGTCATATATCACATGGATTTTAGCATGATTTACTTGGTAGCAGTTTTGCTCACTGTATACCTCAGTAACGGAGCATCTTACCTTGTGTGGCTGTTCGCTATAGTGCAGTAGTTGGGGAAAAAGTCGCTGCATTGGTACAGGTATTGTACTTGGACGAGAAGTTTAACAAGGAGGAGGAAGTTAAAGTACTCACAATATGTTGGACCCAAGTACAAGATAAACCTACTATGCTCCTGGCCAACTTTTTCTCTATCCATAAAGTCAATGCTGTGTGAGCTCTTACTGAGTGCATGATAGCTGCCTTGTTCACAGGCATTCACTGCACTACTGATATCAGACTTGTTATTACAAAGAACTTTTAGTGTGTCTACCTGAGGGTGTGAGAGGTGCTAGTTAAAATCAAATCAGTTCTAAGAAAACAGAATTCCATGCTCAAAAAATTCCTTTCCCTGGCTTTATTTTAGTGTTCCAGAGTTTAAGATCTTGTCCTGAGAGTAAATATGTGTGTGCTCATCTGTAATGAAATTATATGCTCCTTCAAGTATCTCCCTCACTATCTCTAAAGAGGAAAATGCTCTCCCTAACAACTATGATTCTGAATGCCTACTGAAACCCGTTTCAAGAGACAAGAGCCTACAATCAGCAACTTGTGGCACTCTGAAAGGCTTATTATAAGCATATTCCTGCCAACAACACAACCTATCCGGTCATATGGTTCCCATTATGTCCTAATTTTGCTCATTTTACCAAACTTATCATGTGAACATGGCTCATTCTTCAACCATTCTCCATTCAGACAGGAGTCTATGCTGCATGAGCATTCCCTTGTAGCCGTGCGAGTTTAATATTTCTACTCTTTTTCCTGATCAACTTAGTCATATTCCAAAAAATGTTCCTACCCATGTTACAAACGAAAATATATAAATACCATTACAAAATATATTGTGAAGGATGGGGAGTCAGTGGGTGTTTTGATGAGTAAGAACTGCAGAATCAGGCCCCAGGATCATAATCTGAATGACAAAAGAACCAGCAACAATGTGAGTACAAAAAAAAAAAAGATTTTGGGCCCACTTTTGACCCTTGCACTGGTTTTACTTTGGTATTACTCAATCGACCTCAGTGCAGTTACTCTTGATTTTCACTAATGTGAAATCAAATTCTGGCCATTTTTTTTACACGTGCCAAGTCAAACATTATTTACAAGACAGACAGTATGTGTTGTTAATTATAACAATTTTTAGATGTCCTATTTTTAAAATATGTGATGTAATCTGCATGCAGAGAAAAAAGAAGAATCGGATGTGAGCAACATGATCAAAACAAACAAACAAAGTTATAAACAGCTTTAGAAGCATCCCTAAATTAATAAAGAAGTAAAATTTAGCTAGTAAAAAATTATACCCACCACAAACTGATTCTGAATAAAATCATTCATTTTCCTGACTTTTCTTAAAACCAGAACTTGCGAGTAGAATCTTCAATGTTTTCTTCTTAACAAAGTAGGCTAAGACAATTATCTAATTGGTAATTAAATGGCTGACAGATCCTGTGACTGAACTAACAAAAGCTTGTCTGTATATATTTATCTAATAAAGAAGTTGAAATTTGCCTCTTTGACTCAGCATGTTTACTTTCCGTCTGATTTTTTTTAAGATGTATACTTTAAACTGGAAGAGGGTTTAACACTGATACTTGAATCCATGACACTTGAATCCATGACACTCATACTAGACATCAGTTAATTACCAAGAAGTATGTCTCACACAGGAAAACAGTCAGTCAGCTGATGATGTCAGTTGGATAACCCAATCTGAAACAATATTCCAACCCACCTAATTTTGATTTAATAGTCCACAGTATTCCAACCCATTTAAATATGGGTGAGTGAATATACACATGAGAACTACAGTATACAGCTTCACGTTGTTCCACAAAGAGGAATTTGAGCAGTTCTTAACGCATAATACACAGTCGCCTAGAGAGAGTGAAGACAGAGAGGTAAAAACTTTAAAGTCTGAGGTTTTTTTCTTTTCTTTTTTAAATTAAGACATTTTATCTGCACGTTGTCATAGATATATTTAGTGAATGTATGCACAAAAAATTACAGCTTATTTAACTTTAGATACTAATGTGAATTATATTCTCTGTAGTTATCAGAGTAATATGGACTTTAGACTTAAACATATTAAAGTGTGCACAGTACAGAATATACGTATCTATGTACACCCAGTCTACATATTGGATTCAAAACTTTCTTAATGTAGAGTTCTTTAAATCAATAAACACCAAGATATGTTAGCACTATATGACATATATATAATATTACATAGATATAATACATGTGGCTAAACAACCACACTGGATGAGAAACTAATTATATATACCTATACCTCTATAGCAATATACATCCATACTGTACTTATATGTCAGATATTACTGTGATGGGTGCTCCGTAAGAATTTATATGGATATGTTAATATCTCTTATTTATATGCATACTTATCTACTTTACCTGTCAGTACCTGTAACTCTAAATGTATATTGTCATCTCAAATTATATTTTCAGTCAATTAAACTTTTAGTCCTATTTCAGACTCACTTTCAAACTTACTGTAATTACAACAGACTTTGGGCTGTTCATGAGACCCAAGATATTTATATATAGCAGGGGTTGTGTTACAAAGATGTGTTTATAAGAATGGCTGCAGGGTGTATCAAGGAAATGCTGATAGACCCTTAAGTATAAACGTACAGTAACTGAGGTGAGTAGAGCTCAGATTAGAGTGTACTGTAAATGCTTTTTAATAGAGAAAAACTCTTATAAAAGAGCCCCATTGAAAAAAGAATTGCACTATGTAACATTTGCAAACGTCTTGTTGATTGCACAAATACTTCTGTATATTTAATTTATTTTCATTATATTATTGCCTGCCCTTCCTCTCAGATCTCGTACCTGTAGTTGCTTTATGAGAATTGCAGATTTCACAATGCTTATATTTATAACTTCTTCCCACCACAAATACCTTTGATGATAATATACGGAACTGCACCAGTTGTAAGATATAAGATGACCATATATAAAAACACAAATTGTGTGTTTGTGTGTGCGTGTGAGAATAAAAGAAAGAACTCAGGTAAGAAAAAAAAGAAGAAAAGTGATCTTAAAGATCTCTGTAAAAGGCCATTAGAAAGAATCTTGAAAGTTTGAGGTAATAAATCTAGTTTTCCAGTTTTTCATTATAACGTCAAAATATAAGGAAGTTTTCTCACTTAAGTGTTTCTTCTTAGCTTGCCAAGGTGAGTAGAGTAGAAGATTATAAAGCATGTCAGGACAACGTGAGGTGCTGTAACTGACAAAGATAATGATATTTTAATATGGGGCCAGATCTACAGCTGATATTAATTGGCATATGGTTACTAGCAGAGGATCTGGCTTTTAATACTATTTTAGATTTACTCATCCTATGCAATCACCTCTTCTGATGTCACAATTATACTATGTGGTTTAAATGAATGAAACAAAAGAAAAATGTTTTCTAAAAACAATGGGCCAAATCTAGAAGACTTTACTCAGACAAAATTTTTGTTTGAATCAATGAGGGTTTTGCCTGATTAGGGATTGAGTAAAAACTGAATCCGGGTTTTAAGATCTGGCCAGGTTATATATAGCATGTTTCACCATCAAACACTTTTCAGTCATTGCTTGATTAACCCCAAACTTAAATATATCTGTCTGAGAAGTTTTGGGAGAACACTAGGGTAGAATGAGGTATATATCTGGATAGGAAGGCAGTATCTTAATATGACACAGATATGTGCTGTACTGTCTCCTGCTTGTGTCTTTCTATGCTTGGCTGCACTGTGCAGCTGGAAAAAGTGTAATGTACTGTATAGCTCCCCTCGACGCCCCCCACCTTCAACAAAAAAGTTTTAGTTTGCTCCCTTCAGATTTTTTGCCAGTGTTGATAACTTTGAGCATTAAAAAGTAAACGGAAAAGTAGCATCTTTTCTCTTTTTTCATTCAGGACAGAACAATGTTAAGCTCCAAACATTCAGATCCCTTGTCTTCATACTCCCTCCCCTCCGCCCCTCACACACACTATTTAACATCTAATATTGTGCAGAAGCAAAAATGAGGTGCTTATCAAAAAGGTGAACTCTTTTCTTTCATTCATGCTTCTCCTGTTCCGTTAAGCTTGTAATGTTGTGGAAGAAATAGAAAAAGATGGGGAATTACAGCAAGGAAACTCAAACAGAAAAATTGAGAGAGAGAAAGAGTAAAGTGAAAAGAAGTGAAAGAGATTTTTTTAAAAAGCAAAAGGGGGTGGGGGAGGGCAGAAAACATGAGTGGTGATATTTGAAGAGAGGTGTGGGTTAGGGAGCAATGAGCATAAGGAAGGCAGCTTGGCTGTTCCTCCCCCTTTCCTAATCATAGCCCTTACTCACAGACAAAACTCCCTCCCTCTCTCATTCACTCACTCACTTTAGGCCAATCCGTCCTCTTTCTCTCTCTGTGTGTCTCTCTCCTACTCTGAGACAGAGTCAGAACTCTTCTCCCTGACAGCCACAAACATCTATAGCACTTACTGCATTCAGAGAGGGAACCTGCAAACAAAACTTCACAGAAAACTTTCTATTCTTGTTCCAGAGAATTTGCTGAAGAGGCGAGGGGAAAAAAACAAACATACATACAAACAACAAAAAAACCTGTGTGTGAAGAGAGAGGAAAAGCAGGGCCTTTTTAAAAAGGGAATCACAACAACTTTTGCTGCCAGGATGCCTTTGCTTTTGAAGAGAGGATTTTTGTTGGTGCTTTGCTGGATTATAGTGAGGAGTTCTCCAACCCCAGGATCTGAGGGGCACAGTTCAGTCACTGACTGCCCATCCTGTGCCCTTGCCACACTCTCAAAGGATGTGCCAAGCTCACAGCCTGAGATGGTGGAAGCAGTAAAGAAGCACATACTGAACATGTTGCACTTGAGGGACAGACCTAACATCACCCAGCCGGTGCCCAAGGCAGCACTTTTAAACGCCATAAAAAAACTCCACGTAGGAAAGGTGGGAGAGGATGGCTATGTGGAAATAGAGAATGACATTGGAAGAAAAGCAGAAATGAATGAACTTGTAGAGCAAACTTCAGAAATCATCACATTTGCAGAATCAGGTGAGTGCTAGAAAAAACTACTGTAAAATATATCTTTCTATGCCAGAACTGCAATTAACTTGTTTCTTCTCCCCAACAATAATATTTTCTGTAAGATTATAGGATGAAGGGGAGGGGGTTAAGAGAAAAGAACTGTAAAAGAATTTGATTCTACCTGATTTAGTCTTGGCTACAGCTTACTTGCTTACACTTGCTAAACTCACACAGCCCAACAGTAAGGAACCTATCTAACCAATCTTGAGCAGAAAGTCAGGCTGCAAAGGAATCTTCCAAACTGCTTGTGAAACCAGAGCAGTTGAAGTACTGGATGCTGGGTCTGATGGTGAAAGGGAAAGAGCTGCAACCTCTCAGAAACTTTCTGATGAAAGAAAGGGATCTGAATACTATTTTTTAAAATAAACCTTCCTTGTTTAAAAAAAAATACCAGTAGGTATTATACCACCTGGAGCATATTTAACTTAATACAAGCGAGAAGGCATTTTTGTTGTTTAATTAGCACAGCATCCTAGGCAATACATTGTTTCAGCGACTGTCAGATAAACTTCAATAGAACCAGGACAAATACTTGTAGATGATCCAATTTGTAATGCTGACTTTTGCATGCTGGAAAAAAAAAGGAAAGATTCTGTTCCTAAGTGCTCCCTGCCAAAGAATGCAACCTTGACAGTGTTCACTTTGAACTATTCTGCTCTCTTTAATTGGTAAGAATAAAATGTTCAGGGTATAGAATTTACTATCTAGTTGCTCAAAACCTCATCATGTGCCTATAGAAAGCCGCTGTAACGTTCTCCCCTAAATGAATAGACCCAGAACTCAGTACACTAGACTATATGTATATGCATATACATAAGATCATCTACATCTTGCTATAGCTGTATCACCAATCTGGAAAGGTATGAAATTGCTAATAGCAACTCTTTTTATGATGCTGTCTAGCCAAAGAATTTTTTCTTGTTGCCAAGACAGTTTTAAAAGAATGTCACTGTTTTGTTTGGTACAGCATATGGTAGGCAAAGTATGCACAGGAACTCCAAGCATTTTTGTTTAAAAGTTTGCTGCGGCAGTATAAACAATTAAGACAACACTCAGAATTTCCAGTCCTGAAAACCTGTTGACTCAGATGTTCTGTTTGCAGGCAAGCCATGCACAGAAGTGTGCATGCTTTTAAGAGCAGACATTCCTGCCGGCTGTATGGTTTCCAACTGTACAAGAAGCCTTTGCCTTTGGCGTTCTTGTCAATGCAGTCGTTATCAGTTCTTTCCCTGGGAAGAGTTGTGCTTTTCTTCCCTTGTGTGCTCGCCATTTCAAACATTGGATAGAAGATCTCAGTGCAAGTGAATACGTGAAGCAGCTGTGATTTTCTACCTGTTTAAGGAATGGACTTATGTAAGCAGAGAAATCGCTAGGCTAATGAGCAGATGCCCCACCTGGTTTTCAGCATCTTTCTCAAAGCAGTGTGGAACACATATGGAATGAATAGTGGTTTCTGTTCATCCAGCAAGTCCCAATTATTTGTAAACTCATTATTGTCTTTCCTGAGCCCTGATGCAAAGGATTCTGAGTTTGATATATCCCTATTAAACACAACAGCCTTAAATTGCAACTCCTAATCCAATTGGCTCAGAGTCACATGATCAAAAATAATTTTGCCATTGCCCACAGACTGGCCAATAGTCCAGCTGCCAATCTCTCTGTTAATAACTACTGAATGCTCATACAACACCAATTTGATTTACAGCAATATAACGATCAATATTAACAACAAAATTAATTTAACAAGATTTGTGGTATCTAGCTCTTTAGCAGAATGCAGGGTGCAGAATTTTATTCTCTTGCCTTTTTGGTTGCATTGATGTACTCCACCTTCTTGGAGGGATGTTCTAAGAGATGTTTGGGGCCTTTTTCCCATATCAACTGGACATTTAGTTGGAAGGAGATTAAGGGAATTTTTTTAAAAAAAGTGTTGAATAAAGTAGATATGTACAAGAGTCTAGATTTATAATGGAAAAAATTGACTTCCAGTAGGGTCATTACTGCTAGTCAGTTCTTTAACCTGCTGAACAAATAATTCTCCTCTATAAATTCAAGATCTATTAATAATACTTTACAGCTGAATAACACTTTCCATCCATGGAGCTCACAGTGCTATACAAACACTAATGATTTAATTCAGCTTGACATCAGCTCGCTGACACATACTCACTTGTAAAGATGGAGGTTAAATCCTAAAGCAGTATTATTTTCCCTATTGTGCACATGTGGAAACTGAGGCAAAGAGAATTCAAGGAACTTCTCTTAGGTTATAAAAGAAGTGTGTGGAAGAGCCAGGAACAGAACACAGATCCATGGGCAATCCCCAATGCCTATAACAATTAATAAGAAAACAGTTGATAAAGAGTCTACAACATTGAGGTATGAGACTAAATATACTCTTCTTTCAGTTTGGATAATATTCTTGCTACTCCTACTAGAATCCGCCATCATCTAAAAAAGAAGCAGTAGAGAATCAGTGAAAATTAATGAAAGCTTGACACAGTTACATCAGCTAAATGCTGGTGAAAATAGGAGTAAGAATTTAGATTATTGTTTGTGTGGGTATGACCACACATAATCCTATCATATTTCACTCTCTCAGGAATTATGGTTATTCTATAGTCACAGGCATAAAAAGAGATATTTCACTTTTCATTGTGAAATCGTCTCCAGCTATTGCACACAAATATAACCAAAAATGAAGTGTGCACACGCTACTCTGTGCACCTATTCTGTTTTTCAAAATCTATATTCAGGCTGATGTTTTATAAAACACAGAGACTAAAATGAAAAATAGGCGAGGATATAGATAAATGAGTGGAGGTGAGGGGGTGTGTGTCGGGACTAGAGTAAATGTATTGAACTCTTCTTAAGCACAAGTGTTCTCATATCCTTGAGATCAGCAGAAGTCTTGGCAGGTATTTTTCACTGCTACAATTCCAGACACATCTTTGTAAAACTAATGACCAAGCACATTGGGCAAAAGTTTACAAAAGAACTCTTCTGTACCCTGGCATTCTAACAAATAAAACATGAAAATGATTTTCTACTTACATATCCAGCTAAGATTACTAACTGAGATTAGTTCTGCTGCGAGCATCCTTTTGCCAAAACTCTGTGGTTTACTTCAAGGTCTTAAAAGTTGTGTTAGAGAAAAGGGGAGAGGGGCAGACATATATGTTATTGACAAGCACAGCCACAAGTTTCCATTGCTTAGATAGCAAATGCTTATAAAATCTGGTTGGCTACTAATCCCTTTATTTTTTTTAAATAGGTAGCTTATTAGCCAGTCAACTACTAAGCCTTGGGGTAGTGCCAAGTGCATATACTGATCCTGGCAACTAAATCAGCACGGAACAGGGCTACTAACATCAGTCACTGGGTAAGAGAGGGGAGTTATAAGCATTGAAATCCCAAAGCTTGTCATTAGAGATATCAAGAATAAATGAGAATTGTGATAGCTATTCACATCAGTTTTACCTTTTTGCGTCATTTCATGTCAAATTTAGATGTGAATTGACTTGACAGTAAAGAGTCAGACAATTCTTTTCTTAGACAGATTGCCAGCCTTGGCATTAACAGCAAGGTGTTTGATGTGGATGAGGAGGAAAAAAAGGAGGATGGGTCATTTATCCTTCTTAAATTGTTTAATCAATTGCCTTTTTAAAAGATGCTTATTTAAGTGCACATCCTTCAGTGCTCAGTAAAGCACTCAATGGCCACAAGAGGGCACACTCTTCCAAAGCCTTTTCAATTCATGCAAGTTAACCTTCCTGCAAGCTGCTATTTTACCTAACTGGATCCTGAATCCCAAAGATCTTTGTGCTTATCTGTAGCCTCTGAGTGGAGATCTTGTTTCTTCCATCTAGTTTAAAAGGCAGAAATTCACTGGAGTGGAAGACTACCGGAAAAATAATGCAATGTAAGGAAACAGGCAAAGGAAGGGAAAAGATAAATCTTATCAATTGTTGGATGCTTACATTCTGGAAATCTAGAGATCAGAAATGATTTTTTTTTTAAACAGACACTGAGAAATGTGACCGTGAATCATCAGCTGAGCTGATTTTATCACATTTTTTCTAATGCAGTCTCCTTGGCTTTTAGAAAACAAATCTCTTTCCCCTTGGTTTTTTTTTTTTTTCTCTTCTCCACTTTGACATACTTTATCAAAGATTCCAAGTCTAACAAATGAAAGCAAATTACTTCCAAGAGAGGAAAACCCCTCAATTAAATGTGTTTTACTGAAACAAAATGAGAAGCTTCTCCAGGGGTTGGTTTGGTTGTGAACAGTTTAAGAAAGTGCAGGTGAATCAAAGAAGGAGATAACTAGTCTAGAAAACGTATCTGCATGAACATCACTGTGCGTGCAGACATGTATGCACTTGTGTCTGCAAATATATTTGCTTGTATATATGCATAAATGTGCCTATGTATTTTTATGTACATGTATGTGCTAGGGCATGCAAGCCTGGACATGGGTATGCATGAATTTGTGTAGTGTTTCTGTGTGAATGGGATTGGGCACCCGGATAAATGTATGTGCATGCACGTCCACATGCATGCTTATGTATAAATGGATGCATATCAGTGTACAGGTGTATATAAACTGGCCTGTCTGCATAAACATGTGCATAGATCTGTAATTGGATGTCCTTAAATGTGGATATGTGTATTTGTAAGTGTGAAGTCAATATTGTTTGTGGCAACAGAGCTTTAACAATGTAAATTAAGGTCAAATACTAGTTCATTTGAAGTCAGTGGAAATGCTGCTATTCATCTCAATAAGCTCAGGATTTGGCCCTTACTGCACAAAAGTGCAATATATTTATGGAAAGAGTGACAGCTTAGAATTCAAATCTGCAGTATTATTAACATCACACAAATTGTTCTTTTGTCTTCTGCAATACAATGAACCATTTTAACTTAACATTGCAAAAACGTTACTGGTGAAAGCACCCCTACAACTCCCTTGAAAACACACACACACACACACAAAACCTTATGAGGGAAGATTTTTAGTTCTAGTGAAGGAACTCTATGTTGTAAGTGCAGAATGTCTCCTTTTTGGATAATAATTAACATGTTAATTTCTGACAGAATAAAATATGAGTCAATAGTTAGTAGAGCTGAATTTACTCAAATTTCAGATGAGACGACCTTGCCTGTATCTTTTCTGTTGGCCATTTCATGAACATTTATGGGAATGGGTTTTTATTCGCATGAACATTTGGAGAATGGCTGTTCTTCCTGCAGATACCTGTATTCGCCTGTAGACAAGAGTATGTGAACATGAATACAAGGTATTTGTTGTTTGCACCAGAATTGCTCTTCCCTTGTTTAAAGAGGTACAGTTATCCAGTCCGGGAGCAGATACACAATCCTGTGACTTAGCTGACCAACCACACATGAAGAATAACGAATAATTGGAGAGAATCATTGTGAGTGATCCATAGACTGAAATACATCCACATAAATTGCCATTGAATAATCACGAATAATGAAAAAAATGTAATAATCAGTCTGCTTAGAGATGATTACCAGACAGATAACAGGGCTAAATTCACTGGATAAACTGTGACCAATTCCTCTAGCTCTAGTGGTCACTCATTAGTAAACCTTTCAAGCAATTATCTCTCAACCACATTCTTCTCTTCATTCCCTCCAGAAGAACCTTTCTACTAACCTATTTCTTTTTCTCTGTCTCCTGGGGAACGAAAGTGAGGAGTAAAGAGAAGGATGCTTTAGAATGTAATTACAGATTGGCACACTGTACAAATCTCCCTCCCCCCCACACCCAATCTAATCACAGGCAGTAGTAAAGTTAGCAATTTAAAAAAAAAAAAAGCTTGCTTTGTAGGGAAAAATAGTTCACTTACAGTATAACATAAAAATGATTCAAAATGAAACAGCAATGAAGAATGGAAATTTAAAGTCACAGAGCTCTCTTACACAGTGAACATTTTTCCATGGCCAATTTAAATACCGTGTATTAAGAGTAAGCTCCACTGTAATGGTGGGAAGCATAATTGTTTCCATGGGTGGCTATTGGGTCGGGGGGGGGAGGGGGACAAAGACTTAACCATTTAATAACATTTGGTTAAGTAAAAACCTGCTTTAAATGTATTATCGTTTTATTCAAAAAGATCTTCTAAGTTGTACAGTTTAGGCCCTACCTGTGTAGGTGCACATAGCTCAAACTCACAGGGCCCTATCCTGAGGCACAGTGTAAGTCCGAAGTCAGAAGGCTGGAACTGCAAACTAAGGGACTCAACTTGGCAGAAGTGAGGAAAGGAATCATGAGCCTCAGAGTGCACGTTAACACCACGGTCCTGTGGTTTCTATTGAGAGACCTAAGAGGGAGTAGTAAATGCAGCCTCATGCAGGGATTTGCTGCGTGGGGCCACAAAGTGCCTGGACCCACTGGCAAAGCCCTTGTTTGTCTGTGACATGCCTGCTTTCCTTCTGCATTCTCCTGGGGGACACCAAGCACACAAAAGTCAATTCTGAAGAATGAAGAGGTTTCAAAGTCCCTCGCCTCCCAGTTCTGGCATGGGTTTTTCTAGTGAATTGCACCTTCCCTGTCCCCTCGTCCCCATTCCATGCAGTCAAAAAAAATTAATTCTTCCATATTAGGTCATTATACACAGACATAAGCAGCCTTATGATTGCCTTTGCAGCTGGGTACATAAAGGATTTAAATGCATCCTTCCTTCCCATCACATGTTCATGCTCCTATCCTTAAAGGTGTGCAAGCAATATTGAAGGGCAAAAGATGATAGCACAAACTCATTAAAATATCAAATAGTGTTGCTGTATTTCCCTCCCACTGAATAATTCCTTCCTTATAAAAACTTTTACCACATAACATAAATTATTTTTTTATTGTTCACTTTTCTCCACAACTATTGCCAATGTATTTAGCTTTGCTAGAAAATTCCTGTTTGCTCTTTAGAATCAGGACCTTCTTTGTGGCAGAGACCAGCCACAGCTGGGAAGTAGAGAGGTGGAATCAGACACAAACATCTCCAATGTTTTGTTAAGTAAAGAATGAGAGGATGAGATCTGGGGCTCTGGAATAAGCACATCTCTCCCTTCTCTACTACTTTCCCCCGTGATAAGACAATCCAATATTTTGTCAGTATAGCTCAGAAGCACTGAAGAGATGAATTGGTCAGCAGTGTTGGATTATGGGACTTTCCACGTGAATCAGGCAGGAGGAGCAGGGTGATTAGAAATGGAAAAAGTCCCTTGAAAATCAGCCACAGCAGACAAGGAAATACAAAAAAGAGGACCATGAAAATATTGCTGTGAGCTTGTGATGAAATGATACCACCCAAAACATTTAGTGAGATCTCTTTTGCATTTTCAGTTATCAGACAGACTACAGCATGCTTTTTCATTAGACAACTATGTATGAAGCCAGTGTACATTTCCAAAGCATTATGCATTACGCAAGATTTAACTGAAGCTAAATCCCTGAGCAATGCTTGGGGGAAAAGGGACTGCAGAAGCTCTAACCTAAAACACTTGAGATGTGATTCCTCTTAGGATATTTATGTGGCTTTTTTAAAATAAAGACTCTAACATGGTGAACGTTCAATCATATTGGGCCAACTCTTGAGGTCTAACTCAGCTTTTACTCAGGCAAAACTCTCAGTGACTACAATGAGAGTTTACATGAAAGAGGGACTTTGTACAAACCAAGGGTATGTCTATACTACCCGCCAGATCGGCGGGTAGTAATCGATCTATCGAGGATCAATTTATCGCATCTCGTCTAGACGCGATAAATCGATCCGTGAATTGACGCCAGTACTCCACGTCGGCAGGAGGAATAAGCAGCGTTGAGCCGTGGCAGTCAACTCACTGCCATGAGGGTGGCCAAGTAAGTCGAACTAAAATACTTCGACTTCAGCTACACAAATAGTGTAGCTGAAGTTGCGTATCTTAGATGGATCCCCCCACACAACCCAGTTTAGACGAGCCCCAAATTAGGACTTCAGTATTTGTACTGTTAGTTCTTTCTCAGAAGCTGATTACAAAAGATCGTAGTTAGCTGATTTGGGGTAAATTCAAGAGAGTTTTGATTTTTCCCCACCACTGTGTTAATTTTCCCTGCAGCTTTGTTCCATACTGGCCTCCTGAAAACGGACCTAAAACAGGTTTCTTTTTAACATTATAGAATTTTCTGCTAAATAATGTGGGTGTGAGGACTGCATAGAATTTTTTTTCCATACAGAAGCATTAGAACAGTTTGACTTTTTTGCATCTCCCTCTTTCCTTGGAATTTAAATCCATAGTTCTTTATGAAAACGTGTCGAATAATGTTGGTGATACTGTTATGGCATTAGACTTTATCTTATGTTACTTTGCAGCAGCCGTTCAGAAGTGAGGTAAGACAAAAGCACTGGAAGTCTATGCAAATACTTCATGCTGTATTAGTCCATTTTTTTTTTATTACTACTAGGGATTAATTCAACTTTCAGAAACATGGGTACTTATGAAAAACTAATTTTAAAAGATCCAGAGATTTTGTGTCTTTCATGCAACATCTGTCCAAATTGAGTAACTAAATTGTTACACATTCTACTTATCAGCCTACATATAAGGTAACTTGTGGCTATTTACTGATGGAAGTATGTCATTTGAATTCCCTTGAATTTAGAGGTGTTTCATATCTAGATCCAGATGCAAATCCAAACCTGCAGCGTAATTACACTACTCTCAATGTTTTGCTCAGAAGTTCAGGCGCGTAACAAAGGGGGTACGTGTATCATACGTCTTGAGAGATAGGTCATGATAAGCCACAAAATTCAATTCCTGATCCTGAACTCTTGCATATTTTGGGGTGCTCTGACTTAGGTTTTGGTTTGGCCCAATACAGAGACATAGGCAAACTATAAAGTTGGGGTCCAGAGCTGAACTTTTCCAAATTTCTGGCATATATGAAGTTTTGATTAATGCCCTTCTGTATCAAAAACCTTCTGCACTTGTAAAGCAGACAGCTTTGCCATAGTTTGTCTATTGCCAGAATAGAAACATGAGCAGCAGCCATGAAATAGCAAAAAAGGCTAACTCATCTCCTTTTAATCACTATCAAGTGCCGGTCATTCTCAGAAAACCTCACATCTCAAAGCTTTTGTCAGCTTGGATTAGCATAGTCTCTTTTCCCAAAACTTCTTACTAATTTTAAGTGAGAAAAGATACACCTCTGAAAGCAATACATTTACCCCACAGTTCTGTATAATTCCATGAGAACATATTTAACCCCCTTTGGAGATGGGTATCAGTAAAGTCGATGGGAAACAATCCATGTGTTTTTCTGTCCCAAGGACAGTTCAAGTCCACAATTTCATACTGTCACTGGGAAGGAAAACAAAAACAAAACAGTGTGCCCTCTGGCTACTCTAATTTAGAAATTACTGTCTCTTTGACCTGGGAATTCCACCTGGAGTAGCTGAATGTATCTGTATCAGGACTTCACAGAAAAAAGAAAGCAACAGGTAGTTTAGAAGGCAGTGTGGGATGCTCACAGGGTTTTAGGAGCCAGGAAATCTTGAGTTCTCACACAGGGTTTTCTCTGTGGCCTTAGGTAAGTCACTTAAACACTGTGTCTCAGATTCCCAATCTGTGAAATGGGGATACCTCTGAGGGGTGTTGTGAGAACTAATTAATGATAGTTTGTGGAATTCTTTCATGAAGAAGAGCCAGGATCAACAGCACTGCTGATGCAATAGCACTTTTCAAGTGACCTTTTTGATGCTTTGGTCCTACCATTTTCAGTCTTGATCAGTGATTGCCCTTGATACCCTGACTCAACACCTTGCTCCACAAGTGTGATGCAGTTTGAAGACTCTGTCCCTATCCATTTTTAAGTTTTAAAGTTTTACATCTATAAATTCCAAACATCTGCTGCCTGCCCATCCTACCCCAGAAAAAAAACTTGTAGCCCTTTACCCACAGGGTGATGGTCTTCTCTTTCTCTAAAAAAAAATCCAGCTTTCCTGCAAATCATAATGCCATAGTCGTAGACACAAACTACCCCTGTTTCGTTTTTTTCTAAACTAGCCAATTGATTCTCTCTTAACATGTTCATGCTTTAGTGATCAAACCATAAAACAGCCCTCATCGGTCACTTTCACTTCTGCCGGGGATATGAGGTCTGTATCAAAGAAATTCCCTCTTCCCAGCATAATCATCATCACTGGCGTCCCAGCAAGTTTATATAGTTATGCCAGAGAAGCTTCTTCAGAAGGTTCTTTAACTCATTTCTTGGTGGATTTGCCATTATTATAATAACAACGGGCACACCATGTTAAATTAAGAACAGAACTTATAGCTAGTAGTCCACAGAATTAAGTGTCTGGCTGCAGAATACTTAATGAAATGTATAAATCTGTGAATCTCTCAATGCTAAGAGTAATATTTAAGTATTGCTAGGTTTCTGAAACTATTGGCATATACTTCCTTGGTGTAAGAACTTAATGAAGAATGATGATGATTTATAGGGGCCAGATCCTGCTTCCTTTGGCAAATCCCCCATTGACTTCTGTGGACACGGATCTAGCCCCACAATTTTTATCACTAGACACAGACTTGTATGTGTATTATATATTTTCATGGGCTTTTTTAAAAAAAACAACAGTGATTACTTCCCCTGTCAGTTAATAGCAATCACAAGAGAAAGCCGAGCAAAATTAACCCCTACACACCAAGTAATGCCCATTTGCCATTAAATGGACTGAATGAATTCACATATATGATTAATGCTCCCATAACAAAATTTTATATGAGAAAAAAATAGGAAAACAAGTACTTCAGTAAACAGAGAATTTCTACTGCAGGAAAAGGTAACATCAAAGAGACGTGGGAGACAGAGGGGGTTAGCATGGCACAGTAGGGAACACTCCGAATATTAAGTAGAAACATAACTTAGGGAATTTTATTCGTCTGGTGACAATTCAGTCTTATCAAAGGAATGAAAAATACATACTAACCAGTTCTTACCATCTGTTTTTATTTATCAACTTCAGGCACCGCTAAGAAAATGCTGCACTTTGAGATTTCCAAGGAAGGCAGTGACCTATCAGTAGTGGTGCAAGCTGAAGTGTGGCTCTTCCTGAAAGTCTCCAAGGCCAACCGAAGCAGAACAAAAGTGACTATCCGACTGTACCAACAGCAGAGACAGCCCAAAGGCAACTCTGAAGGGGCAGAAGAAACGGAGGACGGAGAGCTGAAGGATGATAAAAGTGAGACTCTCATCTCTGAAAAGGCAGTGGACACCCGGAAAAGTACCTGGCACCTCTTTCCTGTCTCCAGTAGTGTGCAATACCTATTGAACCAGGGAAGGAGCTCCCTTGATGTGCGGATTGCCTGTGACCAATGCCAGGAGACTGGAGCCAGCCTGGTGCTGCTGGGCAAGAAGAAGAGAAAAGAAGAGGATGGGGAAGGGAAGGAGAAGGAAGTTGGGGAATCCACAGTAGAAGAGGAGAAAGAGCAGTCACATAGACCTTTCCTGATGATGCTTGCTCGGCATTCCGACGACCGCCTGCACAGACGACGGAGACGGGGCCTGGAGTGTGACGGCAAGGTCAACATCTGCTGCAAAAAGCAGTTCTTCGTCAGCTTCAAGGACATTGGATGGAATGACTGGATCATTGCTCCCACAGGTTACCATGCCAACTACTGTGAAGGTGAATGCCCCAGCCACATAGCAGGCACATCTGGTTCATCATTATCCTTCCACTCCACGGTCATCAACCATTACCGCATGAGGGGCCACAGCCCCTTCTCCAACCTCAAGTCATGTTGTGTACCCACCAAGCTACGACCAATGTCCATGCTATACTATGACGATGGACAGAATATCATCAAGAAGGACATTCAGAATATGATTGTGGAGGAGTGTGGCTGCTCATAGACACACACCTACACCAAGGGCTTGTTGACTGTGTGGAGAATTGAAAAGAAGCTGCAGCAGAGGAAAGACCCGACTATGGTTTAATCTTTCCAAATGAAACAATTAAAAAAAAAAAGACAACACATGGAGTTCAAAAAGACTAAAGACAGACAAAGGAAGAAAAAGAGCGCATAAACAAACAGGGCTTGAATGAGAAAATTTTTGAATAGCAGTGTGGGGAGGGGGATTCCCCTTCCTTTCAATATGTTCCATATTTTATTATATAGTACGTTAAACATTATTTGTTACAAGGGGAATTGTGTTTCCTCTCCTAGTTACCCATCAGTTCAAGCCCTGGTAGCAGCTTGCCTAACCTGCAGCAATTTGGACTCTGAGTCCAAAACGGCATTGAAATTCTTAGAAAAGCCATGTGTATGAACACTACATTCACTGGCACTTTCCCCTCTCCCCTCCCCCCAATTTACCAAGGACATAATGAGACTGTATGTACCATATGTGTGTGTGTGTCTGTATGTGTGTGTGTGTGTGTGTGTATATATATATATATGCCTGTGTGTGCACGTGTGTTTACATGAGCACACACACAAATACACACATACATACTCACACACACACACACAAATACTCGCATACATACACTTACTTATGTCGGTAAAGGGATAATATTGCCCAGGTGTTCACACCTTCATCTTCTGCACTATGTTTGCAAAAAAAACCCACAAAAAAACAAAAAAACAACAAAAAAGAAGAAAAAAATGAAAAAGAATGAAAGAAAGAATACAAAGTTACATTTCGTTAAGGTGCTTACAACATTAGAACTATGCAACCTAGTTGGTTTGAAACTGTTTACCTGAGAGAGAAAGAAAAAAAAAAAAAAAGAAAGACTTTATTTAATGGAAGTAACTTTTTTTTTGTTTCAATGAGAGATACTTGAAAGGAACATGTTTGTCCAGTTACTGGAGCCGAACATTTCTATATTTTGTAAAAAAAAAAAAATTTTAATCGTTTACTATTTGCACTACAATGGTGTTTGACCTGTCTAATCTTTATTTAACAAGTATATTGGAGGGAGGTTGATTGGGAGTAGGAGGGGTTGAGAGCTGCACTTATTGTGGGCTATACAAGAACTGCTACAGCACACAAAATAGTTATTTATATTATAATAATTATTATTATTATTTTGTACCTTAAAAAGAATAGACACATACACCAAAGACATTTATGTGAGCCTCTAAACAGTCTGTTTGTAGTTGGTACCGGTCATAAGTAACAAGTTAGGGTTTAGATTAAGGGGACAATAGGGTTGATTACATTCAGGCTGAAATATTGCCCAAAACATAACATTGCGATCTGGATTTAGCTGTGGATTTCAAACCCCTAGAAACGCCTCGGGTGCTTGGGTCCAAGATTCTATTTCAGGCCCATCTGTGGTATAATTGTTACTCCTTTCACATTCATGACACTAAGACTTTTTCCTGATGTACAGCAGCTGTACATTGTAGGAAAACAACTTCATACAAGGGGGATATATATATACTATATATACACATGGTTTAAGCACTTCAGGCTTCACCCTAACATTCTTAAAGCAATGAATGGTTGTGTGCAAAGCACAGTGTATTAAAAGATTATTTTTTAATGAGTGGAAAGGAACACATTTAAAACAATCCCTTGTAACAAGAAATCTAAAGCTCCAGCGTACCACTTAGCAAGATCTGATATAGTGCATGCAGCTTTGGGCCCTCCCCACCATCACCCTTGTAGAACACAGAGCAAAATGAAAGCTATGGTATTATTTCTATTTCAAATACAGTCTTTAACTGGCTGTCTCAACCACCGCTCTCCAGTCTGGCGACTCTTGATGAGTTTGCACACGATAAGACCTAATTTTCAGTGTCAACACCTAACCTGAAGGGTCCAACCCATAGGGCATAGGTAGATAGGTTTTTAAAATTCTATCACTGTCATATTTAAAAGAATGCTGAAGTAAAAAATTTGTTGTTGGGTAGGGGAAAAGGTTAGAGGGAATGGGTGAAACCTTAAGGCCTTGTCTACACTGAGTTTGGAACCATGAGGCCTGATGCTGCAAGTTCTTACCCGTGTGAATAAAGGTTTGCAGGACCAAGCCCCCATGTTAGCAACACCCTAGCGAGTTGTGCTTTAAAAAACACTTCTTGCTAGAAAAGCATGAATATGGTTCCCCATCTTGGCGACAGCACGGTTTGTAAAAAAAAGAGTTTTATAGCACAATTAAGCCCTGTCGACATTGGCCAGGGATACAGTGTGTTAGCACCTTTATGGCAAGAACCGTGTTTAAGCAGTATAATCAGGGCCTTCATTTTTGTCAGCCAAAACTGTGTGTGTGTGTGTGTGTGTGTGTGTGTGTGTGTGTGTGTGTGTGTGTGTGTGTGTGTGTGTGTGTGTGTGTGTGTACCCATGTCTGTATGAATCGACTGAGATTTTAAAAAAAAAGGAAAAAAAATTTCCTCTGTTGAATAAATATCAACGTATGTGCTTATAGCTAAGTTTTCTATCTAATTTATTCCATAGTATTTAGATTGCATAGTACAGCTAATGGGTTATACATTTATGTACTTTTTATACAATGCATTTTTTTACAGACTTATTTGCAGTTTGCAAAAAAAAAACTTTGTAAAAATTGTAACAATTAGGTAAACACTAAATTTGTCACTAAAGTATTCTATAAGATATCAAGGCTTTCTGATTTTAATTTTTCACAGGAGTTTGTTTTTTTCTTTAAGGGGTTACTAACTGCCAATGGAAAAAAAGAATACATAAATAATTTCTCTTTACAAATTAAACAAACCAAGTGCCTGATCTTGCATCCATTGAAGTGAGTAGCAAAATTACTATGGATTTCAATAGGAGGCAGCTCAGATTCTGGAACACTGGAGGCCTGATCCAAAGTTTATTGAAGTTAGTGAAAAGATTCCCATTGACTTCAATGGGCTTCAGATCAGGCTCCAAAATTGTATACGTAGCCCTCGTGGAAACCTTGCTCATGTCAGTAGTCCCATTGACTTCTCAGACTGGGGCTTAGCTTTGGTCTATTGCAAACAGTGTGTGGGGAGAGAAACTGTATTTGCATGAATGATGCCACATCCAACATTAATTAGCTCCCACTTACATGAGACTATAGAATGGTTTTGTGAACCAGTTTACAGCATGATTAATCTCTATGTACACTGGTAAAGGGAGCCATGTTAGCAATGGCATGCTAGCAAGAGCTATTTTTAAGTTTGGTTAGATAGCAGCTGCTGGCATGAACTCCAATCCTTCTGCCATTAAAGACAATGGCAAAACTCCCATAGAGTTGAACTGGAGTAGGATTGGGCTCATGATTTTCCTGGCCAAAGCAGACAGAGTCTAATTTAAAAAAAAAATGATGTAGTATAGCTCAGAAAGCCAACTCCCTCCACAAGTTTATATGTGGTAAAAGGGGACTGGTTCTGGAAAACATGAAACTAGCATGAGAAAATTCTCAAGTAAGGAAAGAAAAGAGGATTTTAGATGTGGTGGAAGGGTTACATGACATACATATTGCAAAGAGTGGGAGGTTTTCAAGTCAATAAGTAACTATTCCCAAGCCCTGCCCAGTAGCATATGTACACCCTGTTTCCAAATTTTAAAAAGTTCTCTCCCTTCAATCTCTAGACTTGGTCATGGGGTTTTGATTTGTGGTCAGAGTTATTTAAAGAAGAGGGAAATGAAAACCTATATGATAAAATAAAATCAGAAATTGGGATGTTAATCAAAACTGACTGATCAACCCTCTCCCCCTATAATAATCTGGTTTAATTAAATCTACATGTCCTTAAAATAGCATTATAAATTGCTACCACATTTGACAAGTTCTTTGAGGGGATGTGATCTTGAAAACAAACTCTCTTTTTAGGTAGCAGCATAGTAAAAGAAAAGCAAAAGGAAAGGCTTTTAAATGCTAACGTATTCCCCTCCATATAAGCCACTCCTTGTGAAATTGAAAATTAAAAATACGTTTCTTCAGTATCTCTCCAGCCCTCATGCTGTAAAATTTCTCAGACTTTCCAAAATGCTGCCTCCTCTGGTGATAAAAAAAAATCTACAAATGTTAGATATTAATAGTACATACAACTTGGAGAGCCTGTTTTAAGTACAACATTGAGAGGAAGAACGTATTTATCTGTGATTGTATTCTGGGCCTTTGTAAAAGGAAATGCTTGCAGATAGTTATGATTCTTTTCGGGATTTTTCTGCACTGACATTTCACAGCAGAATGCTGATCTAGGGCCCCAACTTGTGCCCATTGGAGGGAATGGGAGTTTTGCCATTGTCTTCAATAGGAGCAGTCCCTTAACAATCACTGTAAAGTAGTACAGAATCATAAATACCCCATTATTTGTATCCAGGTCATCAAGTTAATTTAAGTGGAACACTACAAACTCAAGGTAAGATTGGCAGCATCCTCTGAGTTGGAGAAGCTTAATCACCCATAAAAGTCTATATACTAAATTAAAAAAGTGAAGGGCTACTCTTGCTCATACTGAAGAGTGCCTTACTCTGCAAATAGTCCTACTGAGCTCAGTGGGGGGACGCATATAGTAATTAGTACTCGAGATGAGTAGTGGCAGAATCTGTTCCTAAAATGTAGCTAAAAAGGCATGTGTTAGAGTTATTAATACCTTTAAATTAAACCTCACGTTAACCATAATCAATAATATGGGTCAATGTAAGAACCAGTTTTGGATCCACTTGCTAATACTTAATAGAGCTTTATTTCCCAACTGCTGTCATTGCCTTTAAAGGGCCTACTTGTGGAGTAATGTGCTATGCAGACTGAGTAAGAGAAATAGGATTTTGGTCTTACATGAACAATTACAATTTATATTTCCATGGGCAGAAACAAACAACTTCTGGGTTATATAGCTTTTTTTTTTTTTTTTTTTTTGGAGATACAATGAATTTGTGTTAATTCTTAATGGGGTTTTGTATTTAAACATTCTGAAAACCATAAATTGATGATGGGTTGAAGATATATATGTATATGTATATATGTGTATTATATATATCTACTATATATATACACACACACACACACCCAAGTATAGATATACATATATATAAATTATGAAAGCCAAGATATTATGAAGCCTATTTTGTTTTTATCATTTTGTTTTTTGTTGCTGATGTTATTTTTATTATTATTATTATTATTATTATTATTATTATTTTGCATATTACATGCAGTGCTTTAACCAATGTCTGTTTGGCTAATGTAATTAAAGTTGTTAATTTATATGAGTACATTTCAACTACGTCAATGGTTTCTTAATATTTATTGTGTAGAAGGACTGTTTTTTAAATTTACAATATGTTTAAAGAGGTAACAGTTTGATATGTTCTCATTTGTTTATATTAGAAGTTATTTATTTTCACAGCATTCCATCTGATATTTTGATATTTGAAGGCATGCTATCTATACTTTGTACAGTTAGTGGGCAGTATTCATCAGCTCCCAGTAGATTCTTAGCCCTTACATTAAATAAAAGACCTGTTTGGGGATTTTTATTTTAAATATTTCTTATTGGTTTGCCAGGAATAACTCAGCGCACTAATTGTCAGATATTTTGCCTGCGTGACCAATTTATTCCTACTGTAATTGCCTGAGACAGAGGACCAAAGTTGTCCCTGGTGTAAGTACAAGGAATTCAGTGAAGTTACATCACAGAAGAATTTGACTTACAGAGAGAAAATGCCTGTTCTGCAAGAGAATGCAAGGAAAAGACAGAGCGAGAGAAGAGGAAGAGTCTTTGCATTGGGAAAGGATTTTCATGTGTTAAAAATGTTTGGGTCCGGTACAATTTTATTTTACATTGTTCCTTTTGTTATCTTGCTCTTTCCCTACACAACAACAGCAACAACACAAGTGAAATAAATAAAGGGAGTTTCACTGAGCTTTGTGTACTTGTCCCTTAATATGTATTCCTAGTTGGGAAAGTCGGGGGCTGGGAAAATAACAGAAAACGGGAGACAGAAAAGTGAAACAGGCAGATGCCTCCTTGTGTAAAACAGATCTTAAAGTTGGGAATTCTACCATCACTACCTATTAATTCAAGTACATGATCCCAGGGGAAATGGGAATTTTTCATTCATTCATTTTTTAGCTAGTGGAAGATACCCAAGTCTGAAAAAGAAAGCAAAGCACATCTGCTCATTTTGAGACTGTTAATTCTTCCATGACATATTTCTCTGCAACTACAAAAGGATTGAAGACATACAAAACCAAAGAGAATTAGGAGTTACCCTAGCAAAATAAAATTACAAGGGCTACTAGTCCATATGAATCAAGGTTTAAACTGGTCAATAGTTCCATAATTTGCTCAAATAGGCATAAACAATCAACTAATCAGCTGGGCTAAAGAAGAAGAATTCCCCTAGTGGTATAGTACTTCACAATTCAGTACTATAAACTCTGAGGGTTTTATCTTTTTTCTTTAGCTGTCTTGATTGCCTATGAATACAGCTAGTCCAGGCTACATAGACCATTGGAATGTTCCAATATAGCAAGCAGCAGGGAGCTGGAATATTGAGGTTCATCTTTATGATAGATTGCCTGCCCGGTGTTCAAGTGCACTCTATGGCTGCTGCCATTTGGCCTTTCAATAATCAGAACTTTTTCTGCTGAGCCAGGAGAACTGACTTCCTGTCTTCTAGGTTATTAACCTGAATGCCACTTTTCAGCAAATCAACAGTCACTTCAAGAGAAACTCATTGGCACAAACAATGCCACAGTAATTCAATAAGGGATTGAATACTTTTATTAACATGTATGTATCATTTGCAGCTGTGCCAGCAAAAGAAATTTAAATGGTACCAGTAGCTGCACTAGTAAGACAAGGCTATGAGGGCTATCAGTCCTTCTGCTCCAAGGTGCAAAGTGACTAACAGTGATAAAAGTGAACTGTAACTCACATTGTTCACTCAAGGGGGTCAGGAAGAAATGTACCCCCACACCTTTCCCCTAGTACTGAATAACTGAGTTGGTGTATTATGGCATGTTCTCCTCTCTTTGAGGCATCAGGTCATTGACCCCTGGTGGAAGCAAGTAATAGACAGGAGCACGGTGTCATCCAGAATTCTTATAGTACTATTAAGGGTCATGTACATCACTTTGTCTTTTACATTGGTATTAAGTATGGTTGCTATTGTTTTAACTGTTGCTGAAATGCTTCATCTAATGAACAATGGAGACCAAGGAGGTGTGTTCCACACTGATGGAGCAATCCCTGGCAAAATTGAGTATGCTTAGTACACTATCATAAGAACAAATTTCCAAATATTAATGAGAGATTAAATAATTAATAAATAGACGTGACTAGATTAATGGTGTGGTGCTGAAGAATGGTTCCACAGATCCTGCCACTTCTGTTGTGCTCTGCAAATGTCAGGACGTAAACATTGTGATGTAAATGTCACAGTCTCTCTAGTCCCTCATAGGGTCATCAGGGCTGGCTCCAGGCACCAGCAAAGGAAGCAGGTGCCTGGGGCGGACAATAGAAAGGGGTAGCACGTCCGGGTCTGTGGCGGCAATTTGGCGGCTGGTTCTTTAGTGCCTCTCTTCCTCTTTGGCAGCACTTCAGCGGAAACTCAATCGCTTTGCTTCAGTCTTCAGTGGCAATTCAGTGGCGAGGCCTTCACTCCCTCTCTTTCTCTTTGGTGGCAGCTCAATCGGGTTTTTCTTTTTTTTGCCGCCCATGTAGAGCAAATGGATCATGGAATGCTATAGCATTATAGCTGTACTATAGCTCTGTATACAAAACAGAAAAGGGAGTGACAAAGAAGGTAGCATGCAAGATGCCAGCAGCTAGACTCTCTGGAGAGAGACGAATCTAAATTAACTAAATTAAATTACAGCATCTACAATGGGGAATTGAAAAAGAGGAGATGCCTCCAAGCCTCTCCCCCAGAAATTGAGGGGCTCAACAGTTGCTTTATCACTGAATAGAGCTATCACAATTTATTGATGCAATGTCAAAAATTCAAATCAAACATGGCAACTCAATGCCAGGGAGCTATGGCACAATTTTTTGATGTCTTATCCATTTTGCGTCCATTTGATGAGGAAGTTGTTCTATCTCTTACAAGACAAATATCTGTCACCTTAATTATTAGCTGCTGTGCTTTCACAAGACAAGAGACCAAAACAGATTCTAAAACATTGTAACAGTTTTATTCAGAACAATATTGAGAGGAACTTTGGCCCCAGGAACCAACACGGCTCCCTAAGAAAGGCTCATGTGCAGGTTGCTTCTCCACAACGTACAGAAAATCAAGAATGTCTTTCTTTTATTTTGTTAAGCTACAGATTATGGCCCAGTCCTGTTGCAATTGGTGTATTCCAGATTTACACTGGTTATCTGAAAGCAGAATTTGGTCCCATTTTTCAATAATATAACTGAATACAAAGAAACCCCAAAGAGCTGAGAATATAACAGAAGACAACATACATACGAGTATAAACCAAGCAAGTGGCTATTCAAAGTTGAGTGCCATTTGCCTAAGCCTTTGAAAAGCATTAAGATCACCCAGAGTTAAGTTATTTGTGGAAAGAGCTTCCATTTTATCTCCACTGTAAAATACAATCTCCAGTCTCCCTTCTACTGTTTGCCTCTAACCTCTACTCTTGGGGAAAATTCTGCACCAAAAAGTAAAAAGTTCTGCAAAATTCTGCATATTTTATTTGTCAAAATACTGCAATATAATCAAACCAGTTTCAATTATTTTGGTAATTTATTTAAACTACAATACAGAAAAAAAGTCACTATAATTATTCAGCATTTCCTAAACACATGAGAGTTAAGTTACAAATACTTGGTAACCAATACCCTGCATTCCAGTTATAATCCTGGCTGGATACTTTGGAAAGTGCTTGGTTCTGATTGCCCTGACATTTTATTGACTGTTTGATAAACATTTTATTTGCCCTCAAAGTCTTTTTTTTTCTTTAAATGGGTAAGTAAAATAGATTCTGAGCTGTAATCTAACCCCATTGTGCCTCTCTGGCACAGGAATAAAAAAAAGCCAGAAAGCACACAGATCTTCCTAGCTGAGGATTCCTTTACTGTTATTTACAATAAGGCTCCTTTAGATCACTCTGGGAATGTAAAGGAGCCTTAAAACTTTTACAATGTGTTTTATGCTCCTGGGGGAATTGATTATGAATGGGAACAATTAACTAACAATAGGAACCTATTAACTAACAAACAACTACACAGGCTGGCTGCTACATTTCTGTCCTGCCTGAGGGGACAGAGCCTGCCTCACAACTTCCTCCAAACAACCTGAAGCCCTACTCCTTCACACTGGGGGCTCCCCAATAGAGAGCGAGAAAGTCTTTCTTGCTCCTTTGCACATGCTCCCACCCAGCCCTGCCCCTTGGCGGTGATTAACATCCCCCCACACAGGCACACCCAGCCCCTCCACTCCTGTGGTGATTTACATCTCTGCCAGCTGCTCCAGGCACAGGAACAGAAGCACCCAGGCTAACGGGAAAGAGGCATGTGTCCCCTGCACATTTTTTTGCTTCCCCATTTTTCTGCAGGGGAGCAAAGAAATCTGCAGGAAATATGAATTCTGTGCCTGTGTAGTGGCACAGATTTCCCGTGAGAGTAAAACTTATCGGGCACTCTCTATTCCCTCTCCAGCTGGTGGTCTACAGGCTCTGGCAATCTGGTCGGGACTGAGCCACATAATCTATAGGCCTGGACCTCTGGGTGGGACAGAGCAAGGAGCAGTCTTTAGCTCAAAGTCTCCTGTCTAGGGCAGACAGCAAGTAACGGTCTGGGGCTCTTGCCCTCTGGATGGGATAGAGCAGCAAGCAGTCCTTAGCTTCATTCTTTAGGCTGGAACACACAGCAATCACAGCCTAGGAGCCCACAGCCTCCTGGCTGGAGCAGCTCACAAATAAGGCACAGGACTTCCGGCCTAGGCTGAGTAGGTTGGGGAACTGGAGTCCACCCGAGGGGTTGGGGAATCTGAGTCCCCCCTACTCCACCAGGTCCCTGCCCAGTACCCTGATAGTGGCAGGTGGTCCTGCCACTGGGTCAGTGGGGATCCCACCAAAACACACTGACTCACTTCCTTGCAACACAACTGGACTAATATCTGGTTCCCCAGGCTCCTTCCTGCCTCTGAGGTTGGCATGATACTATGGTGCAGCAAAATCAGCCAGCTTTGTTACCCATCTAATTATATCCAAATATTATTGATTTTATTGACATTTTTATAAATTCCCTTTATTTTAAATCACAAAATGACACAATCCTCTAGGCCAGGTAGCTTCAGTCTCTGATGATGATCTTTTGAGCATCTGTCACTCAAAGGCTAGTCAATGTTTCCTCCAGCAAGTTCAAATTCAATTTCTGCTAGCTGTTCTATTCACACAGTCTGCAGGCACCGGGTTGGAAGCCAGCTCTGTGAGTAAGTCAACTTGTGAATGACCAGATCTGGCCTGCTGCATTCATACAACAGCAGCAGAGATTATGCTGTTTAGTTTATTATTCCTGGCCTACACTGTCTAAGAAGTAAGAAGGGGGGAACAAAAACAACCCAAAACAAAACAAAGATGAATGATGTGGGAAGATGTAGATAAAAGAAAAAAATTAAGAACGGCCTTTAAGGCATTCTTGTATAAACATAAGTGTTAGTGTTATACAAGGTTGTTGTTTTTTTTCTTTTTCCGCATAGGGAAAAGGAGGGAGTGTAGACTGAATAGGAGACATGGGTGTAACTTCAAAGATATGAACACACCAGTGGGCAATAAATATTTATAAAACAAGACATGGGCAATAGACCATTAGCCTGCCACACAGTCCTTCCACAAAATGATATATGAAAGACTAAGCCATGATAAAGAAATGCCGAGTAAAGTCACAGTGGGCCTAAATTTAGATTCCTGTAGGTTTCCAAACACTGCATTTTCAAATATATTAAATGAGAAGGAGGGGAGAGAGGAAAGATGAAGGATTTTTCAAACTAAACACAACTGTTTCACATCTTCATTTTTTCTTTTTCTTTCCTTTTTTAAAAAAACTTTCCCTCAACTTCCAGCCTTTGTTCCTTTGTCTCTAACACATTATTATTCTCAATATGACAAAAGCTGTACTTTTTATGCCACATTTTTGATACATTTCTAAAGGAAAATCAAATACAGACCTTTGACTGGAAGGAAATGTGCAAGTTTGCTTCATGCTATAATGTACTCCATCCCCCATTTCCACTTAATGTCTTCACAGACAGACTGCCACCTAGGCATATCCCTGATTGACAGGGTAGTTGGACAGACTACCACTTCCCCAAACCAGGTACTTCTGCTTTAAATTCATAGACATTCTACTGACAGCAATGGATAATGAAGACCTGCCTGGAACATTCAGCAGCATAGAAGAGATGAAGTAGTCAGATTTGCATGTTAAAGACCTTGAGGGACTGGGACTTGGACATCCTTCATGGTAATTTAGACTGTTAATCATTAGTATGCAGAACTAGCATCTCACTAGGCCTCAAATGGCAGTGAAAAGTGAAGGTACATCCTTAAGGAGTGATTTGTTCTCAACAGAACTATTTCTTCTGTGTATTCACAGTTATATCTGAAAACAAAAAAAGTGGTTTTTTTTAACCATTTTTTACTTCCATTAGCCCTGCCAGCCTTGAGTGGGAACCATAAATAAGTTGCATTCTGTTTCATCTTCGGCACAGTCCCTGGAAAGGTTTACTGAGCTCCAATCAGTTACACCTACGCAAATTCACTGAAGACAATGGTGTTGACAGGTATCCACAAAGGCATCATCTGAAGAAAAAGAGTTGAATTGGTGGTCAATGGAGTTACAATTTCAGAAGCCCTAAACTAGCCTGCAGTATATGATGACAATGTGCCAGAAAAAAGAACCTAGCTTCACCCTCAAACCCTAGTGCATTTGCAGAGCTAATATTTAGAAAAGACTGCTTTTTACTTATAAAATGATCACTTTTGATGCAGAAACTATTTACAGACTATGTCATTTTTAGTGTCACTTTTTTCAGAGTAAAGCCATACCTTAATGCACAGTAGAACATTATGGCATTCTTAAGCTAAAGAGAAAAGGAAGATTTTAAAGGCTAGGCTTAATAGAAGTGAATCTGAGGCCTAAATTCTGATCTCAGTTACACAGGAGTAAATCCAGAGTAATTTCATTAGATTTATCCCTGATTTTCACAAGTATCAGTGAGATCAGAATGTAGCCAGGAGAGAAAAGGGGGGAGAGTTCCTATAAAAGATTAAACAAAAGCACAGCAAACTTCCATTATGAAGAACTGCAGGAGGAAGACACAGGGCAGCCAGATAGGGGCCCCTCTGTGGTACTCAGGGCCCAGAAAATTGTCCAAGGTGGGCAGTTGAGGATTCCCTCTGACTACTGGCTTTAGACACACATACACGGGAGCGTGTTTTCTAGGAGGGGGAGGGACTCAAGTGTGCTGCTCTCTGGCAATCTCCAGCTGGTGTAAAGTACCCAGGGACTTCTGTACAAGCCTGCCTAATTTAGAACACCGAGAATCCTCAAGGTTATGCTGAGGGCCAAACCAGTCCTCGGAAAGTTATGGGATTTGTGGAGTGCTTAAAGCTACCCTTCTTGGATGTGCCAAGTGGAGCCTGGCAACGGTAGAGTTATATTCAGCAAGCAAGAAGGTAGGTAAGTATGGGGTCAGAGGGGTAATGAAGAGCAAGTCCCTGAGGAGTTTTGAAAACCAGCAAACCAATTTTGAATTGGAATTGGAGCTGGACAGGAAGCCCATGTATTTGTGTCTATCTATCTATCTATCTATCTATCTATCTATTTAGCTTTAAAGTTATAAAGATTCTTATACATGGCTGTAGGAAGCCCAACAGAATTAAGTATACAGTAAATACAATTACATTAAATCTCAGCAGCACTCAGATCAGTTCCACAGGAACTCAGCCAGCATACCCTCAGCCCTCTCCAGAGCCCCAATCAAACAGATGTATTTTGGGCAATTTTGGACCAGTGGAGGAAGAAGTTCCAGAGTCTTGAAGCTCTCACAGAGAATAGCCTGCCAGCAAGAAGCTCCACTCAATAAGCAAGGCACTGTGTCCTGCACCATCTTCAGTGAGGTGACAAAAGTATGGATAATAGTGGCAAGGTCCTTTTCCAAAAGGAAAGGTTGCAGCCTCCTAGCCAGAAGCAGATAATAAAAAGCTGACTGGAAAATTGCTGTAATATGGTTGTCAACAGCAGCTGGGGATTTAAATCCACATCTAAGTTGTGAACCTTAGTAACTAATGGCAGATGTACTCCTTCAATCAAAGGCCCTCATTTTACCTCTGTTTGCTCCCCTGGATGCTTCCCTCAAAGCACCATCATCACCTCACTTTTGCCTGGGTTGAGTTTCAGTTGGCTCACTCTCATCCATGCTCCAATCTTGACTAGACAGTGTCTGAGGCACTGATGTATATCATCTGAATCAAACAAGATAGAGACATACGGTTGGGTGTTGTCAGCATAGAGAAAACACTGAACTCCATGCCTCCTTACTCATCCTCCTAATGGCTTCATATACATATAGAGCAGGAGAAGTCACAGAAAGGCCCCTGCAGCACTTCACATTTAAAAGCTCTTTGAGAAGAGAAGCAGTTGTCCACAACTACCTGTAAAAATCTCTCAGAGACAAAAAAATGAAGCCATTGAAGAGCAATCCTGTACACTCCCACAGGTGAGTCAGAAGCATCTTGTGATTAGCTAGGTATAAAGTAGTGGAGAGATCGAATAATTCTACCATGGACACCTGGACTTCATCCATGGCCAGGAGGAGATCATTGGCCAATGCAGTCCCTGTGTCATAGCTAAGTCTGTGCCCTGATTGACAAGGGTGAAGAAAATCAAAGGCATCTAGATACTGTGAGATCTGTCTCACCACAACCTTCTCCACAGTCTTACCCAAAAAAGGGAAGATATCATCCTGGCAAAGAAATAGCAAGGTTGTCAGCATCTAACAATGACTTCTTTAGCAAAGGCCACCTCAACGCTTCCTTCAAAGCAATAAGTAGCCTGCCTTCTCTAAGAGAGACCTTGACAAGTAAGGGATGTAGTACATGCACACGGGCCTTCACCAAACAGAAAGGACATGGATTCTTAAATCACAGGCAGTCAACATAAGATAGTGAATGGATCAATACATTCTCTCTTCTGGAAACAGTCTTGGCCATTACATTACCTTATGCAATTACTGAATAGAGATGAAGGGACAGAAAGTCTATACTATTGAACAGAAAACCGATTGCAAAGAGTACCTTCCATTTGGCCTGGTCTTTTGGTTTATGGAACCCTTTCCTGTAACTGGGCATATCAGGAAACACATGGGGACTGGAACACACAGCCATCTAATTTGATCTATACACTTCACACAGCCATTCAAAATAAAAAGGAATAACAAAAGAATAAATGTTTCCTGCGTCAATCTGCATGAAGAACTTCTAATATGATACCACACAGTCCTTTCTAATGATCCTTAGTGTCATTTCTGTAGTGGGCAAGTATAATTATTTTTGTTGCAGGAATCACTGGGAGAAATACTGTTGGTCTGTGTTATGCAGGAGGTCGGACTAAGATAATCAGAACAGTTATTTCCAGCCTTAAAATTTAAGAATATATAGTCCTACATCAAAAAGACCACATCACAGTAACCAAGATGAAGAAGAGAGAAATGAAAGTTCCTTTAGCTTTTATATATATATTTATATATATATAATCATTGCACACCTCACCCCCAAATATATTCAAAATTACAACATAGTATGTTCTTCATTTGTCAGTGTTTTCTCTCAACAGTGTTTGGTTTTGGCAGTACAACTAACATTTTGCTTTAATTCAGATGCAACGCACTGTCAGGTTTAAAAGGTCTCTGGAATGATGACAGCTATACTGTGAGCTCATTGTATTTTACACATTGTTTTGGTATCTTTCCTTTTGTTCTAACCTCAGGCAATAAAGAATATGCTGCTGATACATTAGTAGTATATGGAAAATGCAGTTGCAAACAATTGCAGCACAATGCATTTAGAATTCTCATACATACATAGGATTTTAGCTATATACGGTGGTTCTACTTGTAGCCACATGGCAACAGCTCTTACAGTCTAGGAAGGGTGGGTCAGTTCTTGGATGAGAGATCTCCAAGTAACCCATAAACATTTCAGGGAGTGGTATTGCCTACTTCTGCTTCTGAGTCAGTATTGAACTGATGACCCAGTATAGTGTTTAGTGGCACTATGCTGCTGGAGGTACTGACTTTAGCATAAAACAAAAATTAAGTCTCAGCCACCTGTGGTCATTTAAAAGCTTTAGGCTCTTTTTGTCCAAGTAGGGGTGTAAACACTTGTGGTAATTAAAAATCACATAGCACTTCCCTACATTTGCGACATGCTGCCTACCTAAAGTGTCAATTGCATGGAGTATTCTTACTTTCTGACAAAATATTGTGCAATGTCATTCTGTGCTATTAAAGAATTGCTACATTTTACTCTAAGGACTGCTGCACTTCAGTATCCTGCATATGATTTGTATTTCAGTTTCAAAAGCCTTTACAGATGACAGATGCTATGTAAATATAAGATCTTATTGTACTGGTAAGTATTTATGTCGCTGGACATGATGTATATAGCTGGGACATGAATTGAACACTCTTTTCAAGAGCAGATAATTGTGATCAGACACAGTGAAAAGAAATGTAGCAATACTATTTTGCCATCATCTCAAGGAAAGTGATTAGCTAAAACCTAAAGGGTTTTTTGGAATCCTAACTCTTATGTAGGATTTCTGGTACAAGTATATAAAAACTGATGAAATGTTTTACATACAGTAATACCCTAATTACAGTATGTAATCCATCCATACATCTATGAAAAAGTAGGAATGGTAGGAACAGTGTTTGGGGGCATTTGAATTCCACTTAAGCATGATGGGCCAAATCCTGAGGTCCTTAATCTTTACTCAAGTAAACTCACAGGGAGGTGAAGTAAAGACCCCAGCATCTGTCCCAGTGCATCAGATATTCCCCACATTCTCGTACAGTATTTATTTACTAGGGTGCTAGGCACATTAAAGAGATCCAAGATAGACAGACAGACAGAGGAACTGGATGGCTCAGGGAATTGCCTGAGACACAGAGAGATGTTTTCAGGGGTGATGTAAGCAGGAATAACTTTCAAGTTGGTAAGCAAGCGTAAGCTATGGCAAAATGATATAAAGCCAATGAAAAGGAAAGAAAGAATTGTGGCATGAAAATAACAGGCAAGTAAGTGGAAGATTGAGTCATCATTCTCCACTACCCTGTGACTGTGTGCACAAATTAGGTAATTGCATACATAAATGGTTTTATTACACCTCTAACTAGCCATTTATTTATACATGCAAGTATTGTACCTGACTGCTCATGCAATCGTAATAATCTATGTCCAGTCACAGGTGTGCCTTTGCATATGGCCCCAGAGCTCTTACTTTCTGTAACTGGCTCTATGTCTCCTCAGTTTGTCATTTGGGTTTCTTTGTACACCAGAAATTTAGGCAGGCTACAGTGGTTATTTAAAAATTTCTAATACGACCTTTGAAAATAGATAAAGTTAATCATGGTATTATCTATTCTTAGTAAATATTACAAGGAATATTGTGATAAATTTTTAAAGGCAACTGCTGTATGCAAAATTCATACAATCCAATCTCGATGAGAATGTGGCATGAAATGCTTGTGTGCACATATGTCTACCAGACTGCAGTTCCTTGAACATAGTTATTCAAATTAAAAAGTAAAATAGATGCTTTGGTTCCTTTCTAGCTATACGCCCTCATACTATTATTTCATCAATCCCCATTAACTGAGGCTCGCTGAGTTTAATAAGTGTATGGAAGGGAGACTCAGGGCTTGTCTAGATTAACACTCAGTGAGCGGCAAAATGGGATGTAAATATACAGCACACTAGCTTGCCGCATTCTGTCTGTTTGGACCTGTTAACATTCACCAAAAGATCCATAATGTGCTTTGATCTATTCTGCTTTGAAACAGGATTATGCCAATGTACACTAGGGAACTTTTTGTGCACACTACCAGCGTCCACATGGGCAGCTAATGTCTTGCATACTAGCACACTGTAGATTTTCCATCCCAGTTTACTGTGCACTGTTTGTCTAGAAAAGCTTTAATACCTGGCACATTTCCCTCTGTCTCAGTACTATACCTATGCCCAAAGTTCATGATTCTAGGGAGTCAGTGCACTTTTATTCAGATGAGATTGAAACCTGAGGTCCTGACCACTTCTGATGAAAGATCCCATGACACTTTTCACAAGAGTAGGGCTATTAACCTCCTTGACCTGACCAAATTCCATTACCCATTAGGCACCATGAGGTGGAGTATTGGTTTATTACTGACTCAGTGGAAAGAACATCAAAACCGTCACATTTAGTAGATGCCTGAGTATGTGTGTATATATTTTTGTGTGTGTTTATAGTGTATGTACACAGTATATGTAGAACAGAAACCAAGGGATGATCTGACCACAGAGGCTCTAAACCTACTTCTGTGTCCCAGATTGATGTTTTTACATCATTTATTGGCAAGAATGCCAAAGATGTTAGTAGACCATGTTTATTTGCAAAAGATATATTGTAAACGAAAGCTCACAGGCTTCCCCAGCGCTCACAGTTTCAACATCCAAGGAGGAGTTACAGCACCCTAACCCTAGTGCAACTCAGTGGAGTTACATCAGCATTAAATGAGGTGATGAAGTAGAGAATCTGGCCCATTGTATTTAGTTCATCTTTTCTATGCTGTGGTTGTTATTCAGCCTCTGAGTAGCGGAAGGTTAACATTAACTTTCCTGCTTGGTGCATTTTTCTCTTTCTGCAGGCTGCCACCCTGAATTAGGTTTTGTTTTTTTAATAGTTTGATGGGAAGGATCTTTGCATTCATATTAGGAGATTAATTTAATACACTTTTGATATTCCAGTGAAAGCAGCCATGGCATCTAAGAAATTCTGAACACCCACAACTATCACCATCAATTACTCCCTTTATTAGTCCAACCTTGCGGTGGAGACCCAGGGAGAATTTCACTGTCAGTTTGAGCATGTCACAGCTTCCCATGTTTCATGCATATATATATGGTGTAATTCACATTTCACTTGTTTGCTGCCCCACCCTGTTAAATGTAGCCACTTTGGTAATACAGTGTAAATCACTTTTTATAGTCACTGCTAACAGCTGTCATTGTGCAATAAGCTATATCATACCCTAAGAAGAAAGAGGGAGGGGTAGAGTGCGACATACACAGTCCAACAGATTTATTAAGCTGCTTGGTTGATAGGCCTATTCATCTTTCAACACTGGGTGTACAATAGTCCTTCTAACCTAAACTAACAGCACTAGAAAAATGCTAAGAATGTAGATAATATGCATATCAGGAAACACTGATACTGTGTATTCAGTGGTGACAACCTACTACTTTGATAATGGAGCTGATGTATTTTAGGATATTTTAGGATATTTTTTAAAGACATTTATAATTTAGGTTGAAAGCGTAGTGCAAATCTGTACTGAACACTGGATTGTACCTATTTTAAGTGTGTGTGTGGGGGGGTGTTTATAGATCTCAAATGTGCTTAGAAGGCTAATCCTAAATTTTCAAAAGGGTCTATACTTTGAGTGCCTCAATTTCTAGATGCAGATCTTGAATAATCTTGGAGAGCTCAATTTTTTCATTAAATGCTGAGCCCTCATGTCTTAAAAATTAAGCCTCTTTAAAGGTATCTTAAGCTGGGCACCTAAATCCCTAGTCATTTTTGAAAATGTGGGCCTAGATAGCTCTTCTGCTACATTAATGATGTACAGGGACAGATTAGACAGTCATTTTTAACAAACTGAGTGAGGAGCTGGGATAGGTTGCCCAGGGCTGCCCAGAGGATTCAGGGGACTGGGGCAAAGCAACTTCAGGGGCCCCTTCCATAAAAAAAGTTGCAGTACTAGAGAATATTATATTCTCTTGGGGGCCCCTTCAGGGCCCAGAGAAAATTGCCCCACTTGCCCCACCCTCTGGGCGGCCCTGAGGTTGCCGCTCGCGGGGAGTTGCCCGAGGTGAGTGGCATCTGGATCCGGAACCCCACACCTCCCTTCCGTGCCCCCAGACCACTCCTGCACCAAGATTCCCTTCCAGAGCCCACAGTCTGAGCCCCCTCCCATACCCAAAACCCCTGCTGCCCCCACACCATCCAGACTATAAACTGGACTTCCTATGAAGATCAGAAAGGCTGGTTCATAGAACTTTATGGTTGGTGAAGTGACGGATAAAACAGCATTTACTGTATATAACTTAGAATGTGAGGGGGAAGCTTTATCCAAACAAATTTGAATAAATTCACAAGTGAAACCAGCCTGAAAAATCAAATGAACAAGTAACTTTTTACATGTGTAATTGTCTCAGCATTTTGTCATTCCTATTCCACATTTAAAACAATAAGACACAAATGTGGATAAAATCATGTTACCCTTCCCACTCAAAAAGAGCTATTTTTTCCAAGCTCTTATACTGAAAAAATATGGTGTCTAGGAATTAATGATTTAAACTATGTATAATAAGCATTTTAGTGTTCTGGTTAAAGAAAATAAACAACAGTATTAGCCAATCTTTGTTGCAATAAACAGATGCATAAAATGGGCTATCGTAAAGCAATGCAGAATGGAACAAAGACCATTAGTATTTAACATACTACATAAGGTTCAGCAGTGGTTAACCACTTCAGACCAGAATAGGTGCACAGGATGGAGGAGTATACAAGTAGGTTTCCTTCCCTGATATCCCCTGCATAGAGATCAGGTATAATTACAGCTCTTTGAAGCACAAGGGTTGCTGTGAGCTAGAGCTACCTTAAGTACTCACTTATTTGTAAGAGGTGGGAAGGGAAAGAACTGTAGCCCCCCCGTTCCTTACTACAGCCAGCAGAACTGACCAGATGTAGAGAATAGTGCTCACTGCATCCTGCTAAAAGATGCAACATCACATTGCCCCCCGTCCTGTACCTCAGGGCTGTGCTTTAATGGCCCAAATTAAACCCAAATGTTACACAAGTATCAAGATTATTTGCAGAGATTGATAATAAAGATGGAGGAGCCTGAAGCCCATGGTTTAGATTAGGGTTTAGGACTGGAGAAGTGCAAACCATCTGAGATTTGTTTCAAGAAGAATTTGTGAATGTATAGTGCCCAAAACCGTTCTGATGGGTTCTCAGGTCCTGAAGCATTAGAAAGTTTCAAACATTTTTATATAATCACCTTCCATTGTGAATAAATACAAATTTGGAAATGAAGAGCTTCATGTACATTTGCAGAATTTTCCTGAGGTCATCTGTGGGACTAGGCCTCAGCTGTACAACAGCAGATCTTTGAGAAACGAATGTCCTGCAGAAGAACTGGGATCTGATATTTTATGTAAGCCAAATATGGAAAGATGAGTCAATTCACAATAAAAGACGGAATTACAGGAGGAGGTAAGGATAGTAGGCCTAAGGGAAACGACAATTATGCAAGATGACCGCTGCCAAAGTGATAGGGGGCTAGCAGACTTTTTTTCTGTTTTTCCCTCTCATTGAAAATATTCCTGATAAAGAAAAGGAAAATGACTTTTCTGCTGAATGTGCCCTCCTGAGCCCATCAAATGGGTTCAACTAATAATGGATGCAGGTGACATACCATGTGATATCTGACATGATTTATCCCGCTAACCCTGTGTTGGGCTCAAATTACACCACAAAGGCAAACACGAAGACCTAAAAAGTTTGCTGATTTCCACAAAGCTTGCCAAAGGCCTCATTGGATGGCTCACATAATAATAATAACAATAACTAAAATGCTCTAATGAATTACCACTGGTTTGCAAATACATTAAACTCAAACCAAGATAGATTGAGTATATTTGCAGTTCAGATCAAACTTTTTGCACACCTCTATTCTAGAATGCCAAATATTCAAAAATTTTTAAAGTCTGCATTTTATAAAAGTAAACGGGCGGGGCAGAAGAGCAACATATACTCTAATTTTAAGAAATTATTATCCTAACACCAACCAAAGAAGAGACTTTCCCCAAATAATCCATCCCCTGTTTTACAGAGTTTCATATGTGCTGGGACAGGACTTTGGGAGTTTTGTCAGCACTGTGTAAATACATACATAATACAGACATGATCAATAAGGCTTATATTTACAGGAGTTGCTATTAAAATCTTTACAATTGCAATTTGCACATAATTAACATTACCAGAGAGTTTACTGCATTATTCATGGTGTGGGAATATCATAAAGTTAATTAGGCAAAAGGCAGAATTGTAAAGATTTTAATTTGTGTAATGCTTCTTTTAGAGTCTCAGTGCCTGGATTTAAGGAGCTCCCAGTAGCTGGGAAAATAGCAGGGGACTTTGAGTGGGGAAGGAAGAAGAATAAACCGGATTTTTTTAAAGGAATTCATAACTGATTTGTAAAATCTCAACCTACTATTCTATACTACATTTCCCAATCTATGAATTTTTTGGTTATGAAGAAAACCTTATCGGTTTTCCATCAGAACACATGTTTCTATTGTGTGTTTCTTAGGATATTTCAGTTCCAATATCGTTCAAAAATAGCAACAAGAACCCCTGGCTTTTATTATGGGCTCTGCTTGCTGCCTCTGCCTATGGGCACTGACCCTGCAGCTCCCATTGGATGTGGTTGCCAGCCAATGGGAGCTGTGGAGCCAGCGCTCAGGGCAGGGGCAGAGCGTAGAGCTGCCTGCTGCACCTCTGCCTAGAAGCAGCAGGGACATGTCCCTGCTTGTATGGGAACTGCCTGAGGTGAGTGTCCCCTGGATATGGCACCCCGAGCCCCCTTCGGCATCCCAACTCTGTGCCCCTCCTGCACTCAAACTCCCTTCCAGAACCCATGCCCTACACCCCCTCCCAAACCCCAGCCCTACATGCCCTCCCACACTCAAACTCCCTCCTTCTTAGCCCTGGTCTACACTGGGGGAGGGGGGAATCGATCTAAGTTACGTAACTTCAGATACGTGAATAACCTTAGAGACTAAGAAATTTATTTGGGCATAAGCTTTTGCGGGCTAAAACCCATTTAATCGGATGCAAAATACAGTAGGAAGATATATATACCCAGAGAACATGAAAAAATGGGTGTTGCCATACCAACCATAACGAGACTAATCAATTAAGGTGGGCTATTATCAGCAGGAGAAAAAAAAAACTTTTGTAGTGGTAATCAGGATGGCCCATTTCCAACAGTTGACAAGAAAGTGTGAGTAACAGTAGAGGAAAAATTAGCATGGGGAAATAGTTTTTACTTTGTGTCATGACCCATCCACTCCCAGTCTCTATTCAAGCCTAATTTAATGATGTTCAGTCTGCAAATTAATTCCAATTCTGCAGTTCCTTGTTGGAGTCTGTTTTTGTTGGAGAATTGCAACTTTAGGTCTGTAATTGAGTGATCAGGGAGGTTGAAGTGTTCTCCAACTGGTTTTTGAATGTTATAATTCTTGATGTCTGATTTGTGTCCATTTGTTCTTTTGCATAGAGACTGTCCAGTCTGGCCAACGTATATGGCAGAGGGACATTGCTGGCACATGATGGCATATATCACATTGGTAGATGGGTGAGGACAAAGTCACAAAGTTCAGCCACCAGGTTTGCTGTGACAGCTTGTAGTCCATCTTTGTGTGGAATGTTGGTATAGAGGTCTTCTACATCCATAGTGGCCAGGATGGTGTTATCTGGAAGATCACCAGTGGATTGCAGTTTTCTCAGGAAGTCAGTGGTGCCTCAAAGATAGCTGGGAGTGCTGGAAGCATGGAGCCTGAGGAAAGAGTCTACATAGCCAGACAATCCTGCTGTCAGGGTGCCAATGCCTGAGATGGTGGGGCATCCAGGATTTCCAGGTTTATGGATCTTGGGTAGCAGATAGAATACCCCTGGTCAGGGTTCTAGGGGTGTGCCTGTACAGATTTTTTCCTGTGCTTTTTCAGGGAGTTTCTTGAGCAAATAGTGTAGTTTCTTTTGGTAACCCTCAGTAGGATCAGAGGTCAATGACCTGTAGAATGTGGTGTTAGAGAGCTGTCTAGCAGCCTGTCATTCATATTCCGACTTATTCATGATGAGGACAGCACCTCCTTTGTCAGCCTTTTTTGATGATGATGTCAGAGTTGTTCCTGAGGCTGTGGATGGCATTGTGTTCTGCACAGCTGAGGTTATTGGGCAAGTGATGCTGCTATTGACTGCTATACTTACCTACATGCCTTCAGCTTTCATCCAGACCACATCACACGATCCATTGTCTACAGCCAAGCTCTAAGATATAACCGCATTTGTTCCAATCCCTCAGACAGAGACAAACACCTACAAGATCTCTATCAAGCACTCTTAAAACTATAATATCCGCTTGCTGAAGTGAAGAAACAGATTGACGGAGCCAGAAGAATACCCAGAATTCACCTACTCCAGAACAGGCCCAACAAGAAAAGTAACAGAACACCACTTGCCGTCGCCTTCAGCCCCAACTAAAACCTCTCCAGTGCATCATCAAGAATCTACAACCCATCCTGAAGGATGATCCCTCACTCTCACAGATCTTGGGACACAGGCCAGTCTTCACTTACAGATGGCTCCCCAACCTGAAGCAAAATACTCACCAGCAGCCACATACCACATAACAAGAACACTAATCCAGGAACCTATCCTTGGAAAGGGTTGGGGGAAGCAGCCCTGCAGTGGCTGCTCTCTCCTCCCTTGGACTGTGATCCACAATGTAGGTAACTAACCCACATGAGGAACATGGGCATGCAGGATGTGCACTTTGTTTTAATTTACAGCTACAGCTATACCACTCCCCTAAAAATAATTCATAGTACATAGAAAGCAGTGAATATGGAGTTCTGGATGAAGATAATAGAGTGTGGAGGGAAAAAAAACAGAGTAGAAAACTGGCATCCTGGGAAGGATGTCATCTGCCAATGAGCACAGGTTTTGAGATGAACAATGAATCAATTATTTGTCTGAAGAAACAATAAAGTTATGAGAAAGAGCAGTCTCTCAAAATATCCGATCTTGGTGGTTACAGCCATTCATTGTTATGTGGATGAGGTTTGCCTCAATCCGTAGCCTGATGGGAAGTGGGAGAAGGGAAGACCTCAGTTCTAATTTTGATCTTGAAACTGACATTTGTCGAGGTGCAAGATGTTCTTTACTTAGAACATTTCTCCCAGCACCTGTTGCCCTTTTCCCAGCCTCCCTAAGAGCGGAAATGGACAGAGCACAGTACTTGTTTACAGTCTTGTCTGGCTCCTGGGTCACTGCTGGATTAGACTGTGGTTCATAAAGGCAGCTGTAACAGGTCTGATATGGGAGTGGTGCTCCGAGAATATCATTAGATATATGAACAGGAAAATGAGTTGGGCAGTTCCCAAAGCAATCTGCCCCCAGTGATAGTCAGGCTTATATTATAAAAGTGAATGTTTTGTTTTTTTATTTATATAATGAGATTAAAGTTAGAAAAAATGCAACTCTTTATGCTGCATTGCTGAGATTGTATTCAGAAAGGCTACTCCAGTAAGGCCTTCTGGTTTAAACTCATAGCAACACAGAAACTTGCTGATTAATTACTTTGTGCTGTTAGAAACTCGGGGATGCTTCAGGTGGCTGCAAGTGACACTGGAGCTTGAAGCAACAAATCTTTGGATGAGCTCAAACATTCCAGGTTTTCCTGTGCTTAACATGTTACATTGCTATGTTGATATGTAATGTCACAGATGGTAATATTAGTCATAAAAGAACAAAGAAGCCAAATCTGTAGCCAAATTAAGGTTAAAGGGACAGGGGAACAAATATATACAGAAGACAGGGTTTACTTTAAAGCTTCTTATGCCCCACTGAACACCTTCTCAAGATCCACATGTTGGCAAAAGTGCCTTTAGAAGACCATAAATCTTTAACCTGGCTGGTATCCATCAAAAAGATGAAGAAAGAAATGTGGTGAAAATGCTCGGAAATGAATGGATGATCTTAATTTAACAATGGGCAGCCATCCCACAAATTCTCATGGAAACCAGCAGTAGCTTCCTCCCTTTTTTAAATTAACTGTGCAGCCCTTTCCAACAAGGGGACTTACAAAATTTATGTTTATCTTCCTTGCATCATTTAAACTTCCCTTTAACCATTTGTGTGCAGCTCAGGCCCCCTTTTGGTAAGAAGTTCAAAGAAGAGAATTGAGATAGGTAAACTTCAATGAGAAAAGAAAGTATAGGACACAAACTGAAGATGTCCCTTCGCAGATTGGCCATGCATCTGGATTGCTAGAGGAGATTAACTAGGCCATACAGAGAATATAGTGTTCCTTGGGAAGCGTCATAAATAATTAAACTGTGATACTGGTACAAACACTGGTGCTCTGTTCCACTGCCTTCCTTTTAATTCCACAAGTTTAGGGAATGGAGCTGATAAATACTGTGGCTACGTGAAAGAGATACAGAAGTAAGTCCTGTCATTTCTTGAGTAAATTTCAGGAGGGGACTAAGCAACATCTAAAACACCAACAGAACAATTTATATGGAGGAAAATTACCTCATCTCTGACTCATCTAAAGATTGGGGAAGGGGAGGAAAAAAACAACTGGGCCAAATTCAGACCTGGTATAAGCAGATGCAGTTCAATGTAACTTTGAGAGATTTCAGAAAAGGAACAAGTACCATGTACAAATATAGAACTCCTTCCTTCTCTTCTAGTTCAAATGAAAGGCGAGAAGAGAAGATAGATATTTCACCCTCAGTATATAAAATGCTGTATTATGCATGTTCAGTTTGGAAACAAACGTCCCATTTTTCCTCCTCACTTCGTTGCGTCTGCAGAGGTTGGGGTCGATACAATGCCAATCTACAAAAATTACAAAAATTGTGCAAATACCACAGAGGAAAGACAGCTGAAGGTGCTTCAAAGGAGTGTAATATGGACCAATATGATGAAACCTAACAAAGAAAATGTTAGACTGAGTAGCAGGGAAAATTCCTAACACTGATTTTTATTAGACTGGAGTAGGATCCCCAGTGAAGAGTTAGAAGGCCATTAGCCTGAGATGGAAAATACTGTATACTGTAGAGAATAATCTTGCCCTGGCAGGAAATACATAACTTAATAGGTCTTTTCCATCTCCATGATTCCATAACCTGGGGCCATTCCAATGTGTAAGGTAAAGGAAAGATATATTAAACTACTGTGACTATTTTATAAAGCATTTGAGATATCTCGACAGAAGTAAGCATATACAGTAAAGCTATTTTGTTTAAGAGATTTTAATGTTTGGAAAGAGATTTGATTGTTCTCCATGGACTGGACAAATACAGTGAAGGCAGCAATAGTGGCAAGCTTTGCCCCCTCCCTTCAATGCTATTTATTCTGAACTCCCATTAGTCTTCACTGTCCTGCTTTCCCTGAAGAAGGAAATGCCAAACTAAGCTGCATTACATATGATGGTTTTGTAATTTCCTTGATTGTATCAATCCACAAATTCACTATATCCATTATTTCAGTTTTCACTTAAGCCATAAAGCAGGGGTGCTGACTTTAAGTTATAAAATAAATTTACCATTTTATATCATCCATGATTAACTGAGTTACTAGTGAAAACCTGAAGTCACTCCCCAGATGTTGCAAGAGCCTGAGAGTAACACAGAGTTGGTTGCATTGAAGCTTTGAATGTAAAATCTGGAGTGAGGATGCATTTTTTCAAGGGCTGGAATTTTAACAGTATTTGGCAGCCACTTACTTCCCAAGACTAACCAGAAACAGTTAAGAGGATTATTGTGTAAAGAGTCATAGTAGATGCCCTGGTAGATTCGTAGATACACTGTGAGGTATAAACACTGAAGAATGGCACCCAAGCCATTTTGAGTTAGAAAAGCCAGAAGAGAGACTTCAACCTTTGCAGAAGAGGAAAGTAATAGAAATATGTAACTGTGCTTACCTGAAAATCTCCTTTCTTCAAGTAAGTTCCACAGATCCCTACAATGGGCACTGCAGACTGCTTGCAGGTTGGGGGCAGACCAAACTTCTCAGTCACTGGCAGCAGGGGATGTCCCAGCTCCTGAAGTTCCCTCCAGTTGAGATAATTTGCACAGTTAGGATAATCCACATCTACTTTCCTAAACTAAACTATATTTGGAGGAAAGAACATAATAGTTTTTCCTCCTACGGAGCATGAAAAATTCCAGCTACTGATAAAGCCAAGTCCTTGATGTCAATTTCTATCTCTATTCTGGATAACCCATTGGTCTCCAGGATGGCCAAATCTATGGATCTTATTACTAAAAGAACAGACATTTTCTTGTAAGCTCAGTGTGATGCTCTGTACCTCAGGGGGACACCCTGCAACCCCCATGTTCTTCTTTATAAAACAATTGTGTGGTATCCAATGCAAAGTTTGTCATGTTGGGTGTCTTTGAAAGGCTCATAATGCACTGAGCATGGTTGTTACAGTAATTGTCACAGTAATGTATCAGAGGGGTAGCTGTGTTAGTCTGGATCTGTAAAAGCGGCAAAGAGTCCTGTGGCACCTTATAGACTAACAGATGTATTGGAACATGAGCTTTCGTGGGTGAATACCCACTTCATCGGATGCATGTAGTCATGTCACAGTAATGTTATAGTAAGGTTATAATTTCATGTGTATAGTTATGTGGCTGAAAATGTGTCCTCATGGCTTAAAGCAAGTCCATGCAAAAACTCATCAAGCCATGGATGGGACAAACCCAGCCCATCCTCACAGGAACAATGGACCCTGGCTTAGGCAGCAACAAAAGAATCTGTTAGACCTTTGAGGGAGTCTCCCCCTTTCTTTGGGCGGTTTGGGACTGCAATGAGGTAATGCTCACCTGATTCTGAAGGGGAGGGGGGTGTGCAAAGCCAGGAGGAAAGGGAGGACATGATAAAAGAGAGAGATATTTTGCCATGCTCTCTCTGTCCCACCTACGTCTATAGACACCACCATCACCATCAAGTGACTGAAACACTAATGAGATTTTCATAGCAGTGTGCCAGCAGGGTGGGAAGCAGGATCATCCTTTAAAGGTGGACATCCAAAACAAGGTAGAATATAGATAGATATCTTTTCTGTTATCCCCTGGGCACAAAGGCAGGGAGAAGACTGCACTATGGCAGTCAATCATCTCCCAGTACAAGAAATATGGCTGTTATGCCCTGAGATTGTCAGTGGTCCTAAGGGACTGTGGTGCATAACCGAAGAGAGAATACTTCTTGAATTTACTTAGGGGATGAATGCTATGACAGAGGTGAGGACTACCTGTCTGCATTAAGAGTACAAAACTAGGTCTCATTAGAGAAGGCTTCCAACTTCAAATAAAAGGCTCATCTGATTGGAGATAGTAGCCATTGGGAAGCCTACTCTAATGGGTAGGAATTATGATGACACCTCCTTTAGGGGCTCAATCTGGGTAGTACTCTGTGGAGCAGAATTGGGTTCCAAGGTCATGCTCTATGATCTTGCAGGCCTGGAATACGGTTGCTGACCGAAGGAAATATTTAATGTTGGGATTTGTATAAAACTTCCTTTTCTTGAAAATGCTGAGAACATTAAATGTTAACATGGTAATTAAACTAGGGACTTTGCACCGGCCAGTTGAATAAGTTTTACTTGCTGACTTCACTTTTGGCATCCAGGAAAGCAATAATCAGATCATCTAAAGGCTTATCGATACTTACATCACTGCAATGGCGGATCTGCCTGTGGCTGTGCCTCCATAGTACTTAATGAAGAAGATACCTACACCAACAGAAGAACTTCTCCCATTGGGAGGCGGTAACTATGTCAACAGGAGACACCCTCCCATTGACATAGCGTTGTCTACACCTGCACCACTCAGGAGTATGTGTTTTCAATACCTCTGAGCACAAAAGTTGTACTGTCATAAATTCATGGAGTAGGTTAAGTATTTATTCTAGTCCCAGGTGGTGGATTAGTCTTCTAGTAGCAAACCGCTTTTGGGCTATGAAGACATCCAAAGATCCAGTGCAAGGCTAATCTAGTTGGAGAGCCATAGCTTCCACAACCAGAAAGGCATAAACAGTATGATTATTGTTCTCGTTTCTATCTTTTGTACTGTCGTGGGGAGCAGTGGAAAAGGTAGGAAGACATATGGCAGGGATTTTTGCACAGCTTTGCCAGAGGTCATTCCCCATATCACATCCTGGGTCATGATATACAGAGAAACTGCAGGGAAGTTTATATACTGTTTCCAAATGCAAAGAGGCTGATAACCAGCCCACCAATTGATTTATGATAAGAGAGATATTTTGGGTTATAGGAATCACTCTGCTAATCAGACTTCTGCCATGCAAGTCTTAGAGTTAATCTCCTTCTTGTTGTGAAGTCTACAGGGACAGGAAATTTTGCTCTGCTCAGGGCAGAAGAATTAATATGAAAACTCTGTCAGACATGTTGACCAGAACAGGTCTGTTATCCATGGAAGAAGGTTCTGAGACCTCAATGAACATGGTATTCCAGATGATGGATGCTGTGTTCTCACATTCTGGTACCCATTCTCTGTATTGAACTGGGAAGATCCCTTCAAAAATAAACTTGTATAATAATCCTAGTTGTGGGGGTGGAGAATATACAATTTGATCTAGATAATCTGACAAAAGATGAGATAGTGAGATGCAGAGGTGATACTGAAATTATTTGATAGGTACCAGATGAACTCTGGAACCTTGAAGCATGCCTATCTATGCAAGCAAAGTTCCCAATAGGCTCCAATAAGAATTGGATTTCTGTTTCTGTGACACCACTTATTTTCCATTATGGCAATCTTCAGCTTCTCTTAACATTCTTCTGAGATGAGACCTTGTACCCAATACTATTCATCTCACCCAAGGCCTATTGCTGACTTTTCTGGCATCCTGGGTGTATCCTGAATCCAGGATACTCCAGGAACTGTATCACTCTGTGTGATTACTTCAGCTTTCTCTCTGTAAAAAATTCCACAGAAAGATCGTCCAGAAGATAAGTGAATTTCTTTCCTTCAGCAAGCCAGTATTGTTGCTACCATATTCCCAGATAGAGATTCTGAGAGTACATGTAAGATCAAAAGGTAGCGACTGAAGCTGGGAAAAAGTAAAAGGCCCATCTATAAAATCTAAGAATTGTCTGAGATAAAAATGGCAACGATTTGAAGCCAAGCCTCTTTTAGAAGCTTATTTAAGTGTTTTAGACAGGGCCCTGCTCTGCTTGTCCCAGATACTCTGAGGCTAGAAACAGGATTGGGAGCAGATTGTAATGCTCTGATCTGAAGCAGATGATGGATGATTTCATTTATGTTGTAACCTTTCTATGGGTTTCTGAAACTGGGAATGAGACAAAGCTGTTCCTGTAATTCTTGCACAGTTCCATAGGATACCCCCTTCTGAACAATGTATAATGACCTCATGAGATCAAAGCTGCAAGTAGCCCTCTGGACAACAAATTTAAAAAGCCTGGCACCAATCAGTACTCTGTCTCCAGATAAGACTAGTAGGGATACTGAAGATAGCTCTGAGGTAAAGAGGACACCTGGCCCTGCACTTGTTCCAGCTGCCACTTGCAAAGAGGTATTTTGAACAGCTGGGTGGAAAAATGCAGACTTGTTTGTTGAAATTAGCCTATTTGTAAAAATCTAAACATTCTGTGAAGATAGTTGAATTTCAGCAAAGTTCTGATGGGACCCTGGTAGAGTTCCAACAAAGCCCTGCCTGTCTGTTTTCCAGTCAACTTTCCCACCTGGGTTCATGGCAGCCCACCAACTGGACTGCACTGGAGTCAAGGACCTCAGAGCTCCCAGGGTCCATGACTCCTGATGAGACCACCACACCGACTGCGTCTGAGTTAGGGACCCCAGATCTTCCAGTGTCTGTGCTTCCAGGGCAGGCCACCATGCAGACTGCCAGAGTTGGGGAGCACAGGGCTTCTAGGGTTCACTGCCCCACAGCAGCCCACCGAGCAGACTGGCTGAGAGCCAGGACTCCATTCCCTTTCACAGAGAGTTTTGAAATATATGGTTTTTGTTCCAAATTGGAAAGAAACTAAATTTCAGTATATCAAAATCCTCCACTAAATCCTGTGACACATGGCCTGCGTTGCATTGATCTACCTTGCTGCACTCTGTAAAGCTGAAAAGGGGAAACAATACTGATTTTATTTTTCATTCCCTCCGCCCTCTCCCCCCGCTAGGGGAGTTTGACCACATAATTCTGCTTCAGAGGGGACAGTAAAACTATGCTTAGAAATTGCACCAAAATATTTCAAGAGAGTGGCTAGTGAGCTCCCTGTCCTCAGAGAGGCAGAGCTTATTTGTCTCTCAAAGAAGGCACTGGTCTAGGGCTCAAGGATAGGCTTCCAAGAAACTCTACTCTGCTCTTCCATTCAGGATCCACATGGTTCAGGTAGGTCCAGCATTGGCACATCCATGCTTTGTCTGGTGCCCTCCGTTGGTGGCCTAGAGGGACACAGAGGGTGAGGAGGCAGCTGAGCATGGCTGCTGGTGCAGGCTCTAGGGACTCAGGCCTGGACTTCCATATGACACTACCTTTTAGTGTCATTCCCCTCGTGGAGATGGAGAAGTAGCCAGGGAGGGGTTGCTTGCTATGGAGCCAGTTCTTTTCCAAATCTGCCTGGCTCTTTACCTGCTAGAGGCAACCCCACATTGGTGAGGACTGAGCTCTGCCCCCAGAGCTGGCCAAGCTCCCTGAGAAGACACTCAATAAATGTGGGGAGCAAGAAACACAGACCCTTCTTTTACCTTCTGGGCTTTTCTCAGTCTAGCTTACATCCTAAAGACTGCAAGGGAAAAAGCTGCTGCAAATGCCTCAGAAGAACAAGAGGAAGTGGTGCTGAAGGGACACTCTCCCACAAAATAAAAGGCAGCCCTAGGACACAGCTGGGAATTAGAGAGACACATTAGTGAGCGAGGTTGCGAGTCAGAGATTAGCAAATAAGTTTGGAATTGCCCTCAGAAAAGGCAAAAGAACTTCTGCCCACTGTGGGGACAGATTAAATGGAGGAAATTTCAGACAGGGCAGTCTGGCACTGCCCTGCTGCCTGTGACTGACAGGCCTGATTCTGCCCCTAAACTGCCAGAAAACTGAAGTAATGGTTCCGTGGACCTTAGAACAACTAAGAAATTGCTTTACACCGCTTTACACTCCTACACCTACTGGTAGTTTGCTAGGAGTAGCCTTACGATCTCACTGGCAGCAGAGATACACACGGTAAACAAAGCTGAAAACAAACAGCTGTGTAGTGTATAGCATTAAAGCTTTCACAGTACAGCAATAGTAGGACATAAACAAGTCCCCCACTAATTGGAAGATATCCAACAAGGCACGAGGACTGAAACTATTTGATTGTAGTCTTCATGAGATGAAATGCACACTGCAAGGAAGTCCTATAGAAATCTAAACAGTGTCATTGAAACTGCCAGGCCATCAATAAAAGTAACAAATGGGAAGGGTTATAATAATATATACTCAGCACTTTGAAAACCTAAAGTGCTGACAGGACATTAATCCTCCCAATAGCCTTGTGAGGGCAAAGGCAGCTTTAGCATTTTGAGGTGGGCCTGTGAAACAATTTTTTGTCTCAGCCTCAAACTGACAGTTTGCCATGATCACACCACTATGAACTAGAGTGGCCTTCTAATTTTTCAGACTGTGAACATGATGATTCTTTGTTTTCTCCACTCCGAGTTTGGAAAGCAGTGCCCAGCTGGTTTTCCTAGAGGTCATGCGCAATTACCAACACTAGACAAACATTTTCTAAGAACAATTTTCCCAATTAATCTGGTCCTGAGCACCACTAGACTCCCAGTCACTGAAGGCATTTGACAGATTTTGTAAATGTTTGGTTATTGTCTCAATGTTTTTCTTTAATTATTTAACTATGTAATGCAGAGTAGCCAGCAACAGACATCTTAGATACTCAAAGTAGGCATCCCTAACACATACAGAGGAAATCTCTGTCAAAGTCTGCCAGCAAAAGCAATGCCTTAAATGTAGTGCACATATTTTCGTTCACAAATTAGTAGTTACAAATTAATCATTCTCCCCCCAATTAAGAGATAGTACTGCTTCTCCTGCACTAAAACCCCTGCTTTTTGGCTTCTATCACCTGTCTGTCTATTATTATTTATTGTTTGTACTATTTTAGTGCCTAGGAGCCCAAATCATGGACTAGGACCCTGTTGGGCTAAACACTGTACAAACGCAGAACAAAGACAGTCTATTTAGGGTTATGGTTGTGCCACCTTGCGTCACTGTCTATGGTCTCAATAGGTCAATACTCATACACAACCCTCATCCAACAATTAGAAATGCTGGCTACGCCTTTATGGGAATGAAGAATAATTTAATACCACCTCAGGCAACTTTTGAGCAATGATGAATGACCAAGTACATAAGTCCCTGAAAGGCCTAACCAAATCCACATCATAGTGCTGCCATGGATTTTCAGCTTATGCCTATAATTACACAATTTCTAATTCCAGTTAGTGACATGAGAAGAATTCCATAGTCTGACATTAGAAGCAACTTTCTAGGTAACTACAGAGACCAACTGTGTTTGCAAAAATCAAATCTGAGAATGAGAGTTGTAAGGGGCTGGCCTAAAACCTCTCTCTTCCTAATAATACATACACAAAGTTTTAAAATGCACATATCCTTTTTGGTATATTACATACAGAAGACTTAAAAACAAAGACATTAATGAGCCAGTCTCTTTGGTTCTCAGAATCTGTCCTATTTTCTTCTTGATCTAAACTCTTAGCAGTTCAGACATGCCAGAAGAGAGAGCATCTCATTTTAGATTACTCACATTTCATCTGGAAAAAGCAAGGCCATTTCCACTGCATCACCTCCTGGAATTCTTTTCTCTTCACTAGTCACCCAGATAAGTTTGGATAAGATAAAAAACTCTTTTCCTTCTTTCCCCTCAAAAAGACTCAATTTCCTCTTGCTTCCTACTGCCAGTACCTGTTTCACAGTCATAAATATCCACAAAGATGACAAGATCATTTTTTCATCCGGTTATCCTTGCAGAAATGCTACAGCTCTTCCCCTCTCCTCACAAAGAGGGTCGGTTTTCAAGTTGACCTTTAATATTTTAGGATGACCTTAGTCTTAACTAGCTTAAACTATATTTTTAACCACAATATCAATTTGTTGGCATCACTATTCAATGCCTTCCATGCTTTTGCCCATATTGATCAATCCAGCAGTCATCAACACAATTTCTCTTCTGCTGACTTCATTGTCTTGCCTGGCTAAAGTATATTTGAACACACAGCAAACAGTCTAATCATTCTCCCTAAAGTCCTGGTCAGAAATCTCTGGTGTAAGAAATCAAGTATGCCTGAGAAAGGAAGCGTTCTAAATTTAAAAATATATATTTGTTTCTGTTTCTTGGTATTTTTTAGATTTCTTTTCCCTGCAAAATGTTTCACAGGCACATGGGGGAATAACAATCAGGGCTAGTCTACAGTCAATTTTTGCACAGAGTTGACTACCTTGAAAAATGTATGATTTAGTTACATTGGTGCAACCCCCTAAAATGTCTATAGTAAGTGACAAGAAGCTTTAATTGGTAACAGAACAAGAGATATTGATACAAAATTTCCTAGTATCAGTACAACTGCTTCCACATGTAGTGTGTTCACAGTTATCCATTTCCCCCCATTGATGTAGTTAATTTGGTGCAAAAATTAAATGTAGACCAGTACTCAGCCACATACACCTGTTTTAGCACAGCAACAGTAGCCAATAAGAGTTCCATTTGGTTCAGAAAGGGGCACACAAGAATGGAGAAGACTCTTAAGTCCCCTCCGCACCACTCATCTATGCAATGGCAGATCATCAGCTGGTCCTATATTTGCAAAAACAAATACTGACTCTAGAAATGTGACAGATGAGATTAAAAGAATTAAGAGAAAAAGATGGTAGGTTATGCTATCAAATTAACAACTCTGTGGTAACATGGACCAAGTGAGATGAACAGGTAAAAATTTGTTGATAGAGTTTAATAGTACATATGTAACATATAGACTTATAGACTCATAGACTTTAAGGTCAGAAGGGACCATTATGATCATCTAGTCTGACCTCCTGCACAATGCAGGCAACAGAATCTCACCCATTCACTTCTATAACACAGCCTCAATCTATTATATTCTCTTCCATTGCATAACTGACACTCTTTTAATACTTATTTAAGACAATTAAGTGTAGTGTCAACAATTCTGTTTATTTTTCGTAAAGATTTAGTAACAAATATAATATTTGCATTAAGGACACATAAAGTACTAGACAAAACTGAGTATCATTGTTGGATGTTATTCTTGAAAATGATCTTGAAAACTAAAATAAAGCTGGTCATGTAGTGCAAGTGATTTAAGGATAATTTTGTGAATAAACTTGCTGAGTTTGCTCCACTATTATTTATCGGGTTATGTTATTGTTTACTGAAAAGTCTTCAGGTGATTACCAGTTTATACGTAAAAATGTTATGGCACATGAAAGTTCCACAAATTTTAGCACAAGTGATGATTTGTCCCAAAATTTGTACTGAATTGCATTATTTATTAAAGGCTATTTATTATGTCCTATTAATAATTGCTTATCTTCCTGTTTAAAAAGTGTCAGTCATCCAATCACGGAGCTGAAACAATTTAACGTGATTCGGGTTATAATACACACACACCACAAAAACTGAAGAACCAGTTATTGAAAACAAAGTCAAAGCCAAAAGATGCCAAGTAACTCACAGGGTATTTATTTACATAAATTCTTCAGCAGAGCACTTGTGAAATACAAATGCATCAGTAGATATCAGGATCAATTTGTGAATGATTCACAAAAGGAGAAAATAGCTAAATTCACTGATAACGATGTGGAATCAATACTTCTAATGAAAAATGTGTATAACCTTAAAACTGAAGAGAACAAGTATCAGTACTACATTTAGGATTGGGAGTTTACAATAATCACCATTGACGTATTTGCAGCATTTACTGTTGAAATCCAGACTAAGTATGCTAACAGAGTAAGAATGTTAACCGCAAGTAATAGGTATCCAAAAAGCAAAACAAGCCTCATGCCATGATAGTTTAGGATTTCATGACTGAAATAAGGAATTATTTGTGTTTGTCTAAGTGCAGAATTTATCAAAAACGTCCACACACACCAAAAAAAACCCCAAGCCCTAACGGGCGAGTCCTTGTTCGGCTACACAATTGTACAATCATTTCTATAGAAATGGGAAGCCAATGAAGCTAAAAAGTTAGAAATGTGTGCTGCTAGTGGAAATCATAGAATGAATATTCAAGGTCAGATTCTCTGTTGTGCCCAGGAGCTGGGTAGATATTTTATATATGTTTATGTTCAGGTCCTAAAAAAGAGGAACTTCCTGTGTTTGCATCTCCATTAGTTTATCTCAAAAACTACTTAAAAGAAAATAGAAATATTAGATCGCAGCAAAAATCAAAATCAAACCACGCCCAAAATACAGCTAACCATGTTATCTTTTAGCTAGGTCTGTGTAAGGAAAATGCAGAGGCATTTCTCTGGGGGAGATGGGAACTATTTTGTGCCAAAACCTTATATATATATGTAACTCATGCTTTCCACTCAGTAAACCCTAATCACACTATATATTACATATGCACGTTAGTTGTGTGGATGGAAAACATGACCAGCCAAAAAACAGATATTCATAGCTCCAAAGAAGAAACTACCTATTTACTTCCCCTAAAGGGAATAGTAAAAGAAGTTCTCCTCTCTTGGTCCCTTCCCCACAAAAACAAACAGTACAGCCAAACTGAGTAGGTCTTAAATCAAACAAAAAAATTCCATAGGGCCAGTTCAAGCATCTCATGGTTAAAGTAAAATGTGGATAAATCTAGACAAGAAAGCATTGACATGAAGAAAATAATTGCATATTATTATATTTTTAAAATATATAGGGCCTGATTCAACTCCCACAGAAGCAAGTGAAAATACTCCCATTGAGTTGAGGTCCATAAGTCTGACTCAGCAAAGTACTTAAAGTTGTCTAACTTTAGCACTGGAGTATTTCCATTGACTTCAGTGGGAATTGAAGACAAGTTTAGAATTAGACACATACTTAAGTATCTTCCCGAATGGGGCCTTAGTGTCGAGTTGCTTTCCATATTAATAAATAATAATGGTTACATGACACGTAAGTGCAGAGATTGCCCTATTTTTCTACATAATTAGATAATGTAACCTTATTGTTTGCTATATTTCCTATACTGGCTGCCAGGTATACATACCAAGGGAATAGTATAAATTCTGATGATGACATTATTTACCAATCTTGGCAATAATATAAATTACATGAGGCAACTGTACAGCTTTAAAGGTGATAACTGTATTATATGATATAGTATAGCTGTCTGTTGGAAGCATGGTATATTAAATATGCTTAAAATATTATAACATTGAGGTCATAGATCAAATCCAAGATATTATTGCAAATCAGTGGAATCATTCAAATGACATACAAAAAGCGTAAACTTCCAACCATATTGGAGGAGATCAACGTTGCCTACTCAAGTTCATTGGTCTTACAGCGACTTCACTGATCAGATCTGAGTAGTTATTACAAAGCTAGGGTAAAATACTATTTCAATTATGGCTGTTGGTTGCTAATATGGGAGAAATTCACATCTATTGATTCATACAGTGACACTTTTAGAATCTAAAATATAAGATACTATTGTTTTATGTTAACTATTTAAATGTTGAAATTATAAAAAAAAATCATAGAATTATCAAAATATAGGGCTGGAAAGAATCTTGAGAAGTCACAAATTCCAGCCCCTTGGACTGACGTAAGAGAAATAAAACTTAGATCATCTCTGACAGATGTTTGTCTAACCTGTGCTTAAAATCCTCCAAAGACGGGGATTCTACAATCTCCCTTGGAAGTTTGTGTGATAGGTTGGACCCCTTAGGATGCCACCTGATGTGCTCAGATACCACTGAGCCCACCTTTTATGCCAGTTTGGCCACTCTTTTTACCTGTCTTGCTGAGTCAGGCTATTAAGCGTTCTCCAACACACACAGAACTACCCCCAAGTGCAGAACAAAACAGACATGGAGATCAGTTCTGGGAAGGCTCAGCTTAAGGGACTTGCCCTGGCACACAGATGTCCACCTCCCAAAGATATATTATGAAATCTGTCTCCTCCCTCAATGTGGAGGAGGGTACGCACACTTCTTGCCCCTCCTCCCCCAGTTAGAAGTTACAGAAAAACGGGTTTAATAATAAAAAATAAATTTTATTAACTATAAAAGTCAGATTTTAAGTAGTAAAAAGAGTAACAAACAGAACAAAGCAGATTACTAAGCAAATGAAACCAAACATGCAAACTAAGCTAGTTTCACTAAAGAAATTGGTTACAAATAGTATTTCTCACCCTAGATATTGTTGCAGGCAGGTTGCAAAGTTTCTGTGGTTCAGAGTTCCAGTTGTATTCCTTTTCAGACTGGATCCCTGTCTCAGACTGGACCTCCCCCTTGCCTTCCCTTTAGGTGGCTTTTGCAGTTTTTCTTCTTGGGCAGACACCCTTGGAGAGGAGAAATCTGGTTTATCTTCCTCCCCACCCTTAAATAGGAATTTACATAAGGCAGGAATCCTTTGTTTCATAAACTTCACCCTCCCCCCTTCCCTTACAGTGGAAAGATATCAGAAGTCCTGGGAAACATTTAGTATCAGGTGACAAGAACACCTGGCTCTGTAGTATAGTATCACAGCATCCATGACTCAGTGGCAGTATGGAGCGTTTGCAGGAAGGCCAAGCTTTTCACAGTCCATTGTTCTCGCTGATGGGCCATCTGCCCTGTCTGGCTTTTCCATTGTTGTACCTGAAGTGTTAGCAGCAGGCATCACCCAAAGTAATAGTCAATATTCCTAATTCAGACACAGAAATGATACAGGCCTACAAATTGGATAATTGCATTCAATAAATCATAATCTTTCCAATGATCTCATAGGAGCCACCCTGCATAAAGTATATTTCAGTTATGTCATTCATATCACAAGCATATTTTCATAAAGAATATGGAATCACACATCACATTTTATTCCAATGCTTAACTAACCTTATAGTGAGAAAGTTTTTCCTAATATCTAATCTCCCTTGCTGCAGATTAAGCCCATTGCTTTTGGCCTGCCTTTAGTGAACATGGAAAACTATTGATCAGAGTCCTCTTTATAACTGGCCTCAACATATTCAAAGTCTGTTATAAGCTCCACCCTCAAGACTAAACATGCCCCCTTTTTTTTTTTTAAGTTTTTCTCATAGATTAGGTTTTCTAAAGCTTTTAACATTTTTGTTGCTCTCCTTCAGACATTCTCTCTAGTTTATCCACATCTTTCATTAAGTGTGGCACCCAGAATTGGACACAGAACTCCTGCTGAGGCCTGACAGTTACTTCCCTTGTCTTATACACAACGCTCCTGTTAATATACCCCAGAATGAAATTAGCCTTTTTTGCAATTGTGTCCCATTGATAATAGATCAGAAACACCCCCAGATCCTTTTCAGCAGTACTACTACCTAGCCAGTTATTCCCCATTTTGTAGTTGTGCATTTTATTTTTCCTTCCTAAGTACTTGTCTTTATTAAATTTCATCTTGTTTAATTCAGGCCTATTTTCCAATTAGTCAAGGGCATATTGAATTCTAATCCTGTCCTCCAAAGTTTCTGTAACCCTTTCCAGCCTGGCGTCATCTGCACATTTTATAAGCACACTCGCCACTCCATTATCAAAGTCATTAACTAAAATATTGACTAGTAGCGGACCTAAGACTGAACCCTGCAGGATCCATTTTGACAGTGTACCATTGGTCTTTAAAACCAGTTATGCACCTACTTTATAGTAATTTTATCTAGACCACATTTCCCTAGTTTATGAGAATGTCATGTGGGATTGTGTCAAAAGCCTTAATTAAAATCAATATATATTGTGTCTACTGCTTCCTCCCCACCCCCACCCACATCCACTAGGCCAGTAACACTATCAAATAAAGAAATTAGGTTTAATAAAATACATGCCTATGGTACCATAGTGACATAATTGAAGTCCAATGACAGCAAATTAGCTCCAGATTCATTCTCCAGGACATGTTCATTCCTGTACTATAATTTCACATTTCTCCTTTGTGAAAGTTCATCTTATAACATAATTATAGGGGATATGACTGACTGCACGCTTATGCCAAGGCAGGTGGTCAGCAGGCTGACATCCTTTCTTTTGGAACATGTGGGCTCTTGATGCATCCCAATATCTTGGCACAAACAAAGGGAAAGAGGACAAAAAGCTCCTGTTTCTAATACCTGCTCACACACATTGGAAGTACAAGTCAAAACAAAGACAACATTCCTTGTGCAATTGTAACCCACACGCCTTCTGGGTGTGGTGTTCTGTCCCATCTAGTGGCACCAAGACCACTTAGAGAGAGTTAAATGAGTCTGCTCCACAAGCAGTTGGCTTTTAGCTCATGCGGTAGCTGCTCATGCACTAAGCTCCAGAGGTCCCAGGTTCGATCCCATCAATGACCAGGGTTTGTTGGCATTACACGTTAGGCAGTTCTGAAAAGAAAATTTTAACCAGTGAGATTTCAACAGCAAATTATATTTTGTTTAAGATGGGTACCTTAGCAGCTTGTTGTGCACTGTATTTTAAATGGAGTGTAACCAAACTCATGCTGTATTGCTTTAGAAACATGCACTTCCCCTGCCCCCCCAACCAGAGCCACCCAGAGGGGCGGACAAGTAGGGAAATTTGCCCCAGGCCCTGCAGGGGCCCGCACAAGAATGTCAGAGGCTCCCCCTTGCCTCAGCCTTCCCCCATCCCCCAGCGTCTCAGCGCGCCACATCCAAGAGTGACCCTGGACAGACTAAAGTGGCATGGCTCCAGCGGGGCCTGAGCTGCTCCCGCTCAGAGTTGCGTGGTAGAGGGGGCAGGGCTGCGAGCTGTGGCTGAGCAGCAGGAGCTCAGGTCCTGTTGGAGCCACGCTGCTGCAGCACTGTCCAGAGCCGCTCCTGGACGCAGCATGCTGAGGCTCTGGGAGGGGGGGGGGTAAACGGCATGGTAAGGGGGCTCGGCCGGGGGGGTTGGATAAGGGCAGGGAGTCCCATGGACAATCACGGGACAGAGAAGGGGCAGAGGTTCTGGTGGGGGGGTGTCAGGGGACAGGGAACAGGGGATTGGATCATGAGCATTCCAGGGGTCTGTCAGGACTTAGCGGGGGAGTGGAGAGGGGTCAGGGCAATCAGGGGACAGGGAGCAGGGGGAGTTCATGCGGGGTGGGGTCCTGGGGTGGTGGTTGGGGGGATCTTGGGGAGGCGGTCAGGGGACAAGGAGCAAGATTGGTTGGGGATTCTGAGGGGGGCAGCTGGGGGGCAGGAAGTTGGTGGGGGTCGGATAGGGGGCAGGGCCAGGCTGTTTGGGGAGGCACAGCCTTCCCTACACTAAAGCTCATTCAGCAGTTTGAGGCTTGGAGACAGCTATTTAACACAAAGAGCCAAGCTTTTATCTTTTCCTTTAGGGCTACCATCCCTTTCACTTCTCAAATGCCAAAATTATATCTACATTTAATTTCAGTGCCATACAGAGATTCATGTCAGGGGAGGGTAGCTTCATTTAAAAATAAGCCACTTTAGATTAACAGTGATAGAGCCAAGAGGGGATCATGTGAGAAGAACAATATCCTACACCACCTACCTCCTTCCCAACCCTACCAAGGGAAACCCCCCTCCTCTGCATTCCCTGAGGCTCCAGAGGCGTTAATTCAGTGGTTCTCAAACTTTTGTACTGGTGACCCCTTTCACATAGCAAACCTCTGAAAGTGACACCTCCCCTTATAAATTAAAAACACTTTTTTTATATATTTAACACTACTATATATGCTGGAGGCAAAGTAGGATTTGAGGTGGAGGCTGACAGCTCACAATCCCCAGTAATAACCTCGTGACTCCTGAGGGGTCCCGACCCCCAGTTTGAGACTCCCTGGGTTAATTTAATTTTAGTACCCTGTGTCCATTCATATGCATGTGTTATTTTGAGCATTTCAGTTTTCACAACATAGACTCATCCCAGATTCTGGAACAAGCTCAAATGCTCAGTTCGTGGAGTATGTACATAAGCTATACTAAAGACAAATCATCTCCAGTTTGTGAGGGACCCCATGGAGAAAGTCTCTAGGAAACAGATAAATTCATGGAGGTTAAGTCCATTAATGGCTATTAGCCAGGAGAGGAAAGGAATGGTGTCCTTAGCCTCTGTTTGTCAGAGGGTGGAGATGGATGGCAGGAAATACATCACTTGATCATTACCTGTTAGGTTTACTCCCTCTGGGGCACTTGGCATTGGCCACTGTCAGCAGACAGGATACTGGGCTGGATGGACCTTTGGTCTGACCCAGTGTGCCCATTCTTATGTTCTTATGTTCTAACCTAATGAACCCAAAGTTATGGAGACAGACGTGAGTCAAGGAAGCCAGCAGAGTATCAGAAACCTGGAAAAATTTCCGACTGGATTGGCTCAGACATTTGGTCACAAGCTGAGGTGGTTCAAAAGTTTTGGAATTTTTTCAAGCAGAATTTTTTTATTGTTTCTTTAAACAATCATACACAGCAAGCAGCAAATATTTGGCCACACACTTCTGAAACCCCAAACCATATTCAGGTTTGGGCAGACTAATTTCAGCTTTTCAATTAACAAAAACAACAAATTTTGAAGGAAAGCAGACACTGTCCATGATTTTTTCTGCTTTTTAAAAACCCCTAGTTTCTGATCCAAAAAAAGTTTTGACGGAAAATATCTGTCCAGTCTTTTTAAAGAGCTTTAGTGCCTTTTAGCACTAGCTGATGCTGAGAACCAGTGATACCTTATAAAGGTGACTTGAAAAGAAGTTCTCAAAACTGGGTTTGTGCCAAGAAGCAGAAAGTTTTTAAATGTTTATTTTTCCCAGGGCTGCTCACGAGGGGGGAGGGGGGGAGGCATGTGGGGCAATTTGCCGCAGGCCCCACAGGGGCCCCCACGAGAATATAGTATTCTATAGTATTACAACTTTTTTTAATGGAAGGGGCTCCTGAAATTGCTTTGCCCCAGGCCCCTGAATCCTCTGGGCAGCCCTGCCCCCAACAGATGGGTACTCATTCTCTGTTGATCCATTCCTACACTGCATGAAGCACAATAATTGGCAAACCATTCAACACTATCGTATTAAGAGCAAATACTACAGTTTGGCAATGTTGGGCTTTAAAGAGCTAACCAACTCCTGAATGCAGTCATCAGGCCTTCTGCACTGAAAAACTAAGATCCTTTATAAGTATGAATGACTGAAAGGGAAACTTCAAAAGAGTCCAGACACATTCCCCTAGATGGCATAATCCTGGGGCTGAGGTAACTCTTTTGCTCTCCAAGGAATAGAGATGATTTAAACAGAAGCATAATGGCAGTCAATTGATTTTTTTGTAGCAGTGTTGAAGACTGCTACAACAGTTTCAGTAAGACATTTGGCAGATGGCACAATCAAGAAGAAAAGCCCCTCCAAAAGCAGCACATAAAGAAACCTCAAAAAGGTTAAGAAGTTGCAGCGGTTGGCATCAGTTTACAATTTTTCTTTCCTTTCACTGGTGCAATTACCAGTGATAGTCTGCATGCAAAAGATCAGATATTGATTTCACTTTTGCTGGTAAATGCAGAATTACATGGACTTCAGTTGAGTTACTGTTCCACATTTACATGAGTAACAGCAAGAGGAGAACCTGGCCCAGAATATGAACAGGATAAATCATTTTCCTGATTCATGAGCTCATAACTTAACTTAAATCAGTTACCAACTGCAAAGCACCCCCGTGCGCACACACATTTCTGTGTGATTGCTCCCACTCTGATACAACCTCAAGGCAGCCCTGGAAAACATTCTGGAAGCATTTGAGGCTGCAGTCGTACAGCAAAGTGCGGCATGGGTCTGGCTAATTTCAGAAAATTGGAGTGTTGGAATTACAATGTGGTGACAGGACTCATCAGAAGGATTTATTTCCATGCTTTGGGCTGGTGGCCTAACAAATTGGAAAATATTTGCCTATGTCCTCTGCTTAAGCTCCAAATTGAAGTGACATCTTTTATTAAAATTGCTAGATTTATGTACTGAAAGATATGCCATACACAATCTTACTATCAATCAGGCTACAGTATGTACAACTTTCATTATGTTAAATACCATACTGATTTTTTAAAGAACAGAAGGACAGAATTTCTTTATAGAAAAATTCTTTAATTTTATATGCAATACAGTCTATATATATAAAATTTTTGTACAAGCTATATGTATGCTGATTAATACTATCAATATTACATGGCTGTTTGCAGTGTTGCTGTAGCCATGTTAGTCCCAGTATGTTAGCGAGACAAGGTAGGTGAGGTAATATCTATTATTGGACCAACTTCTGTTGGTAAAAGAGACAAGCTTTTGATCTTACACAAGCTCTTCTTCAGATCTGGGAAAGGTACTCTGAGTATCACTGCTAAATACAAGGTGGAACAGACTGTTTAGCATAAAGATTTAAATGATCTGTTCCACCTTGTATTTAGCAGTGACACTCAGAAGGCAAGGAAGACAATCCATATCTGAGAGTGTATACTACAAAGAATGGAAATAAGGTTCTACAAGCGATATGTGGACAATAGAATGGTGTGCTGTCTTCCTGGAGACAAGACATGAGACATCACCTAAGATTGGATAGGCTTCTGGAGTCTATGGGCAAGAATCCATTTGTGATGGGGTCCATACCGGCATTAATGACACAGTGTTATGTGATATTTCACATATTATAGATGACTTCACAGGTTTTTAAAGGGTGCTACAGGAGGAGAATATCCAAGTAATTTTCTTTGAGATCTGTTCTGTCATGAAAGTCAAGGAAGACAAAAGTCATAAGATTCTGGAAGTGAATCCCTGGCTAGGTAAGTGGTGTATGGTTGTGGGTTTTGGTTTTGTGGAACACTGGTCCACCTTCTCTAGAGAGAGGGGGGCTGTACAGTTTGATGTCTTCTAGTAGAGGGGGAACCAATTTTCCAAGGGACAGGCTGGCTATAGTGTGTCAGGAAGCTGAGAAACAATACAATGGAAGGGTGAACAAGGGGAACAAAGGAGCACGCATTTAGCGCAAATTCAAGATGTCAAGAATAAAATTAATCAAAGTACCAAGGGACCTGATGAGAAGAAATGCTTTAATTGCCTATATTCTAATGCTAGGAGCCTGGATAACAAAACAAAAGGTATTGGAACTGATCATTAATGAGCATAGATTTGACTTCTTGAAATTACTGAAACCTGGTGGGAGATTCACCTGACCAGATTTTTAAAAAAACATACAAACAAACAACTACACTGGTTGTAACCTGTCTAGGAAGGCTCAAATGGATAGAAGTGGAGGGAGAGTGGCACTCTGTGAAAAATGGCATTACCTGTTTCCAAGTTACTGATAGTTCTGAAGCAAATAATCTTGAATGCTTATGGATTGATGTTGTAACAGATAAAGCACAAGATGGGACACTACTTGGTGTCTGCTACAGATCACCATATCATACTAGAGAGCAGGATGACTGTCTCCTTAAACACACATATATAATGTGTAAGAGAAAAAAAGCTGCATTATAATGGAGGACTTCTGTTTGAGTGGCATATGCTGGAGGTCTGTTGCATCCAATACAGGTAAATTCTACATGAGACCCCAACTCAACAAAGAGGAATTGATCTCAGAACTAAAAGAATTATGGTTGCTTAGGTGCAAGTGATCCTGATTTGGTTACATTGGTGTGTGCAAACAGAATAAAATCCAAAACAGTAATATATAGTTGGTGCTTTAAAAGGACCAATTTCACAAAGCTGAAAACAGTTATGAGCCCCATCAGCTAGAGAGAGAATTTAAACAGAAAAATGTGAATGATAATTGGAAACTGCTTAAGAACATTTTACTAGATGCCCCAAAAGCCATAATCCTGCAGTAGAGAGAGAAAGCTATGCTGGTTAAAAAGACAAGCCTGGCTTTGAGGGGAAGTGAAAGTAGCTATACATTTTTTAAAAAATACTCAATACATAACAAATGGAAAAGTGTGGGGGGGGGTTTGAGAAAAATGAATATAAATGAGAAGCTAGGATGTATAGAAAAATTTATAAGGGAAGCAAAGGGCTTAAGGAGAAATCTATGGCCAGAAGAGTTAGACAATTAAAAGAAAAATCACACATCTTTCCCCCTCCCCAACTATATCATGAACAAAAGGAACCCTAACATTGGTATTAATCCATTACTAGGTGGACATGGTACAATTGTCAACAATAATGCAGAAATGTTCAACAAATATTTGTGTTCCATCTTGGGAGGGGGCGGTAGGAACAGCTAAAATTCATCATGAAGAAATATTTTCTACTCCAGTTGTAGCTAAAGCTTATGTTAAAGAGCAGCTACTAAACTTAGACATTTCTATATCAGTAGGTCCAAATAACTTGCTTCCAAGACTTTTAAAAGAACTGGCTGAGGAGCTTTCAAGACCATTAATGTTAATTTTCAATAAGTCTTGAACTACCAGGGAAGTTCCAGAAGACAGAAAGAAAGTTAATGCTTAGCCAGCTGCTAAAAAGGATAAATGGTATGCCCTGGATAAGTATAGTCCCGTCAGTCTGACATCAATCCCATCAAAACAATGGAGTGGCTGATATGGAACTCAGTTAATAGAGAGTTAAAGGAGGGTCAAAATTAATGCAAACTGACCTGCTTTATGGAATACAGATCAAGCCACACTAACCTTATATATTTTTATGAGTTTATAAGTTTGGTTCAGAAAGGTAATAGATGTAATATATTTAGACTTCTGTAAGGCATTTGACTTAGTACCAAACAACAATCCTAATTAGTGCGAATGAGAAATGATACAGTTTTAATGACTTTAAAAGCTAGTCTCAAAACAATTGGAAATAGAGATTCATCATTGAGCATCTATGTTTCCATTGGGGATCCGTTTTTCCCACAGGAATTGTTTTTTGGCTGTATGCTCTTTTACATTTTAATCACTGACTTGGGAGCGGGGAGAATCATTAGAGATAAAGTTTGAAGATTACACAAAGATTGGAAGAGGAATAAATATCAGTGACCAGTGCTCTATTTGTTAAAGAGCAATCTGGATCACTTGGTGTGCTGGGCACAGACAAATACTATGCATTTCAATACAGACAAATGTAAGGTCACAAATCTAGGAAGAAAGAATGTAGACATTACTTACAGGATAGGGAACTCTGTATTAGGAAGCAGTGATTATGACTATGATTGGGGGTCATGTTGGATAGTCAACTGAAGATGAGCTTTGCGCAATGCTGTGGCCAAAAGGACTAATGTCATCTTTGGATGAACAGACTGGGGAATATCTAGTAGGAGTACAGAGTTTATATTACCTCTGCATTTGGCACTGATGTCACTGTCACTGGAATTGTGTGTCAAATTCTAGTGTCCACATTTCAAGAAAGATGTTGATCAAGTGGAGATTGTCATGGCTGTTCTTTGAACCATGATTAAAGGATTGGAAAGCAAATCTTATTCTGAAACACTTAAGGAGCTCAATTTATTTATCCTATCAAAGAGAAGGATAATGGGTAATGTCATTGCAGTTTATAAGTACCTAGATAGGGAAAGAAATTTGATAGAGGGCTCTTCAATCTAGCAGAACAAGACATAACTACCAGTGGCTGGAAATTGAAGCTAGACAAATTCAGACTAGAAATAAGGTGAAAATGTTTACCACAAAGGGTTATTAACCATTGGAAAGTTTACCAAGGGTTGTGGTGGATTCTCCATCCCTGGAAATGTGTAGCTCAATATTGGTTGTTTTTCTAACCATGCTCTAGTCTAAGCACAGTTATTGGACTTGATGCAGGAATGAATACAGGGAAAAATTGATGGTCCGTGTTACCATCTAGTTCAGGCTAGATGATCACAGTGGTCCTTTCTGGCCTTAAAAATCTCTGAATTATTATTGTTAAAATTATTATTAATATACCTACTCCCTTGTCTGAGATCTTGTCTACAACCAGCTGGACTAAACTATGAAGTGTTACAGTCCATCTATTTGTTAACTAGAGAATTGAAGAAATAGGGAGACTAGGAGTGGTAAATTACCACAAAGAAGTTATTTTTAAATCCTAATTCCTAGATTCACTTCAAACTCACTGGAAAATGAACTCCCAACCACAAGATATAATGTGGTAAATTTGGTACCAATAGACGTGCTTTTGCATAAAGAACAAAATAACTTTATATGTAAATATCATTGCAACTAACTCTGAAGTGGCTGCCGACACCTCCATAACAACATGCAGCTCACAGCAGAGAATATAATTTATGATATGTGAGTTTGGTGCTCTTATAGTTTACTGTGCGAATAATGTAGTGATGAAAGAGATGGTCCACCTGGGAATACAGACAATGCTTTGTTGTGTCATTTGCTATGTTCTGTAGACAAAAAAACTAGTGCTGTGCCCTAGCTGATAAAGTGAGAAAAGGCCACTACATACAAAAGTGTGTCAACACCACATCAACTACCTGTGAGCTACCTTGTTTTTTAAAATCATTTATATTTGTTTCCTTTCCTTTATCTTTTGCACAAACAGTGCTCAGACAACTTTCCAGAAAAAGCTTCGCTCTGTGAACTACTTTAGAGACACTGGGTCCAATTCTCCATTCACGCTGGTGAAAGTCAGGATTAACTTTACTGAAGTTTACAATAGAGCTGATGTGAAATGACAATTTGGCTCTGTATAATCTTTGGCCCCACAAAGTCACGGGACCTCCTGGTCAACCTCCTCCTCGCCCTGGCTAAAATGGTCATCTACGCAACCAGGGGGAGGAGGTTGGCCAATGGAGACTCCTGTGACTGTGGGGCTTGTTTCCGATCCTCTGTCCATTCATGTATCCAGGCAGAGTTCCTCTGGGCGGCGTAGACTGGCTCCCTTGATGCCTTCGAGGAGCAGTGGGCACTGTCTGGGGTTCTCTGCTCGGTGTCCCCGTCAGGCTCCCTTCTTATGACCCTTTGACTGCACTCTTGTCCCTGTTCTTTTATTAGTTGTCCCCCGAAATCAGTTGGGTTCTGAGGTCCTGTAGATCCTCCCCTTAGACTGGGGGTGGGGATCCTTTAGCAGTGGGCGGGCTTCCAACCGCCCACTTCCTGGAAACCCAATAGGTACAGCGGACCATTGCTGAAGCTTGTCCTGCTGATAATACCCAGGCTGCCCTGGTTCTGGGGGTGGAGGTCTCAGGTTCCAAAGCTGTCAGCACATCACCAGATTCATGCAAAAACCTACTCAAGAACATACTAACACACTGAGTTCCAAATAAGTTAGAAGCTCCTGCTTCAGCTGATGTTTTGATAGAAATGGTAGTTGAGTCATTGCAGCTCAATGTGGATTTTATTACACTTAAGAAAGCATAAAGAGGCAATAAATGTTAAATACACTTTCCTAGTATGTTTTGAATGTTGGCCACAGCACACAAGTGGGTGGAACGACAAATAGTTGCTCTTTCAGAACTGGTTGTCACGGATTTTCAGTAGAAAGTTTGAGAGCATTTACATTAGTATCTACTGCTGTGTCTCACTGTTTATTGGGATTTTTACCCCACTGATGTACCAGGGTTCTTAGGACCATTCTGTTTTATGCCATTAGAGATGGGCCCAAATCAAACACCGGATTCATCACCCAAAATCTTTGCAAATGTGTGATCTAGTGGAAGCTGGATTAGGAGTCAGGAGACCTGGATTCCATAACAAGAGCTAGCCAAAACTCCCATTGTGGGTTTGCGAAAAATTTCAACATTTCAAAATTTCAAATCAGAATGAAACCAAATTTTTCTAAAATTTCTAAAGAACTGGATATCCTGAAAAACATTCATTTCAGAGAACACCAAAACATGGTGTTTCTAAAACAAAATACAATCCCCAGAGCAGCTGAGAAAAATTGACATTCCTGTCATTTTTGCCACTGCTATTAGCATTGAAACTGACAAGAATGACAATTCTAGTCAGCAGCTGCCAGGGTCTATGGCTTCAGGGCAACCCTGAGCAGGGCCGGCTCGAAGGTTTTTGCCACCCCAAGGAGTGAAAGAAAAAAAAAAAAGCAGCGATCGCGATCCGTGCCTGCTCCACCGCGCTGCTTTCTTTTTCGGTGGCAAGTCCTTCCCTCCGAGAGAGATCAAGGGACTCGCCGCAGAAAAGCCCAACGTGCCGCCCCTTCCCCTTGGCCACCCCAAGCACCTGCTTGCTCAGCTGGTGCCTGGAGCCGGCCCTGACCCTGAGGTCTGCTCTGACCCTGGAAACTCATTTCAGTCTCCTGGGCCAGATGACTCCCCAGGTTCCTGAGCAGGCAGCCTGGGGAGCCAGCTGGCCCAAAAGCCTGGAAGCCCAGTGGGCCCTGTCTCCAGGACAGCCTACATGGTGGGGCTGCCCCAGAGCCTAGGACTTGGAAGCCTGTCCCAGAACCTCCCAGCTCCATGGCATATGCTGAGGGTATATCTACACTGCAGCTTGGAGTGAATCTCCCAACCCTGATAGACAGACTCATGCTAGCAGGTCTCAAGCTACTGCTCTAAATATAGTGCACGGGTTGGAGCTTAGACTCTCAAGCCTATGGTGTTGGGTAGTCTTGACAGCCCAAGCTCTCCCCTGAGCCCCGATGTCCACATGGCTATTTTTATTTAGAGCACTAGCTCAAGCCTCTAGGACTTCCAGGCTTACAGCTCTGAGGCACGAAATGAAAAGCCAAACCCCAGTTAGAGCCAGGGACTCCACAGCTTCCAGGGACTCTGTGGCAACCGGGAACCTGGAAACTTTGGAAGTCCTTGCATGGCACGGAGCTAGGTGGTCTGCATAGTGGGGCAGCCCTAAAGCTGTAGAGGCTAGAAGCCAGGGTCCCTAGTTCTGGGGAAAGCCGCATGGCAGAGCTGCCCTAGAGCCACAGGCTTTGAAAGCCTGGTGTCGCTGGCCTCAGGCAGTTCACATTGCTTGGCTCCCCAGCAGCCCACCAGGCCTGTGATTTGGGGTAAGTTCATCAAACCCAGCCTACTATCACAAAAATTTTCAGTTTCAACAAATTGGCATTTTCCAGCTAAACTGTTTTACTGGAAAATTTCCATTTCTATCCTTAGCTCTGTTGCTGATCTGATGTGGGTAAGTGTGACAGGGTTTGACTCACCACTGTGGCACCTCCTGATGGCTGTCCTGGGAATTAGCTTAGCCCATCCATGCGCCCTCATCTGGTGACATTTCACCACCATCACTTCTGCTCCCAGATGCGAGTTGTCCCAACAAACAGTGTCCTCTTCAGGACACAGCCCTCCAGCTGTGTCACACTCTGTTCTCCTCCCTTCCAGGAGAACCGTAGTCCACTGTCCAGCCACTTCCTCAGTGGCAAGTGGGAGGGCAGGCTCACCCACTAGTCCAGGCCCCCACCCAGGGACCCTGTCGATGGAAATCACATACTGCATCCCCTTCAATCCCTTGGCCACTTCCCCACAGCCCCAGAACCTTCTCCAATCTTGTCTCTGGGCCTCAGCATGCCAGCAATCAGCTGGGAGCTCACTCTTGCTCCTCAGATCCATCCCAGCACTGCTCTGTTCAAAGTATTGGCTGCCCTCTACTTGCAAGATAGCTAGTCCTGCTCCAGGGAGTGCGATTGATCTGACCTACCCTGCAGCTCTTCTTATACCGGCCTGTTTGGCCCTGATTGGCTGCTCCTTGTAGCCCTCTCCAATTGGCTGCCTGTTGTGCAGCCTCCCTAGGGTTCTTTTAACCCTTTATGGGCTAGTATGGGGCAGATGTCCCATTACAATAAGTCACTTCACCCATTTCCTCTCCCACCCTTTATCTTGTCTATTTAGATTGTAAGCTTTTCTGGGAAGGAACTGTCTCTCGGTGTATGTTTTGTACAGTGTTTAGCACAATGGTGTCTCAGTCTTGGTTAAGGCATCGAGGCACTACTATAATACAAATAAATACATGACTACTACTACTAATAATAATAATGGTGTGTATAAGGATTCAGTATCTGGATTAGAATTTTCTTGATGTTCCCTATCTTTATATCAGTTGAACCAAACTTACAGATCTCATCTCTTTTAAATTTGCAGTGTTATGGGGTAGAGTTTGAAATCAAGATCAAGACCTGAATTTTGCAGTTCAGGCTCATCTCTAAATATCAATTTTGGTGACTAAATTGGTACTTAGATTGCGTAGCACTGAATTTCCCTCTCCTACACTGGTTTATACTACCCCAATGAATAACTTCAGTGGAGTTATTCATTGATGAGAGGAGAATGAGGGCCTATCTAATCACCATTTAGGTGACTAAAAATAGCACTTCCAAAAGTGGCCACATAGGTGCCAAATAAGGCCATTTAATAAGTACGTTTGTGCAATCACCACTAGTTTTAAATAGGAATGGGTGAGTAGGCAGGTCATTCTCTGAGAAGGCTTCTGTACTTTGGAACTTGTTTTCCCCTTGCGTCAACAGATGTATTAACCTTCTGGATATACTGCAACATCCACCTTTTTTGGTAGGCCTATAGTGACGGGAGGTAAGTTGATCAACTTACCGATTGAGTATTTTACAAAGATAGTTAATTTAATGTTACTGGTTAGATTTAAAAAAAAAAAAAGCCAGATATTTCACTTGAATATTGGATAGCAAAGAGAGTGTGAGATGCCAACTATACATTTTAAAAAATGAAAAGGAAATATGCAGATTGAGACCAGTCAATGGAAAATTTCACACATAGATGGACTTCTGGCAATTATAAAGCTTGTTCCCCTGGACTTAGTTACTTTCATGAAGAAATTTGAGTTGTTTCTGTTAATAGCTAGAGCACAATGAGGATTTCTAACTGAATCATCTGAAAGACTATTTTAAAGAGTGACTATAATAGAAAGTATTACAAGCTTCCTTCTCAGGCTAAAAAGAATCCTTCCTTCAGTGCAATTACTTCAATGGGTTGGGGTTTTTTTTCTTTTCTGTCCTCTACCCTCCTTTTTCTTTATTCCCTCAATTTTCACAGAGCTACAGTAACAATTAGTTATGACTCAGATCAAGAGAATTAAAGCCGTACTATTATTAAAACCTAACTGGGGGATTATAAACTACTTTTGAATTCATAGGGTATCTAGGTAGCAATATTTATCCATGTATTATTCATCAGCAGATGATGAGCTGAATACGAATGGTTGAAACAGTTTGGATAAAATAAGAACAGACCAAACTTTCACCTAAAATTCAAACTGTGCCTGGATTTTTTTTGAATTTTGAAAAAAATTGGTCAATTTTCTGCCCTTTTGAGTTGTAACACCTCTGCACTTTCTAGTTTTGTTCAGCAATAAAATAATTTGAGAAAGAATGAACATGCAAGAAAAATCCACAGAAAAGCCTGTTAGCATGAGCTTTTCAGAACAAGAAGGATAACATACGTTCACAATCATTTTTGCACTAGCAGTATTATTTGTTCTCCCATCATTTATCTTAATGGACAAGTGGGCCCAGTTAATTACACAGTGTTTCAAAGTAAAAAATAACAGGAAACTGGTTACAAACATTTTTTTAAGGAAATTATCCTGAAAATAATGATATCTTATATGCGATAATGTATATACGTATACGTTCTGGCTCTATAGGAAACAAAAGTGCATTGCAAATACAATTGAGACATTTTACTCAGCACTAAAATGTAGCCTTCTAACAGCACACAGAAATTGTTTAATTTTGCACAGGAACACTATACAGCAGTTTAGGATACAAGAACTTACTCAGTTGTGGGAGAATTTATTTAGGCACAATGTAGAATCCTGGTCCCGTTCAAATCAATGACAAAACTATCCTTGAGTTGAATGGGGCCAGGATTCCATCCAGTAAAATGCCCTTTTCTTGGAATCTGGACTGGACATGGGTTCTGTAGTGCTACTCTGGTAAAAAGTACCATCAGATAGAGCTTTAACAGCCTCAAGTGGGCAGAACTTTTACATCACAACTTAGATTAGATGGCACTCGAGCTGGTGAGAAAAGTTTCAAAACTCAATTAAAATTTCAATGGAAAAAGGGACAAACAATTCAGAAAAAAGTCATCCCATTTTCAAGCAGCTGGTCAAAAAAAGAAATTTCAATGACATTTTTGTACCTGAAATTTGAAGTTTTATGAAAAAAAATGAAATACGATTTTCAAGAAAATTGTCATTTTCTTCTTGATCCACTCTGGCTGGCACTTTATAAAGATCAGTGTGATCACTCTGTGATTTATACAGAAGTAAACCTTCTCAGAAGCCAGTTACATTTTTTAAAAGAAATAATCCATTTTTCTGTGTTGTCATATTACCAGCTATTGAGAAAGAGAAGGGAACACAACCTGATTTTCATTCCTCCTTCAATTCTTTGTAATTCTCACAAAAAGATTCAGCTGAAGAAGCTGTGTGTCTCCTTATAGCATCCAGTTCAGATGTTCTTCAGGAAACTGTCCAACATTTCACCCTTACTTTTTTTTTCTTTTCAGTTTTCACTAAAAACACGTGAAGTGACTTTGTTTAAGGGTCTGGTTTACTTCAGACCAAAAGTTTCTAGCAAACTTTTGATGGGAAAAGTCTAATGTACTGACACATACTGACAAATACTTTAAAAACCTTCTGAGGGCTGGGAATGACAGAGGACAGAGGGACTGGGAGGTGTGCCACAAGCCTCAAGTAGCACAACTACTCCTTCATGCAAAAAGGCCAAAATATCTCAGTGATGTTTTTAAAGCAATAAAATGTCAGAAACCAGTAGCCACAGGTAAAGTACTTAAATACTGCCAACATTTTTGCAAGACAGGCTTATAGCACAAGCCAAAACCTGTCCACAGAAAACCATAGTAAAACTGAAGACCATGCCTCAGTATAGTTTGTGCAGCTAAATTTTTTACACATCTGGTGACCATACCTCTTGAGATTTGGACTTGCACAGGAGTATGTTGCATGCCTCCATTTCTTGTTTGCCATGTTTAGTGAAACAGTGTTACACCACCTTTGTCACCAGGCATTTTTACAATAAATTTACCCAACACTGTTTGCAACTAAGTTGTAATAATCTCAGGATGTGACACACCAGTCATTTAGAAGGGAGAATCCACACCAGGTGGGACAAAAAGGTAATTACAAATTTTGTTGGACCATTGTGTGCACAAAAAATAAGGGCTTATTCGTGTCAGCTAAGAGGCAGAGCTGTGCTGAGGAGAGGGATGAGGTGAGTTGCCTGAGCTACAGTCCCCAGGAACAGTATTCCCGTGTAACTCATCCAGTATACCTCTCTAACTCATTATTTTTTCAGAGACATTGTGATCACAGTGTCTCTCCAAGGGCCAGAATTTTATAGGTATTTAGGCAACTAGTTTGATACCTAGTTCAATAGGAGTTAGGTACCTAAATACCTTTAAAATTCTGGCACTAAAAAAATTATACCTTAGCAAAGTATGGAAATGGCAGCCCTTTTTATACCTTTTAAAAGGTATAACCAGCACTCCCTCCAGCACAGCTCTTCTAGCATTATCCGGTGTGCCAAGGGGCAGGGTTGTCCTATTCCTGAAGAAGCAGGGAGTCTTGGGTTTCAATGAATTTTTATTCAACTGCTCCTTCAGGAACATAGAGATGACACTGAAATTATTTTCTCACTCAGACAGTCCCCAAACCCTTCTCTCTCTAGCCAACATCCTGCTAGATGGCATTATAGAACAAGGGCCATGGCCACCACACCTCCTCTGCTCCATTCAGTAAGCTTGGCATAGCTAGTCAGGGCCTTCTCTCCCTATCACAGAGAGCACTAGCAACCAAGTTATTGTTACTTTCTGTAGGGGTGTGCTAGAGAGGGAAGGGGCTCCTTTCAGGAGCTATATAATTTTGCCCTTCATAAGCGGTATCAGAAGAAGACAGTGCATGGAGAGTCTGCAAATCAGCTACCTATCTGTTTTTGTCATACCTAGGGTGTCACAAAGAGCTCACCTGTTTTTTTTAACAAGTACATACATTGTTTTATTTACCAGTCTGTGAAACTGAACTAGGTATCCGGTTCCCAGCTCTCTCTCTCTCTGTGTCTCAACTTTCTGCTTCTCCTTCCAAAAGTGCTTTCTCTTCCCATTCCCCTTAATGTTGAAATGCCCTAAACTTAAACAAAGAGCTAGAACTATACTGCTGACATTACAGTATATGGGGAGTACTGGGGAGTCCAGATTCAAGTAGAGCTTGTCCTGCCTAAGCATAGCCACTCCCTCCCTTACACAACTGTGCAGATCCAGATGCAGTCAGTCAGTCCACTTGGGTATGTTCAAATATGTTAAACTTCCAGCACATATTGGCATAGGTTTTCATTGGTGTGGCACAATTTGAAACATAACAGATAGCATCTGTTGCTGGAAAGTTTCCCTTAACTATTGTGTCTTTTTTCACTCCAGCACCGGGCAGGACATGCCACTCCAGAGATGAAAATTTAGAAACTGCTTCTTAGCTTTAAGTCAGCATGTTTTAGTTGAATGCCAAAATCACAGGTGAGGCTATTTGGAGGAAACTTATTTATGTGGTCAGTCATATGAGTAAGTAAACAAAATAGTGTAGGAAAGGATCAAATTATCACAGTTAGTGGTTGGATCCATTCTTCTCTCTTATTTCTTAGAATAAGAACAGGAGTACTTGTGGCACCTTAGAGACTAACAAATTTATTTGAGCATAAGCTTTCATGGGCTAAAACCCACTTCACTGGATGCATAGAATGGAACACACAGAAAGAAGATATTTATACATTCAGAGAACATGAAAAGGTGAGAGTAGCCATACCAACTGTAAGAGACCAATCAATTGAGATGAGCTATCATCAGCAGGAGAAAGAAAAAAACCTTTGAAGTGATAATCGAGATGACCCATAGAATAACTTGGAATAACTTACATGCAAAATAAGTTACCATACTGTAATAAAGAATACTCATGATAAGTTTTCATTTCCATGGTATGTTTACTACTGAACTTCTTTATACTTTCTGAATTACAACCTCCATTTGTACTATATATAGGGGGAACATTTTTGTTCTTTTTTCTTGTATGACAATTTTAGATAGTCTAAAAAATAATACTTCCCCAAAAGACGCAGATCAACATGTTCCACACTCCCAATATCCTTCTGTACTATTCAATAACAACATCTTGTATTTCTATAGTGTCTTTTCATCTGAGGATCTCAAAGAACTTCACAGCATTCCGAAGGCTCACAACAACACCCCTGTCATGTAGGTAAGTATTATGATGCCTATGTTACAGAGCAGTAATTTGAGGCAAAGCATGGTTAAGTCACATGCCTGCATTCACACAGTGAAGTAGGCCTGACCTACACACAATGTTGCACTGGCGTAACTAAATGTAGGGTGTTGGATCGGTTTAATTAGACCAGTGCAACTTTGTGTGTGGATATATTGGTTTAACTTGCTTCTGTTATTTGAACTGATGTTAAAGTTTCCAGGATGAAATATGGGTAACTGGTCCCAATCCAGAACCCAAGGCTGCAGGACAGGATATCTCCTGTGGGCTAGAGAATGGGATACAAGGCCTGTCCCCTTTAGTGTACCGGCTCTGCTCCAGCCCTAGAACAGGGAGACACGACATTTGTATGTAGACAAGGGAAAGCCCATGGGACCAAACACAGGTATGCTGTCTCCTCCATTCTCTCCTTTCTGCAGCCAGCTTTTGTTATTTCAGCATCAGCCAGATCTTACAGGAAGGAATACCATCGTTTGTAAGGCAACTAGATTTGGATCATCTGCATAAATTACACTAAGCTTGACAAAATTACACATTATTCATTGTAAAAGAATTACCCAGTGTCACTCAATATATGCCAACAGTTAGACAAATAATACCAGTTTCAGAATTTCCCTCAATCCAGATCACTATGAATTTCACTTCATTATGTTTATTACGTTCATCCACAAACACACATTTATTTGTATAAGCAGTTTCTGTCTTCTAATCAAGGAATTTTAATTTTAGCACAATTCCTGTGCTCCTAATCTAAATGTTAAGAAATTACATAAAAATTATATTAGCATATAAAGGCTTATATTCTCCAGCCTCTTCCCAAGGCCATTGGTGTATGCTCTGAAAATAAATGTGTCTGTCCACGGAGTTGGGATTAGACTCGGTGGAGCCCACGGCAGAAAGCCGAAGCCCCAACCCCGCGGCCTGGGGATGAAGCCGAAGCCTGAGCAACTTAGCTTTGTGCAGCCCCTTGTGGTATAGGGCCCGAGGCAATTGCCCTGCTTGCCACCCCCTAATGCCACCTCTGTCTGGTCACACTGGCAGTATTGTGGCTATTGTGGAAAGGCCACCTTGAAAAGGTGGGTCTTATCTCTTGTGCTGAACATAGTGACTCTGTGGTCATTGAGCACAATTTCTAGGTTCCTAAACATTCTGGCAATAGACCTTAGTTATCTAAACCATTGTTCTGATTTGCCAATTGGGACTTTTGGAGATGTCAGAGCTGTACAAGGTTACTTGGCCCTATATGGGATCTTGTCATCAGAAGCCATTCTCCAAGGGCCATACGGGTTTGTGTTCTAATTGCGCCGGTTCGTTCCAATAACACTGAAAATAATACACCACAATCAAAAGAGCATTCATGATACAAGGCATTTGTGATATGTGACATGTATGCTATAAAAAAGGGGCTTATTCACTATGGAGATGTAATCCAGAGCATCAGATGTAGCTTCATACCATAATTCATGGAAAGTGACAGTGAAGGAGCCCTGTAGTTACCAGTGAAATGAAAAAAGGCTAGTAGTAGATGACGCTAGGCCTGAGGCTTTCTATTGGTTCTAAAGTATCAGATCACCTTATTCACAGAATGCCTTGGGATTAGAGAGAACCAGAATGAGGAAAAAAAGTTTGAAAAAAAACAAACAAACCCTAAGATCTGGACCAATCTGGTATCAATGTTCGCTTATGGAATGAGTTCACCTTTGCTGAAATGCATTATAGGGTCCAGTAGCTCTATGCACTTTCTGCTGAGTAACACATTGGCTTCAAATGTCACAATTTATTGAACTTCCCCAAGGTCAGAAATGCAGTAAGGATGGGGAAACGTACTTGGGTGAAAGTCTGAGTGGCTCATCATTTCATCACATTGTCTAGGTTTTTTCCCCACTTTGAACTTTAGAGTTCCAGAAGTGGGGACCTGCATGATTACTTTTAAGCTTAATTACTAGCTTAAATTTGGTACGCTGCCACCACCCAGAAGTTAGCGTCTGGCACACTTTCTGTTCCCCCAGAACCTTCCCCGGGGGACCCAAGACCCAAACCCCTTGGGTCTTAAAACAAGGAGAAATTAACCATCCCCCTCCTTTCCCCCCCAGACTCTCCCCTCCCTGGGTTGCCTTGAGAGGCTTACACAGATCCAACATCCTTGGATCTTAAAACCAAGAGGAATTAACCATCCCCTTCTTCCCCACCAATCCCTGGTGAGTAACTCAATCCTTGGATTTTAAAACAAGAAAATCAAATCAGTTTCTTAAAAAGAAGGCTTAATAAAGAAAGAAGGTAAAAATTATCTCCGTAAAATCAGAAATGGAAAATGCTTTACAGGTACTTCAGAATTCATGGTGACTAAGGGACGCCCCTCTCCCCGCAGCCTGAGATTTAAAGTTACAGCAACAGAAGGTAGAATCCATCCAGTAAAAGACACCATTTAGAAGTTGAGAACAAACATAAGACTAATCCGCCTTGCCTGGCTATTACTTACTATTTTGAAAACTTGAAAGACAATTCAGAAAGATTGGAAAGCCTGGGTGTATCGTCTGGTCCCTCTTAGCCCCAAGAGAGCGAAAACGAACACACAAACAAAGACTCCCTCCAAAGATTTGGAATTAATCGTGTCCTCCTATTGCGTCCTCTGGTCAGGTGTCAGCCAGGTTTACTGAGCTTCTTAACCCTTTACAGATAAAAGAGATATTAACCCTTAACTATCTGTTTATGACACACATAGAAACCCAAATAATTTTTTAGGTTCAAGACCATCTAAAAGTCACTCCGAACATGTTTCTTGGGGGGGAAATGGCCCTGTGAAGTCCTAGAAAAAATACAAATCCCAGGAAATTGATTCTTCACTCCAGTCAGACGGAATTTATTAATTTTTAAACAAGCCGGTACTAGTCAGTGTTGTCATTATTTGTTGTCTCCTCCTACTGAACTGAAATAGGCCACCTGCCTGCTTTTCCTTTGAGAAAAGAAGAAAATAAAAACTACCAGAGCTCACGCACACTGACAAAATCGTGAATAGGGTTTACTCAAGTTTATGTAAGAATAGCCACGCATTTCTACAAGTCAGCTGCTAGAAGCTAGAATTATTACACTCAGGGACTTTGGAATACAACTTGGAAGCCTCATAAGGAACCAGTATGAAATGGTTGAGATGGAACATTTTACAAGGTAACTGGGTGCATCAGGTTTATGTGCTGACAAAAAAGGAGTAGGACAGACGTTAGATGGAGTAGATTAAAAAGCACTGCATTCAAATGTGCAAGTGTTGTGCCCACATTGCAGGGAGACAGCAGGAGGCAATGAGTCATCCAACATTTAATCTAACACCCCCTAAAACAAGATGTATTCGGCATCAACGTGGGATCTCCAAAGGGCTCTCAAAGTTCTGATGATGAGTGGCATGGGTTACTCACACCTTTCTTTCCCTGTAATGCAGCCAGCAGTTAGTAAGCAATTTGATTCAGAGGGAGAGTTTCTGTTGAGTCATACAGAACTCAGTATCTCAATTTAAGGGCTCTTTGTCATCATTGTAGATTTCTTACTGCTAATTTTATGTAGAAAAGGGCTTTCGAGGACATCATGATGTTCTCCCTTTAGGGAAAAAAATGTAGAGAAGGAAAGAGTGAGTTCAGGGAGTCACGGAAACAGATGGGTGCTGCAAGTGCACCAGAGACATAAGAACTGCCATAGTGGGTCAGACCAAAGGTCCATCTAGCCCAGTATCCTGTCTACTGACAGTGGCCAATGCCAGGTGCCCCAGAGGGAGTGAACCTAACAGGTAATGATCAAGTTGGATTCTCTCCCTGCCACCCATCTCCACCCTCTGACAAACAGTCTAGGGACACCATTCTTTCTCTCCTGGCTAATAGCACATTAATTGGACTTAACCTCCCTGAATTTTGTCCAAGCTTCCCTTTTAAACACTGTTACAGTCCTAGCCTTCACAACCTCCTCAGACAAGGAGTTCCACAAGTTGACTGTACACTGTGTGAAGAACTTCTTTTTATTTGTTTTAAACCTGCTGCCCATTAATTTCATTTGGTGACCTCTAGTTCTTGTATTATGGGAATAAGTAAATAACTTTTCCTTATCCACTTTCTCCACATCACTTATGATATTATATACCTCTACATATTCCCCCTTAGTCTCCTCTTTTCCAAGTTGAAAAGTCCTAGCCTTTTCAATCTTTCCCCATATGGGACCTGTTCCAAAGCCCTAATCATTTTAGTTGCCCTTCTCTGAACCTTTTCTAGTGCCAGTATATCTTTTTTGAGATGAGGAGACCACATCTATACGCAGTGTTCAAGACGTGGTCGTACCATCGATTTACATAAGGGCAATAGTATATTCTCCATCTTATTCTCTATCCCCTTTTTAATGATTCCTAACATCGTGAGACATAGTGTGTGAAATTTGTTAGCATATTGTGGACTGTTCTGGTGGTTGACTGTTTTTTTTTTAAAAAAGGGAATCTTGGGAAGAAATTAATCAGATTGTTAAAAAACCTGGCAGAATAAACATGTCAACAAACTTTCTTATTACCCACACTCTATTAAAACGCTGTGAAAGATTTCTATGGAAACATAAGGATATAAGAAAGGGGAATACCCAGCTCTGTGGAGGCTCCAGTCCTCATTTCAAAAAGAGATAGACAACAAGTGTCAAAACTGATACCTTCTTTAATGAAATCCTAGAAAGGGGGAGCATGGCAACGTTGGATGATTCAAATCCAATAGGCCTGGTTGCCTGTGGCGAACAGCAGGAATGCTGTGCTAATGCTGAGACATGAAAGTACAGAAGAAAAAAAAGTTTCTCCACTGATTTGAATCTAGATGACTAAAGCTGCTACTTGAAATTTTTCAGCATTTGGAGACCGTTTCTAAGTGTGTAATAGTACGGACATCCTGAGAATGCTGACATTTTTTAGAATTGATGACACCTCACTTTGCAAATGAACAGCAGCTCTGCCTTTCTGCTTTGCCCTTATGCGAGAGCAAATGCACAATATTCCCACCACCTGGAGCTCAGAGAATTGTGCTGCTCAATTTTTTACTATTCACACCTCCTTTCTTTTACACCAGACCAGGATCAATGTAATATTTAGCATTTTTACACGCTTTCCCTCAGCCCTAAAACAAAAGTTCATAAATGATTCAGAAAAATAAATCCATACCAATGTCTTGGTTCTAGAATTCTATGAACTAATAAATAGGTCCTCCTCCCCTAGCTTCTGAGAGACCCCTTGACTGGAATAACATTGCTTCCCAAAGCATGAAATATAAGTAAGATTCCAATTAGAACTCACTGACACACAATATTTAGAGATCATGACAAGTCTCCTCCTTCTAAAAGATCAAAGGAAAAAAGGAAGGCATAGGTATATGTTCCAATACAAAGCTTTCTGGGCAACATTTCACCTTTTACATTTCAGTCAGGGGTGCTGGAACAATTTGTACAGTGGGGGTGCTGAGAGCCATTGAACTAAACTGAGAACCCTGTATATGAAGGAAACCACTTCAAGATGGGGGTGCGGCAGCATCCCTAGTTCCAGCACTTATGATTTCAGCTACCTCCACCACTAAGTAAGGACAATTCATATGAATGACTCTTTTTCAGTATTTTCTCTATTCTATGATATATTCAAAGGTCATGCTGATCCTCATTAAATATGTACTTAAAATCTTGTCCTTTAATAAGCCTTTCAACTGATATAGCAACTTTCATCCAAAGATACCAAATCAGTTGTGAGCAACCTGCGGCCCGTGGGCTGCACTTGGCTCCTCAGGGTAATCCGTTGGCAACCCGCGAGACATTTTGTTTACATTGACTGTCCACAGGCACAGCCACCCGCAGCTCCCAGTGGCTGCAGTTCACTGTTCCTGGCCGATGGGAGCTGCAGGAAGTGGTGCCAGCATGTCCCTGCGGCCCGCGCCACTTCCCGCAGCTCCCATTGGCTGGTAACGGTGAACCATGGCCACTGGGAGCTGCAGGCAGCCATGCCTGCGGACAGTCAACGTAAAAAGGAAACTGTCTCGCAGCCCGCGAGCAGATTACTCTGATGGGCTGCATGTGTTCTGCGGGTCTCAGGTTATCCACCACTGAACCAAGTACTTTACAAATGCAAGTACTATCCTTCCAATTTTACAGATGGACAAACTGAGGCACAGAGACCTCAAAGCGAAAATTTTCAGGACTGTTCCTTTATTTTGTGTATCTCAAGGCTTGGATACCTATCTGGTGCCAATTTTTGCAGAAGTGATGAAGAGTCATGATTCTTAGTAATGGTAAATAACTTGGAAAGTCATGCAGTGAGTCATTAGTACAAAAGAGTCTTCTTCGAGTAAATGCAGACGTGTATTCCACTTAGGTGTGTGTACGCCCAGTGTGCCAGAGCTGAATATTTTGCCTAGCAGTACCAATAATGATTCCAGCCTCCAGGCATCCATTGAGCCTGGTACCGATGAGGGAGCTGGCTGTGTCCATGTCATGAGGATACCAGGTAGCCACAGACCTCCTCTGCCTTTCAGTCACAACCTCACCATTGGTCCAGGACTTTTCCAGGGTTGCGCCATTTACAGCCCTCTAATGGAGCAAGCTACTGAACCCTCATGTCTGTCGGTATTGCATCCTCGTCTAGTAGTGGGGGGCAGAGCCAGTATGAGAGACTGTGGTCAGAGCTGGAAGCCTCACTCCATATGTACATGCTGGAGCTTCAGGACATCCACAGTGCATGCCATGCCTTCCAGGACCGCAACAGGACACTCACTCGTTCACATACTCACTGACAATACCACCACCATGTACTATGTGAACAAACAAGGGAGAGCACACTCTATGTTGCTCTGCCTAGAAGTGATCTATCTGTGGCAGTTTTGCATTGAGGAGGACATTACTCTGATAGCTCTCCATTTACCTAGAATGCAAAATCATGTCATGCACCATCTCAGCAGGTAGTTTTCTGTATCCTGTCTACTGTCCCTCTTGTGCCAGAAAAACACATTCCTCATTGCCATTACATCTTCAAAAAGGATGTGTGAGGGCTTGTCTTCACTACCAGGGAGATCAACGCTGCTGCAATCGATGCAGCAGGACTCGATTTAGTGGGCTAGTGAAGACCCGCTAAATCGACAGCAGAGTGCTCTCCGGTCAACTCCAGTACTCAACCTCTCCGAGTAAGGGAAGTCAACCAGAGAGAGTCTCCAATCGACAGCACAGTGAATACACCGCAGTAAGTTGACCTAAGCTGCAACAACTCCATCTATGATATCATGTAGCTGGAGTAGCATAACTTAGGTTGACTTACCCCAGTAGTGAAGACAAGGCCTTATTTGCAGGCTTTGATGACGGGGCTTCTTACACACAGTTCTCCAAAGAGAAGGTAACTTTGGATAAATTTTGGGTGTGGTCGTAAAGTGGTCTCTCAGTTTCATGTGAACCAGGCAGTGTATTTACCTGTGTTATTCCCTAAGTCACATTCATCCCCAGAGGAACAGCAGCTCCATATTTTGGATGTCAGGCGATGTCTAGCCTTTTATCTGGACTGAACTGTTTCATGCTTCACCTCGCCTGTTTATGTCATATGCAGACCGCATGAAGGGGCAAGCACTGCAAGTGCCACATGAAGGGGCAAGTCTCTGCCCAGACCATCTCTGGATGGATAACAGCCTGTATCAAGGCTGCACATCAGATAACTTTGGCTACATCTCCTCCAGATACAAGATCATTCGACACGAGCACAAGAAATGCCAATAGTCTTCTTCAGTGACATTTCCACATTAGATATTTGCAGAGTGGCCTCGTGGTCACCCATCCATACATTTACAGACAATTACACTAGTGCCACATTTTCCAGATTGGATGCAGGTCTCAGTAGGGGAAGTCCTGTGATCCCTATTTTGATAGATAGATTGCAAGCCCCCACCACCCCACCACTCCTGCATGGGGTACTGCTTGTGAGTCACCTAAGTGGGATACATGTTTGCATCTACTTGAAGAAGAAGAAGAAGAAAGTTACTTATTGTAAATGTGGTTCTTCGAAATGTGATGCAGATGTGTATTTCACGATCCACCCTCTACCCCCTCTGTATCAAAGTCTGCCACATGGATGTTCAGTGCAAAAGATCTGAGGGGGGTTGGGATGGCACCACCTCATATAGCCAGGGAAGGGGCCACAGCCACAAGCCACCCGTCTACAGGTACTGCTAGGCAAAATCTCCAGGCACACTCAGCATGTACATATTTAAGTGGAATACATGTCTGCATCACATCTTGCAGAACCACACTTACAGTAATTAACCATTTCATCCAGGTCTCCCAACTGCCAGGACCCTGCTCTAACCATTAGCCCTCTCCTTTATGGATTGAAAACCGAAAATGATTGCTATAAAAAGTAACCAAAAATACTAGATTTTTTTGGCCTCTTTTTCCTCCCTAGAATATAGAGGATAAAATCTGGAGTGCAATAACATAACTTGAATGAAACATTGCCTGTTGGGTTCTGATTGTTATTTGTTGACAAATCCACTTAGATAAATGTGCCAAAGTAACAGCGAGATGGAATTTAAGATAAGCATTCCAGAACATCATAGATGGCGAGTATAATAGGCCAGTGGAAATTAAGCCTCCGCAGTGCGTCATCTGGGCCTCTTCCTGTGCCTGCTCTACCTCTTCCCCAAGGTCCCCACCACTTGCTGCTGCCTGGTTGAACCCCTCCTCTCTTCTACCCCACCTCTCCTGAGGTCCCCGCTGATTGCCGCATCCCTCCTCTCCTCTCCTCCTCTCCCCAACTTGGCCCCCACCACCCTGAGTCCCTCCTCTCTTCCACTCCCCTCCCCCACAAGGCCCTCTCACCGCATTCCTGTGGGCGGGGGGGCCTCACGGGAGAGAGGGGAGGAGAGGAGGAACATGGTGAGTGGCAGGAGGGGACCAACCAGGGATGAGGCCAGGGGTGAGTGTCATAAGCATAAATCCCAATTCTGAACCTTAGCATCCAAAATGTGGGTGCCTGGCATAAATCCTCTAAGCTTAATTACCAGCTTAGATCTGATAGCGCTGCCACCAGCCAGATTTCCAGTCTCTGGCGCCCTCTGGTCTCCCCAAACCTTCCCTGGGGGACCCCAAGACTCAGATGCCCTGAGTCTCACCATAAAGGGAAATAACCCACTTCCCTTCTCCCTCTTACCTCCCAGATTTTTCCACCGGGCACTAGGAGATTCCTTGCTTCAATTCCTGAACACAAAACAGAGAGACAATTTACCTCCCCTCTTCTTTTCCTCCACCAATTCCCTGGTGAGCTGCAGGCTCAATCCCCTTGAGTCCCACTAGGAAAAAATCAACAGGTCTTAAAAGAAAGCTTTATAAAAAGAAAGAAAAAGATATAAAAATGTTCTCTGTATCAAGGTTGACAATATACCGGTCAATTGCTTAAAAAAAATGAATAACAGCCTTATTCAAAAGATATACAATTAAACATTCAGCAAACTACACACATGTAATACAAAACAATATAAAACTTCTTCTACCTTTTGTACTTACACTTGGAAACAGAAGATTAGAAAAGCCTGGAGATAGAAATCACTCTCATAGCCGAGAGAGCACAGACAAAAGACACACACCCAAAAATTCCCTCCCTGAGCTTTGAAAAATCCGGTTTCCTGACTGGTCCTCTGGTTAGGTGTTTGGTTTCCTTTGTTACCCCTTTACAGGTAGAAGAAACATTAACCCTTAGCTATCTGTTTATGACAGTGAGGCCTTGGGGTTGAGTATGGGCAGGGCTGTGGGCCGAAGAGGTAGGACAGGAAGCTAGCCTCCCCCAAGGGAAGCTTCACCCACTGCCCATGCAGAAGATATTATTTAGGAATGCCATGGGCAGCATGGCGTTTTATGCGCTGTACTGCCTTTGTATCAGTAATCTGTATAAGGAGTGATCTGTAATTATGCAATTACAGCTGATTAGTGTCAAACTCATCTGAACACACAAGGTTTCAATAAACACCATACAATCATGCTATACACAGCAAAATAGAACACCATTGCATTCAAATAGGTCTGCAGGGTTGAAGATGACATATATACTCTATATGAAATTGTACTTAAATGACACTGCTTTTTTAGCCTGCAAGTTGCAATCCAATATCCTAGTCATTTCACATAAGGATTAGTGATAAGTGAATGTCAAAAGGCTTGGAATTCAAGTTTAACTTAGAAAAAACATCCCAAAGATTTGTATACTTATCAATAGTTAATTTGCACATCCTGATTTTGCAACATTCAGCAAAAATCTCCCAGGTATCAGTTCTTTTATGAGGTTTCTGGCAATTCTGCTTCTAACTGTGATATACTAGTCTAAATTTTCAAAAATGACTAGTAATGATGAGTGTCTAATGTGAGACACCTTGAAGGATTTGCAGAGGATAAAATACACAGAACTTTCTTAAAATCAGCCTGCTCCAGGATGTTTTGAATTGGGCACCTGGACACTGAACCCTCAGAAATCACAAGTGCTTCAGAAAGTTTAGGCCACTTACTTATAGTATTTTGGAACTTTTAAGGTTTTTGTCTTAGACTAAAAGTGGAAATTAAAAAAAATACACATATAAGACAGCATCTTAAAAAAAGATTTGGTTCAAGTAATGAATAAAGGTTCAGTTAGGGTAGAAAGTTTCTTATTTTCTCCAAATTTGGTCACTCATCCCTAATAAAGATGGATTTGGAAGTGTAACAGGATATAATTTCAATTTTTTTTTTAATTCTTTAATATTTTTCATGTTGTGAAACACCAAGTGATGTGCAAACCTAAAAAAACCATTAATTTTAAATGGCATTTATTCTGCCAGGCAACGAGATAGGAAAGAATAAGATATCTATCTCACGGATACTAGTAAAAGAAGGAACGTTCTGAAAAATCCTCACCTATCACAACAAACTGAGGAGTATATTGTAAACTCCATGCTCACATTGGTGACAAGTTTCTCACCCAGGTTGTCTCATTCAGTCTAATGGGATAAGTCAGATGAGCAACTGCTCACCAGTATAGGTGAGGTATTAACACATTGGCAATTAATTTTTTCAGGATCAGACCTCCAATGGGTGTAAAATAGGCAAAACACCATTGACTTAATGGAAACACCAGTTCATAGCAGCTGAGGATCCGAAGATCTGGAGGGAGGGTTCATTAGCCATTGCTAGGTGCCAATACAAAACGTGAATGAACTTTTTATTCAGCCCAGGCTGAAGCATTACAAATTAACAAATGGGGAACTAGATAGATTAAGGAACTGATGAATCAGATACAGAGACTTTCATCCACAAAACACCTGTCTGAATCTGGTTTAAAACACAAAGTGACTGAAGTCGTGACAATCTGACAATTATTTAGTGGCCTTTGCAAAGAAAGGTGGTCTTAGTCCTTTTTTCAGCAGGCTGCTGTCCAGGCCATAAAGATCACCCTCTGTAACTGGCATCTTTATTGACAGTTTCCACAGAAAGACTAAGGATAATAAGTCAAGGTGCATGATCTACCTTCTTGCCATACGGGACTGATTAAAGCAGGCACAGCAACATGGGGAAAATTGCACTGCTGCTGTCTGTGCTGTAGTTGTTCTGTCAGTAGACAAGGAACACATCCCTGCAGTGTCAGTCTGACACATGTTACAAGCATGGCATTATCTGTTTTCAAAAAGGGGGCTCAGTCTAGAAGTTCTGCTTTTAAACTCAAAAGCGGTCAAATCTTGTCTCCATTGTAAAGTTGAAAAACCTAGTCTGTTTTGAACTATACTTTTTTCTGGTGACAGCAAGATGACAAAACCGCTTTACCCAGTCTGGGAAACCCTCAGTAGAAGCACATGCTTAAGTCAATAACCTTCATGCAGCAAGGGGAAAAGAAAGAAAAGAAAAACTTGTGTGAAGATCAGTCTGATGCAACAATTTAATGGCTTGATTGCAGAGAAAACAATTCTCTGTAAAGGTTAGGGTTGATGTCCACTTGAAATTTACTTTTAAAAAAATCAGAATTCAAGAATAATGAGGGCATGCATCAGACACAGTATAATACCAGTTATTCTGACAACAGTCTTTATGATATCCAGACACAACCAAGCAAAGATTAAACATATAGATATTGAGATTTTTTTGGTCTTTCAGCTGAGAATCTTTTTAGGCACAAACACAGGAGAACTTTGTGGTCCCCACTTCAAAAAGGAAGTCTACTGTACAAATCTAAAATGCTAGCTTCCTGCTAATTTAATTTTGATGCCAGCATAATGTATTTCAATATTATTTGGAGAAAGAAGGCTGGATTTTTTCCCCACTTGTTACTGAGAAACCAGTACAGATACAGTTTTAAGGAAGGAATATTAATCAGGGCATAGTCAACTGATGTCATGATTATCATGAGAGATGAGGTCTGGTAAAATAGTTAATTGGAGCTCATTGTGGAACTGAGGCAGGATCTGGAGTCTCACTGCAATCATTTCAAGTCCATTTGTGCATACGCACGTGAAACTTCTGATGACTGAGTTTCTCTGGGACACGTCCCTTTCATCAGTATAAGACACTGTGCAGGAATCAATTAAAGCACATTGTGTTGGTCACCAGAGATGAAATTCTGGCATATAAACCCCTCTAGGCTCTCTTAAAAAATCTGGGACCAGTTCTCCATTTGCTTGGCTTTACTTCCGACGTAAACATCCTCTGTGGTGTGCTTACTAAGCCAATAAAAAATAATAATCCAGCTTGCTTGCATGATCATTGGGAGCACTGAGCATAGGGCTGTTGGAAAGGAGGAAAGAATAAACTGAGGGTATGAAGAGAGTGTGAGGGAGGTGTGGCCAAAGAAGAACAACATCAGATTTACCAGATGATGGCAGAAGCAGAGTGACGAGGGAGGAGACTAGGAAAAAATATTCCCCAAAGCGGCTCTCCTGAAGATCTCATGCTGTTTCTAAGAAAAGAACTGCAAAGTTCCAGGAGATGTTTACTCCAGTACTCATGCCGTTCCTGCCAGCATAAATGTGCGCGTGTTAGCGCACACAGACAGGGCACATACTTTTGTATTAGTGCAGGTATTACGCAAATAATGGTAACCACGTAGGAGATTTTAAAGACACACTATTACATCTTCAATGCTGTCTTCCCTTCCAAAGAAATGTTAAAACGTGAAAGCAAAGAACATTGTCTTACTGTCAAGAACACTAAAGATGCTTCTAAAACCAGCAATTGATTTATACTGTATTTTGTTTGTACACAGAAACTGATTTACAGGACTGTCATGTGGTAGTGATGGCTGCCTTAAGAATTTTACAACAATTTTTCTAAAAAACCAAAAATTCAAACTTTTGAATTTAAAATCCAAGGAGAAAGACTTTTTTTTTATTGGCCCTTGTACAACTTAGCCACTGCTCACTGTTCTTAAAATCACTGGCTCCATTGTCAGAGATAATAAGGCTGGAGGAGGGACCCCAGGAGGTAAAGTGCACATTTATTTGGGCTTTCTTTAAGCGTTATTAGTATATAGGCTGCTATATGATCTTTGGGAAACTCAGAGATGCAAAGTGTGGTTTGTTTATGAAAGCTACTGCCAGTGGCTGAGATTAGGCTTTTCCCAATGGCACCCCAGGGAGTTGGGACACTTCATGTAGTCAAGTGTCTGTCCACTTGTCCTGCAATTCTGTGACTTTGTTTATGCTCAGCCTCAAGGCTTGTTTTCTTAATCTGGATTCAATGTAGCACAGCTGTGGTATTGAGTGGGTTGCCAGATATGTTTAAGGCAGCATGTTGAACCCCAGTGTGGCAATGGCCACAAGTTGGTTGAATGTCGTTGTACACAGGAGAGTATGGCAGGTAACCACAAGACAAACTTTTGACTATTACAAGGATACTCCTCTGAGGAAAAGGTGCTTGTTGTGGTACTATCCTGTCCACTGTATGATCTAAGTTAATTACTTACTTGATTTAGTCAGTGAGACTGCAGAACTTTGAACGTAGTCCTGTTGATATTGTAATGCATCTATAACCTTTCCCTCCTTCCCAATGTTGCTATCTCAGCCAGAATGCAATGAATGCATTGCTTGTAGCTAAACAGCACAAGAGTGACCAGATGGATTTCAGAGCTGTCAGCATTCACCCTTGCACCCTTGTTTGGTTGCAAACAAAGCCGCAGCCTATGGGATATTGCCTCTATCTTGGGAGAAAAAATTTACACATATCAGATGCTTCTGGCTGTGCCATAGATATTCGGTGTAACCTTGGGCAAGTCATTTAACTCCTGAGTGATCGTAGGCAAGTCACTCAATTTCTCTGTGCCTCCACTTCCTTGTCAGTAAAATAGGATGTTATTACTTACTGACTTCACTGGAATATTGTGAGGCTTAATTCAGTAATGTTTGTAAGACCTGAGATCCTCAAATGGTAGGCCTTAGAGAGAAGGAAAGTCCTGCAATAGAAGTCACAAAAGTCAACTCCTGCTTTTAGTCACTAACAGGGTTCCAAAGCTGCTACCCCTTACTACATTTTGTAGGCCTTGTCTCTGCCTGAAGGAGATTTTTTTTTTTTTTTTTAAGTTTGATGGAACACATATAACTCATTGTGAAGTACAACAAAAGTGAGGGGAAAAATTACATGTGATAAAATTATTGCACTGTATTGTGACAGCCCTAGCTCCAGGGACACTATAGAAAGAGACTAGAAATTTGGCATGGAGCGAACACAGCCTTCTACAAAAAGTGTTGTGGTCAGTGACATTTAGTTTTCATTTCACCTAATTATGAGTCTGAAAACTGCACTTTGTGCCTATGCAGTGCAATGGGTATGATTTTAAGCGCTTTTCAGCAATTTTTTGAGTCCAGGTAATCTGTGATTCATGCATGGGTAACTTAGCAGCACTGTGAAAAATGTAGTCAAGGGATGGGGTAAAGGAGGCAGGAATTAGGAATTATTTTATGTACCAATATGGTGTCTTGAAAGCATCCCTTTTTCACTAGTCAGCATCTCAATTTCAACTCCACACTGCAGAAACTTCTCAGGGGGCGGGTAAGGACAATTGTTGAGATGTCAGATGTGTTTGTGTGGGGCCATCCCTAATTAAAACTGATTTCTTCTAACCTTTGTAAAACTGCACTAAAGAATGAAACAACAAAAATGGCCAAATAATTTTATATAAAAGTGTTCCCACACTCATGTGATCTGAAAACAGAACAGTCCAACAGATACAGCAAAAATGTGTAAGGTCAGTTTTGAATAAATAACAAAATTGCAAAGTTGACAATGCTCCGCAACTGGTAGGGTTTCATGATTGCCTCAACATCCGGAGCATTTTATAATCAATCTGTTGTAACATACATTTCAAATATCTATATAGAGCAGTTTTAACAAAGGCGTGGCCTGCCAAATTATGGATAATGATCCACATTCCAAACACTCCATAGTTTAGAAGAACCGAGACTGAGCCTTTTTCAGGTCTTGAGCAAAACAAGAGCCAATCAGAAAACTACAGTAGTTCAAAGTCCTGATCTGGATACTGAAAATGCTACAAAGTTATTTGGTACTCTCATGTGGTAATTTTTCTGTATGAGAACATACTTATGGATATTGCATTAAGGCAAAACAGAAAGCTCTCAATTCCACAGAGGTTAATAACCATACAAAATAATAGACTGTCGTGTGTATACTATTCACATGATATAGTATTTTCCTTTGGGCCCTCCATCACAGGAAGAACAAGTGCAAATGAAATATTGTAGGAAAGAACACATGGAAACTGAAGAACAATAATTTCTAAAGCCAGAAAGATGAAGCCAGTGATATTAACCAACATTGCTAGTTATTCCCTTTTGCCCCATATAAAATACTAATTGGTAAACCAATGAAATGTCAATATGGGAAAAACTTATTTGAATCCTATCGCCTAAAAAGATATAAGGATGGATTCAGAAGGAAGTCTAAGATAGCTTAAGTAAGCTTAAAGCTTGTTCCAGCTCTTCCACATGTTGAACTTCACCAACCTAGATTCCCTTGGAAATTTACTGAGATGTATCTGACACCCTCCTGCACACCATCTCAAAATGTGGCCCATAGTCTCTAAATATATTAGGGACCAAATTATTACCTGGCATCTTTAAATGCATACAGAGAAGCAATACATTCCAGAAAGGAGTACATCTCCTGAACTTCAGAGATGTGATCCTACTCATACTAGGACAACACAATGAATATTCATATTTTTCTGTTATCTGCAAGTCGGGAGTGCAGGAACAATGAGAGACATTGAAAATGAGTTAAAAAAAAAAAAACCATTTGGCAGCTCCTGTCAACACTTTAACAGCAATGGAAAAGTAAGTACTGCATGCAATTAGAGCTCACGTCATGACATTAAGGTCTGCTCACTGCCCTTCAAGCAGCCTGGAGAGGTTCAAAAGGAAAAGACAGAATCTCATCTCTCTCTTATGACAGACATAACACAAGCAATAAAAATTAACAGATGATTTTGAGCCTTGTTTACATTACATCAGTTCCTCACTGCTCTCTAATGTTCATCAACTTTCATTTAACAAACCAGAGAGAGAACTAAGTTTCAGCTGTATTTTTTTTTTAGGAAGGGTTTGCTCTCTTTTTTTTTGATCATTTTTCTTTGAACTGGTTTTAAGTGTGGTTATAATTTGAAAATATCATACTGTTAAAATGCCATTGTAGGTTTTCATGTTTATTGTCTCAATGATTTCCAGATCAAATTTGCTCAGTTTACAAGCAAAATTTTGTTGTTGTTGTTGTTGTTGTTTTTTTAATATTTACCAGGGCTATATACTCAGCCTGGGTATTGAAAGCCAGACTGGCTCATACCTAATCCTCATCTCCAATAAAAAGATTCTGCAACTGGAATTTAGTTAACAATTCTGTTTATGATGTGTGAGACAGTATAGAATCCAGCTTGCTCTCCCATAACTACACTGGCTGTTTAGCGCTAAAAGGAGAAAAAATGAAAAACTTGTTTTTGTGAGTAAGATACACATGTGAAATTGGGTTGACACACAGAGAACAGAGCTGTTGACTAAGAACATGCCATTTTCACACAGTCACTTTTCTGACCATAACCACACTTTAAACTCTAGGAATGGTTTTATTTTTCTCTCCTGTGGCACACCAGATGTGATACATTTTATTTTTTTTAACAAGACTCAATTTAAGGCCACATGACAAAAACCTGACACCATAATCCTTAAATTTATATGTCTGACATTATGAAAGTCCTGTGTCAGAGTCAAAATCCTAGTAAATCAAACTCCTCACCCTAAAAATCTCTGTTCATCTGATGTTAAATGGGACAGAATGTCTCCATGAAGTATTCTTATGAACAATAGAAGGTTCTAAGATGTAATTTTAAAAAGTCTCAGGTCTCCAGCTGTAGTTGCCCACCACAACGTACTAGGGGTGGCTAATATAGCAGTTGGCTTCTATGAACACTCAGCTACCTCATTGCTGGGTTTACATGTGTCACACATTTCACTTCAGCCTTTGGTTGAGTCTGGTGGCTACCTCCCTTTGAAGGTGCTGTGCAATATGGGATGTCATAGAAGGAGGCAGTGAATTATGGGACACTTCAAAAGGGAGGATACCACCTGCCTATAGCAAAATTCCAAGAAAGTGGGAGGAAGAAACCAGTGAGCGTGAGGAACTGCAGAAGACCTCTGTGTCTGTTACATTAAAAGACAAAGACTCTTTAAAGGAACACAGGCCATTTCTTTTTTACCTAGCCAGGATATGACAGGTAGGCATCACAAGCATTCTTGGTCAGTTGCATATGACAGCTTCTATTTTTCAAAGGTAATAATCCAGGAATCCAATTTTATAATGCACCTTGGAGGCAGGAAATGGAAGTCAAACCATCCAGATTTTGCAACTGTTACTTGGCACATTACATATGTGTAATTAAAAATCTTTTAATGGAAATCGCTGCCATAATTTGCGAGCTTTCTTTAATCCAACTATAGTATATGCAGCACTTGCAGGCACTTGTTCTGTTCTCATAATACAACATCAATAACATGTCTGAAGATGATGGGAACTTAGAAAGGAATGCCAGTTTGAAAACTTGGCTGGTGCTTGACTCTTCTTGTTTACGTATCTAGCCATCCCCTGACCAAGAACTATCCCATGGACAAATGAGTTTTCTTTTGGAACAGAGTCCTGGCCAAAGTGGCACTAAAGTATTTTATCACAAAAATAAATTTAAACAAAAACAATGTAATTATATACACGGCCTTTAGCTACGTATATACTGAGTTGCAACAACAGCAATACAATGAAGTAGCGTGTGATTTATTAATGAATTAAAAAACCTGCTTTTTGCCAAAGCAAGTTCAAATGTCCTTAAATATTTTGAAATCGCAGACTTGAAATGATCGATTATTAACAGACAGCTGCAAGTTTTCTTGTGAAATTCATCCTAAAGCTGCTGTGTTTGGCCTGAGCTAAATGTTGTTTGTTGGGTTCCAACTGTGAGGACCCAAAATGTTACTTTCTAGTTTTCATGTTCCCAGTGATGTCCCTTTGGCCCAATTTCTCTTCTCCCTATTACTCCATCAGCTCCCCTAGAAGAGGAAAGCAGACACTGTCTCTCAAAAGTCATTGTGTTCTTCAGCTTTCCTAAGTGGAGAAATCCACAGAGCACTGTCTCTCCGAACAGGAGAGACAGTGCATTCCCTGTGCATTGAAAACAGAGACCCTTTAACCTATTCCAGAGGAGAAAGTATATTGCCATGATTCATGGATTTGCTGTACTGACCATAAAGCATTTTAATACCGTGTCATTTCATTGGGGAAAAAATTACCACTTGCCTTTAAAAAGGAACACGCACATATAAGTTCATGTTTCTCACAGTCTTTGCTGATCTTCAACACATAGTGAAATATTCAGTGAGGGCTGATTCAGAACTAGCTAATGTCAATGGGAGCCCTTCAGTTGACTTCAATAGGCATTGAATCAGATGCCTAATTACAGTTGACTTCAATGGGCATTGGATCAGATGCCTAGTGTTTTTTGTTTGTTTGTTTTTTATTTTTTTGATAAGGGAAATAATACACATATTTTGTACTTCGTAGAGCACCTTTCATTGTAGAATTTCAGATGCTCTATAACTAACTGCTGGAGCTGAGTTAACAACTGATTTTTGGGTTTGGTGGCCAAACCCAAGAATCCTCTCCTTCCCCCCCTCCCTGCCCATTCTGTTTGTTTTGAACTAAAACTGATTTGTTTTCAGTTTTTTATTGCTGGCACGAAAAACAAACAAAAAAATGTATTGCATTTAATTACAATTGACATTTCCAAATGGAATGTTGATTCAAAATGACGTTTAAAAATAAAATAGTTTTGTTTAGTGTGGCAAATTGCCGGTACTGTTCTGCTGGGTCTCGCGCTTTCTCTTCTCTGGGGTAGGTTCAGGGCACTATTGCTTGCCTCTGAACCAGTTCTTAATCATTCCCCTAGTGTCCTTGGAGGAGGGGAGTGGAGAGGGAGGGACCTGGGCCCGCCCTCTACTCCAGGTCCCAACCCAGGGGCCCTGGGGTTGTGGTGAACCACTTGACTAGCGGTTTCTGTTGGGCTTCCCAATCCACCGCAGCACTCCTCCAAACCTTCTATTTCTCTCTGGACAAACTCTTCTCTTCTGCAATCTGCACTCTGCTCCAATCCAACCTTTCTCCTTCAACTACCACCCCCTGTCTGACTGAAGCAGGGGTTTATATCCCATGACTGGAGTCAGGTGCTCTAATTGGCCACAGCTGTTCTAGTTAATCTAAAGCAAACCTTCCTCCCTTGGCAGGGAATAACCCTGCTAACACTCTTATGCTGCCTTCTGGCCATGCTGTATCACATTAGAAACAAAATATCAACTTTAAAATAAAAGTTTCCTCATTTTTTTATTTGGCCAAAACTATGTGCTGAATTTTACCCAAATACACTAAACGTCTTGCTTGCCCTCAGACTGCATTTTTCAGCGACTTTACTATTGGGCAAAAAATAAAAAAAAATAGGCCAGATCTATTAACTGCTAATTCTGTTAATCCCCAGAAATGTGTCAAATGTTATTCTTACCTTCATTTGTCAGGTTGGTAAACTGATGCACATAGAGGTAAAGTGATTTGACAATATTTAAATAACGAGAGGAGGAACAGAATCGGAACTCTCATGTTAGGCCCCTATTCAAGAAAAAAAAAACCTACTGTAGCCTCTTTACTTCTCCAGTGATGCCGGCCTCATTATTTTATTTGGTCCCATCTCCAACTATTATTTCAGTAGGGTTTTTTCCATGCTGCCTCAGGTATGGAACCATTTCTCAACTTTAGTGTGTTAGGACTGATCTGAATTAGAATATGGTAGGGCCTAAAATTCACTTCTTCAATAAGACTTACAAACAGCTAACCGAGTCAACCTTACTCACCTCAACATTTTATAGGAGCAGGTCAATGGAAAATTAAGCATACTGTTAAGTTTACACCTTCTTTTGAATCTCTTGTTTTTAGGGGATATCCTTCTATTGTACAGCACCATACACATTACTAGCACTTAAGCAATACCGGTAGCAAACTTGATATTAATAGCTTCAGAGGTTCCATACAATCTTTAATCTCCCATTTCAGGAAAGGTAACTTTGAAAGAGGTATTGGTTCAGTTTCTATTTTATATGGATTTAATTCCTGTCATTCTGATTTAAAATTTGGATAAAGCATGAAAACAAAGCAAAACAGTCCCCTCATAGTAATGGTTATGGGTAAAATCATAGAATTGTAGAACCATAGGGTTAGAAGGGACCACAAGGGTCATCTAATCTAACCCCCTGCCAAGATGCAGGACTTGTTGTGTCTAAACCATCCAGGACAAATGGCTACCTAGCTTCTTTCTGAAAACCTCCAGTGAAGGAGATTCTCTGACTTCCCTAGGCAGTTTGTTCTATTGTTCTACTGTTCTTACAGTTAGGAAGCTTTTCCTGAGATTTAATCTAAATCTGCTATGATGCAGTTTGAACCCATTGCTTCGTCCTGCCCTCCATGGCAAGAGAGAACAATTTTTCTCCATCTTTTTTTATGGAAGCCTTTCAAGTATTGAAGACCGCTATCATGTCTTCCCTTAATCTCCTTTTTTCCAAACTAAACATACCCAGTACCTTTAGCCTTTGCTCATATGGCTTGCAGTCCATCACTTAGATTATTGTTGTTGCTTGCCTTTGGATCCTTTCCAGTTTCTCTACATCCTTTCTGTACAGCGGTCACCAAAATTGGACACAATACTTTAGCTGAGGCCTAACCGGTGCAAGTAGAGCAGTACTATCACCTCCCATTACTTGTATGCTATGCCGCTGTTAGGGCAAACTAAAATTGAATTTGGTTTATTTGCAACAGCATCACATTGTTGACTCACGTTCAGGTTGTGATCCACCACAACTGTCCATGGTGACTAAGTTGGATCTATCTTCATCACCTTTGAACCCAACATTTAGTTGGCTCACCTTCAGGACCATGCATAAACTGGTGGGACAGCCTTACCAGTGGCATAGTTCCCTCCTCTCAGAAGGTTGTAATGAATAATTCCCCTCCATGGGTTCTGTCTGGGTTCCTTCCCCACTCTGAACTCTGGGGTACAGATGTGGGGACCCGCATGAAAGACCCTCTAAGCTTATTTTTACCAGTTTAGGTTAAAAACTTTCCCAAGGCATAAATTCCACCTTGTCCTTGAACAGTATGCTGCCACCACCAACTGATTTAGACAAAGAATCACGGAAAGGACCACTTGGAATCCTATTCCCCCAAAATATTCCCCCAAGCCCTGCACCCTCTTTCCTGGGGAAGGCTTGAGAATAATATCCTCACCAATTGGTACAGGTGAACACAGACCCAAACCCTTGGATCTTAAGAACAACGAAAAATCAATCAGGCTCTTAAAAGAAGAATTTACTTAAAAAAAAGATAAAAAAATCACCTTTATAAAATCAGGATGGAAGATAACTTTACAGGGTAACAAAAAGATTCAAAACACAGAGGATTTCCCCTCCAGGCAAAACTTTAAAGTTACAAAAACAGGGATAAACCTCCCTTTTAGCACAGGGAAAATTCACAAGCTACGACAAAAGATAATCTAACACATTTCCTTATTATTACTTACTATTTCTGAAATATTAGATGCTTAGTTCAGATATGGTTTAGGGAGATGTATTTTCCCTGCCTTGGTTCCTTGCTGACTCCAAGAGAACAAAGGAACACATGAAAACAAAAACCTTCCCCCACAGATTTGAAGGTATCTTCTCCCCTTATTGGTCCTTTTGATCAGGAGTCAACCAGGTTATCTGAGCTTCTTAACCCTTTACAGGTAAGGAGGGATTTTATGCTACGCTTAGCTGTATGTTTATGACAGGTTCCAACATGCAGAGTCCTGCAGAGCTTCATTCTGCATCAATACTGTACGAAGGGCATTTAAACCTGCTAAGGGACATTTTAAGACATTAAGGGCTGTTACTGAGACCCAGTTCTGATCCTCATCAGACCTAAAATATGAAGAATCCCTGATTTACTCCTTCCTGGTTGAGATGGAAATATGGATGAAACAGAAGTATCTGAAGCTCAATCCACAGGATTACCAGTTGGCTAGGGACTCATTGCCTATTAGAAGGTAAGGTTATGTTTGCGTCATCTAATGGACAACCATGCCTGTCTTCTGACAATATGGGCTGCAGCCTAGGGACTAGTCTCGATCTGTTTGGATTCCCAGGGGACTTTGGTAGATCACAGTCCACTTGCCTCTCATGTTGTCCATGAGACTATGGCCTCTTCACTCAGATATGGACCTTGCCAGTGTCACCAGACCTCTGCCCAACCAGCTATATTGTTTCAGGTTTCTTGGCTTCTGGTTATCCTTGAAGGAGTGTCTCAAGATTAAGCAGGTTGCAAAAGCAGAGGCTCACCTCCTGAATGAGTTGGGTGGCTATGAGCACCCCTTAGTTTTCTGATCTGCTTTTTGATGGTTATGCATTTGCTTCCATGCTCAAGGTTTTGGTTGCAATTTCTGAAGCCCTGGATTGTCTGGGATCCTGTTACATGAGAGATTGCCTTTTTCCCCATATCTCACTTTGCCAGCTCAGATCTGCTGGGTTGCTCTTGCTGATTTTCCCTTGAGTTTCTTCATCTGGGACTGGGACCAGGGTATTCTCAGATGAGGACTTGTGCCCTAGTTGCCTATGAAACTGGCTATAACTGGCTATGCACCAAAGCTCAGCTTTGACTAGCACCAGAGCACAAGACAAGGTGTTTATACAGTCCTTTAAGTAAGCAGCATGGAAGTCCAACAGTTGAATAATTAAAACTGATAGCCTCTAATTGAGACTGTTTTATATTTGTTTTAATTTTTGTAACTGTGCCAAGACCCTACTGCAATGTATACCACATGAAAATAAACTTCTGACTCTCCATTCATCTGCTCAAACTAAGAGACAACGTTCCCACCTCATTTTAAGTGAAGGGTATGATGGGTAGCAGAATGGCTGGCAATTGTTATTCCCTATTGTAGAACATATTGTTTGTCTTATTGTTTAAATTATGTAAATACTCTCAGCAGATGTGGCAATGTGAGCCTAATAATGAAAATAAAACTTTAAAAATATATACCAAGAAGTCAACTATTATGAATGTTAAAGAGTTTCCATAAATGAAAAATGGTTGGGGAGTGGGGGGCAGGCCCTTCTTTAAACACCAGACTGTCAATGTTTGAGGGCACTACTGGAAATTGTGTATGAAGTTATCATTGTGTGTTTCTTTGACAGTAATTGGTATACCCCGAAACAAGATCTGCAATCCTGGCATTCTTCAATTATGATGCTTTACATCTCTTTGTTTGAACTAGGGACTTGTGAATTCATCATGCTTGTTTTTGAAAAGCTCAGACATTGCTGGTTGGAATAAAATATTATTAGTTTCTTGTCCTGATCAGGAGAATGTATAAAAAAGGAGCATGGAGACAGGCCACAGAGAGAGAGAGTGGTTATCATGTAAAAGAAATACAGAACAGAGAAGGAAAGAGAGAACAATTACTTGGAGATATTAAAAGCAAGGAGTCTCTGCTGTTCTCTTTTAAATGAAACAGAAATGGAACTAATTATTCATTTGTTTCACAATTTATATCTTCATGTAATTACACTGACAGTAGTGCATGCTGCCCATCTGTGTTCTTTCCATAGCCATTATTATGGGCCCTTCTGGCCTTAACTGTGTGAAGCCTCATGCTAACACAAGTTTAAAAGAAATTGCTGTACTTGACTGATGTTCAGTTGGAGCAAGTCTATACTCTCCATCATATTTACAAAGTATGGGACGCGTGAGCATGTGGCTTTAGCCTAAGGGCCACTTCCGTCTCACTCTAACATTGGAAGAGTTGAGCGAGTTGTCAGTGGTTTCTCATGTTTCTTCTTCTTGCACCACATTTAGCGCACTGTGACCAAAGGGTGTGTGGGTGGCGGGGGGTGGGGGAGCTGTTTGCTTGAGACATTTGCACACAATGAAAGTAACAGAAGCACCTGTCTACTTTGGTAAAAGGGAGACGTCTGGCTTAGAAGTAGAAGCAAATATCAAGAGGACATAGACAGATGGGAGAGGGCAGCCTTAACATCAGTCCATGGTGCCATCATCATTAATGGCTAATGTCCCAACAGTAATTTGACTGCAACAGAAAAGTAGTGTAGTTGGGTTCATCTTACCATGGACAGACCAGCATATAGACAAGTTAGTGCTCACTGTCTCATTTTTGGTGGCAGATGTAGCAGAAATAGTATGTCAGTGTGTCATGCAGGGCATGTACAGATTTAAAGACATATATTGCCAGTTTAGTTTCATGGCAGAAGTAGATTTTGCAATTTGATATATGAAAACAAACTTTTGTCTCTAAAATTCCACATTCCACGAAACTGAGGACATGACTTGGTGAAAGGTTTATGGCCAATTCTACCATGTTCTAGTACATAAACGAAAACACCACATAGGTCAAGTCATGACACCCACAAGACAGCAGTAAGGGGCAAGAAGAAGACTAGCAAGAAGAGCCTGCATGTTGGATCTTTAGGTAATGTGGAGCTGAAGCAGCATGGCGGGACAGGATTGACAGATTACAAGAATTCAGCTTTAAAGTGAATGTGAAGCAATAGCACATGGCACAGAGATGTAATGAAAGCTTCTCTTGGGTTCATGTTATCTGTAATCACCTTCTCCATGAATTTGCAAAAGAGCAATTGAATTCAATAATTAACTAGACTTTAACATTGCTAGCAGTGGCCTATATGCTGTCATTTTCATGTGGTCCAGACATAAGGGAAACTGTGGCCATCAACTTGTTTCACATATGAATAAACAAAGACTTAAAAAAATATCTGATGCTTGTAGTTAAGAGTTTGGAAGAAAAAGTGAAAAATAGTCCTATTTTCTGGATTGAATACTGATTAAAAAGGTATATTTTATTAAACCTATGGACTTAGAAGTCCAAGATCTCATCTACTGGGGTTTTTCTTTGTGTTGTATGTGTGTTTCATATATAGTATACTGTGCTTTGTTCATTGTTGCTGTTTTTACCCCCGTGTGTAATTAGAAAAAAATTCAATACACAGACTATGAACAAAACTCCACAGTCCATACTCCCTTTCCTTCTCCCTATCTCCCCCATCATTTCATTGAACAATTAGTTTTAACCTACAAAGGGCCATTATATGGTTAAGTTTTCATATGAATCAACACAGATGAATGCAACAGAGAACATTGACATAACCATGTAAAAAAGACTGTATGGACCAACATTTGAAATGAAAAAGCAACATTTTCTTGTCCTGGGTAAAGACTAAAATTTGTAACTGACATAAAAGGTGATTTTTTTTTAAAAGACTTGTATTTTCTTTGCCCTTATCCCAGTTATTACTGCTGTATTTGAGACTCCACAGACACTGCATTTCTTCTACTGGCTGGACATTTCTGAAATAGTACCACTATCAGGTAGATCAGATTGTTGGCAAAAGCTTTGGCACCAGAGAGACTCAACAAATAAATTTCATCACACTGACCCTGTACTAAACAGCAACTTTATGTGGATAACCTCATGGGAATGGAAGTTGAGAAAGAGCTATTTCAAGGCCTCCAATAACTTAATCTCTGGACAGTTCATAATGCAAAGCCATTTCTGCTTCCTTTGCTCTCAGTGCTAGAGTGTTTCTGGGATACTGTAATCCTAAGAAGGTGGGGAGGGTGACATGGGGGGGTAGGAGTTTGAGAGAGGAGGAGGAGGAGATCCCACTCTAATTATACACTGCTTTAAAATAAAAAAAAAACAGGAGCCAACTTTTTTTTTCATCTTGGAAATTCTCACAGCCTCAGTTACGTGAGTGCAAAAAGTAACTTTTATTTGAAGAACCAACACTCACTTCTTTGTTAGGAAAATGTAAGGCACCACCCAGCAGACTTGAAGGCTCCTATATTATCAGCTAACTATTTCCGGGTATATGTTCACCTTTTCCATGCAGCTTGCCTACTTTTTCAATCAAAGAAGAAAATAAAATGTGGGGCAAACAAATTCTGTAAAGCAGTTGAAGTATCTGTGATTTGCTACAACTACTTTACTTTATTTATTTATTTATTTTGAAGTAATGGAAATTTCAGAAGTGTCCAGCTTTACAGAAACAAAACTGGAAAGAATCCAAGGGGAGCCCTAGTACAACACTATGTGTTCTTTCCAAGGAAAAGGGATTCTGCTTAGCATTGCTTGCCATCATTTTAGAATGAGCCATAAGAGGTAGGGCCAGTGTGTGTGGTTGAAAGAAATTGCCAAAGTGGGAAAGGGTTTGCATTAGTGAGAGTGTTAATTAATCATTAATGAACTATTTATGCATGGAATGTTTAACCAGTTTCTCAAGATTTATTACAACTTCAAATCTATTTTTCCATGACTGGATTTTTCTTCACCCAGAAATGTTAGGGCATACTACTGCACTATTCTATCACACTGCAGTTTAGAGCAGTGTTTTCAAATGTGCTGAGCCATTACTGTAGAAAACTGAAGGCATTTGTTAAAGACTGTCTCTGAATTCACCATATGTAACTCTCAATATGTACGTGTCGTGGAACTCAGGCAATCCAATTTCCAGTCAGCTTGAGAGAAGAAGTGAACATTGCTATCTCTGATCCTAAAGGGCTTGTTTTCTTGGTCACAAAAGCACAGGCACCAGTTTCTTCAAAGTCAACTATGCAAGAAATGGGATCAAATCAACCCCCAGAACTGAGCCACACCTGAAATTCTTTGAAATTCAAATCTGGATCACATTATTGTGGGGGAGGCCGGGGCCTCCCTGCCACAAGACCTTGGTCTGAATGCTCCAGACTTCTCAACATTTTAGTTCCAAATCTGACTTTGGAGGTTGGTTTCATCTCTGTCCCTAAAAAGCATAAGGACAGACTGTGCCTGACATTAGCATGGAGGTGCAAAGTGTTTTTCCCATCCCTTACTTGTACTCCCTGTGCAATGACTAGGCCTGATAACAGACAGGAACTGCTCCCTACTGGAATCGTGGGAGATGCTAGTCGTTCCAAACAGTGCTGAGAGTTTGGGGCAGGAGGAGATAAGACAGGGCCAGGATTCTGACCACAGAGCTGGTTGACTGTACAAGATGAAGTAGGCCACATGGTCCAAAAGGCTGGTGCAACATGCCTGTTACCCCTGGGCATAAAGGAGTTATAATGCTTTCCAGAGCACTATCCTCTCCCACCCCAAACATGGGTCAATGCCTAAAGAGCACAATCTGTCCCGTTCTGTATAATGCAGCAACTTTAGACAAGCTCTCCCCTCAAGCTCATATGCATGTGCCTTATTGTTCCCAGGCAGGCTAAGAATAAACAGACCATAAATTATCAATGAAACACTGAAACATTCTTCTCTGTTGTCTTCAATTTTCCTTCTGTATGCAGAGAAATCAGGCCTCATCCAGAAACAAGAAGTTTTGCAAAGCCATTGTGATCTCACAGTTACAGAGCAACATTAATACTAATATAATAAACAGGAGGTGCTTTGGGTTTTTTTCAGTTATGCTAGTTGAGGGGTTTTTTCTTAATAAAGGAAAAAGAAAAATGAAGACATCTCCCTTACCGCCTGCTTCTTTGACCATAAATCTTCAGCACAAACATTCTATTCCTTTTTAAACACAATGCATCTTTTCATGAGGCAGCTCTTGGAAGATAGCCTTACCTCATGTTACTGTATATATCAAGGTAGAGTACAGTTTACAGGGTATGCTAGTTTCAATGGGATTAGGAAGGGAGATGAAGTAGTCTTATGAGAGGAAGCTTTATTAACTAGAGGTTTAGTCTATAGATTTCACAGATTTCACTGGCCGCAGCTAGCCATGGCAATTCTATTTCATTGTGCCTGAGTTTTAAACATGACTTTGCATTTCATTTCACCCTGTCCTTGAGAAAGACAGGTGTCCATGGATAGTGTATCTGGACACTAAACCAGATACCCAGTCCAAATTCAGGAATGACAAAAGGCTACTGTGATGGAATAAATGCTTCGTTCTCAGGCCAACATTTACAGTTTCACCTTCTTTGTCTCCCAGTTCATTGCCCTGGTAAGGTGTCTAGCAGCCGACAAACAGAGCCTAAAATTTAAGACGTCTGCAAAGGTCAAGTTAGCTTTACTTGCACGTTTAGTGAAAGGAGAGCCTAGGCATCTTGCCTTGGCTGTGTAAAGTAACAAAGCAAAACAAAAGAGAAAGTTTCAGGGCTTTTCAGCTGGCCTTGTCACACTGGAAAGATCTCTGCACAGTCAAGAAAATCCTCTACACAGTTTGATCTCATAAGACCCTGAGATATGATAAGGTTGCAAATCCAAAGCTTTAAAGAAACAGTGACAATGAAAGGGCAAAAACCAAAACAAGTAAAAGGCCGGGAGTGCGGTTACAAAAGGAACAACGGGATAAGTTTACACAGTATCGCTTTTTTAAAATGGGGATAAACATTCATTTGACAGCTTGATTTTCAAGTTTACCTTTTTAGCACTAATACTTTCCCCCACTTCACCAAAAAAACTGAATTCAATTCTCTTTCTGCCTTTGGCTTCCTATGCTCATGACTTTCCCCCCAAATTGTTTACTTTTTTACTCTATTTTCAGTAAAATGTCAGCAAACTATTGTCATCTACTATCTGTAAAAGATAAGTATAGGTGAAAAGGGGAATAGAGAAATCTAACACGTCCCTGCAAGTACTACTGTACTACCTGCAACAGATACATTTATCTGTGGGTAACCTGACCTTCTAAATACACCCAACAGTATTCTGAAGAGTGAACGCCTGACCCAACACACTTGGGTAGGGTAGCAATTGGTCCTTCTTTTAAAAGACACAGGTATTCTGAGGAGTGAAAACCTGACCTGACTAGCTAATGTCATCCAAAGGGACTCTCTGCATTGATTTCAATGGGAGCTGGATCACATGCTACGGAAGTTGTAATGGGTCCTACTTTTGAATGTCAGGTATGGTTTACTCCTTTCTAACCATGCACTTTTGCATTTTTCAGCTGGCACATCATGCAGTAAAATGATCAGTTTGGAGTAACTGAATCACACTAGGTCATCCTAAATTTAAAAAACAATAAATGATCAATTATCAAAATTGTAGTTACAAACCTGGAGTTTTGAGATCAATGTGGTATTTAACACCACAAACAAACTGGAAAATAAAGAACTAATACTACTAATTCAAAATCTGGGGATAGAGCCAAAAATACTAGAAGGCTGTCAGTGTGAAGTGCAAAACACCTAATTGCTGTAATTTTACAATGTGTGCTCACACTGTGTGCGATTGTTCTGGCAGATCACCTGATACTGGCTTTTTTCACTTAATGATCATACATGTTTATTAAAAAATTGGGGGAGGGAGTCTTTACAATTAGAGCTGGGCAAAACATTCAGGATGAAACATTTTTTTCACTGAAAAAATGCATCTTCAGATTGATCAAAAAAATCCAAAAAACTCAAAACATTTAATTTCAACATTTTCAAAATGAAGGTCCCATGTGAAAGGTTCTCCCCCCTCAGAGAAAACAGAGTTTAACCCACAGATTCTTTGGCTATTCTCTGGACAGCAGCCTGGTATCTCTTCAGTTCCTGGGGGAACTATCTCATTTCCAATGGGGCCAAGCTGTCATGGACTTCCCCCCAATTGCTACCATAGAGACCTCCCTCTGGGCTGGGGGAATTCCACATCAAGGAGAGTGAAAATACTAATGTTAATACTGTGTTACTGTCTTCATTGGTTTTAATGTAAGTGCGGAATGACAAGGGGATTAATGAAGGGTTGGGGGCAAGAGAAACAATACATGGAAAATGCCTACCCCTCAGATTCTTCTTTTCCACCCGATCTTTTCCCTTTCCACATGTGGATCCCCAACACCAAGGAGTAGCTAGTGCAGGGAAAGGGATGGGAATGGTGCTGCATTCTCTCCCCTTTTACATTCCCAGAGGGCATCAGCCAAACTTTTAATCCTCTTTTGTCTGGAGAGATCATATGGAGCTAAGTTGGTGTTCCAGTTTTTAATATGTTTATTTATGTGCTGTAACTCAAAAATAGCTTGTGGAAATCCTAATTATGTGTTTCCTTCTTGACAGTTAAAGAAAAAATGTATTCAAGGAAACAGCAAATCCTCTGTGAACAAACACTCCACCCAAGCTGCACATGTCAAAAGAAAAGTAATATGGAACCATGCTTACACAGGGTGACCAGATGCCCTGTTTTACTCAAGGCAGTGCTGGAATTAGGCCCACCATCTGTCCCTATTTGGAAGGAAATATAGGGCCTGCTCCCATTTTCCTCAGGGTGAATGAGACGTTTTCTATTGATTTCAATGGGCGATTCAGGGTACTCAGCGTTTTTGAAAATCAGGCCTCTTTATTAGGTGCTTAAATATATGGACTTTGAAGCCAAACTTTGGCATCCATTTCTCAAAAAAATCTTGGCCCTGTCTTTGTATGAAAATGTTAACTTCTGTTCTCTAGGAGCTATAATATCTGCAGTTCTTCTGTGAACACTCTCTCTCTCACACACACACATGCTGCAGAAATCGTTATAGGCAGAATTCCTGAAAGTTTACCACCTTCAGATAGATTACTAGATCCCAGGGACAGAGGGGTCTTGAATAACAAGTAGCTAACTCACTGCAATCAGGGAGCGATGATGGTTCTATACTGAAAGCCAGAAAGCCGGCCTAGCAAAGCAGCAGCAGTAATTTAGGACTCTGAAATACCAGATGATTTAGGGCTACAGTCAGGCCTAAAAGTACTACCATTATTGCAAGGGATATAAGCAAATTTTATTACCTCCTGCTTCCTTTCAACCTCTCTTATTCACCATCTGTGTGAATAGCACTGTACCCAAAAATATAATGGGTTAAATACTTATACTGTTTCCCAACTCCAACATCATTTTAGCAAGTATTCTTTTTAAAAAAAGATTATTGCTGTTCATTTGCAAGTTAAAAAATACACAGTATGCTTGGATATTTGTTAAACTGGAACTCTGACAATATTTCATATGATGCATACTGCCTTAACTATTTACACAAAACATAAAAATCTGATATATGTATTTCAGTGTTGTGATGAGGAGGATTCTGATCTAAAATCCATTGCAAACAACAGAAGTCCTTACTGCTAACAGTGTAAATATTTTATTGCAAGGGCTTGATAAGAGTGATCTCACAGAGCAATCGATCCAGCATGGGTTTGAGAGAACAGCATCAACAACCTACCAGTAACAGTGTATTGCTATAGAAAGTTGTCACTGAGATAGGAGAATAATCATTTGTGGATGGAAGTGAAGCTGTAATATATCTGTGGTATTTAGTGATTCATTATATGAGTGTTTTCCCAATTATATTTTAGAAAAATGTGAAGATGGCTCAAAGAATGCCAGATCTCCATTATACCTAACTCCTATTTTTCCCTCCTGTCCCCCCAGTTTTCTCCTTCTCCCCTCTCCCTATTTATGGATGTTTTCTCCTATTTTATTACTGTTACTCTCACCCTAACATGTTATGCCTATGGGATACTGTCCTGTTTTGCAGTTTTGACCAGTTGTGAAATTGTATAATTCCATAATTCTGTTGGAGCTCCTGTAAAGCATGAGGTGTCTAGAATCACATACAATCTGTAAGTCATTTACCTTTTGTACTTTTAATTGTCTTTTTATTTAAGAAAAATCAATACAAATTAAAGGATAAAAGTCTGCCCATGATGCAATAAACAACAGTGGTTTCTTTCATATGAAAAAAATACTACAGTATCTCCATATCTGTGATTTTGCCCCTTTTACAAGCTCAAATATGTTGGCCATTTCAAAGCAAATGTCCTCTAAACTATCCATTAATTCACACAGGGTGACACACCATAATACTCCAATGTACAACCTGAGAAAGGTGTTATCTCTGCAAATAGAATCTACAGAGTTATCCACTCCTTGCTTATGATGCCGTCCAGTATTGCAAAAAGTAAAGACTTATTTGGTGGTACTTCTAGGAATTTCACAACAAATGCTGTTAGACTCCGCTTTTTACATCGGCCTTTCCCGTAGTTGCAAGACTGATGGGCAGGGGGTTGTGTTTGTCCTTGGAAGGAGTTAATTTTTTATATCAGTAACACAGTACGGTATGATTTTGCATCTCTGAAATCAATGGAACTACTTGTAAAGAGAACTACTTGAGTAAGTCAAGGTTGCAAGGTCAAGCCCTTAATTTGTACTCAGTGGGACCATTCCAGAACATACATACTTGTGTGAATAGTCCTTACTCCCATGATTTGTCATAGTATTCAGTGACATTATTTTCATCAGTAAGGATAACTCATGTGAGCAAAGGTTTCAGGATTAGGTCTAATATCTGCATTTCAATTCTGTATACATTCGAAGCCTTGAAATGAAAGCATTTTATAAATAAGTAAATAAATAATACATTAAATAAACATAGCAGTACCAAAAGTCGATAGTGGTGAGACTAGACAAACATCCACTCCCTCCTTTGGCAGACAGAACCTTCCCGGCATATCTACCTGTGTTATAAGAGGTATCCTGAGTTTCTTGCCAATTTGCTCAAACCATCTCCACTTATAAAAAGAATTTAAATAGTGCTGGTTGCCCCCTGCCACTGCTGAAAATATTACATCAGAAAACGTCTACTCTGACTCTTTGTTTACATGGCTCTGTCGACTGAAACATTGGAGAATTCATTGCAGGGAACAATCCTGTGTTAGCAGAAAAATTGACAAGATGACCTAATAGGTCTTTTTCATCTCTAATTTCCATGATTCTACTATTCCTAGAGGGGAAAATAACTTGTCAGCAAAGTTATTATAGAAGAAAATATAACAGTAAAAATAGCTAGAAAGAAAAAGCCGACCATTTCCTTGCTCTAATATATGAATGTAGTTATTCATGTGACAGTTCCTTGTTCCTAACAATTGAGAAAAGCATGATCCAAGATTCAATAGAGTGGTCAGCTGGAAAACCCTCTTGAACTGTCAGAGGCTCAGAAATCCTGAATGGCAGTGGAAGATGAGCGAGGAAGTTAATAAGTAACTTACAAATATATGAAAAATGTAAGTGGGGTCTTCTCTATTCATTTATTGAACATACATAGTAGAGTTTGGGAACCTGTCAAAAAACTGTTAATTTTTTAGAAATGTGAATTGAATAAAAAAGAAATATAACCCCCCTGTTACTTTTGCTAGCCAACACTTTGTTAGAATGATATATCATCAAGTGCTGCTACCAATCCTTGCCTAAGCATAGGTTAGGGACTTTTAGCTGCCAGCACTGGTATCTTCATCACTTCCTCAGGCACACATATTCACAGGATAGAAAAAAAATATATAAATAGTAGGAAGATCCTTCAAAAAATGGCCCAATTCAGACAGGCATTAAAGCATACTAAGGGCTGCACTGAAGTGTGCTTTAAGTACCTTCCAGAATCAGTACCTAAGTTAAGTGAGTGAATTTGAAGCTTGCATCCCACAAGCATTTCTCACCAAAAGACTGAGAGTTACACTCATCATTTGATCCTATTCCTTAATTAATCTGGCCATCTACTGTGTGCTTTGTTTGCAAAAATGAAAACAGGGGAGAATCTGTTGATAATTAGTAAATGAAGTACCTAAACTTTAGTTATATTAAAAGAGCACAGACAATTCTACAAATTCCTCATCAGGTTAATTCTTGTGTAACACTAATAACCAGCACTGTTCTTCTGATCTGACTGGCTCAAGATACTACTTTAATTTTAAGATGTTCCATTCCTGGACAGCCAAACACAGTCCACTTGGCTGAAAAAAGGCCATGTGACGTACAGTAGTTTTGGAACATGATCCCTTTAGCCAACCAGAATATAACTGAAACCGCTGCCCACACAGGAAAAAGAGTTGTTTTAAAGGGTTATAATGAAAGTTTGGGAGACTGATTCTGCTCTTGCTTATACTGGAGTATGTGTGGAATAACTCCATTGAAGTCCCTCATCAGTGACAAAGCATTGTATGTGAAATCATAACTAGGCCTAGGAGATATGGTGCCTACATTTTAGAAAAATCTTAAACCAGACTAAAATCCAGATTTCTCTTGAGGTCTGACCTAAGCAGTTGAGACCCACACTGAACAAAAAAACTAACAGAAACCTTTGGAACTTAATTTTACTGGGGAAATTACAACAATCCTTTGGATTGAAAAGATGCCTTCAGTAAAATGCATTTTTAGACATTACACCCCACATTCTTAGTCAGTCTTCCAACTTGAAGTGGAGGAGAAGGTGAATATTATCTATTATAAATCTCAACATCAGTCAATTAATGTTCTCTAAGCACACACAAAATACCATATAAAAGTATATATATATTAAGCTGTGGCGGAATCATGAGATCTTACACTGGTAGGTTTACAGAGTCCTGCCACACAAGTTGTACTCTAAGGTGAAGTGAATATCCATAGCTATTTCTCAGCATTTAAAAAACTTCCTTATGGTTTATAACATCTTGAATACATGTAAATGATAACAAAATATGCCATTGCCAGCAATCAATAAGATTCATATTTCATGTGCTGTTATTGGAGGGCTATATTTCATGGCTGCAATATTCTATCTATGTATATCCCATTACTCAGGAAATACCAGAAACAGTATATCAAAGATGAAACCACCATAGGTGACTTATAAAAATATAGCCTTTGATATAGAACGAAAATCTCATAGAGCTTGTAATATATTCCATATATACAACAGGCATGCATTTTTAGTTAGATATGATTATAATAGCTAGGAAGTAAAATTATATATATTCAGACTAACATATAAATGCTTAGGATCATATCCGGCTTTCCGAAGCATCGACACAACTCATATTTATTTCAGTAGGATTGCAAGCATGTCCCCAAAGGACATAGACTGTGTTATTTGTCCAATATTCTTTAAGGTTTCAGAAGAGCTATTATGGACTGTTGTATACATTAATATTCTGGCACATGTAAAAACATTCACGTCGTTTGGGTATAGAGAAAAAGTCCTAATGATTGTAGATATAAAATATGAATAAAATAATTACTATAAATGTGTCACTCTGAAAAGTCAATTATCTTGGCTATTCCATTTTAAAACAAAAATATGTTTCCAACACCTAACAGATTACATTTCAGACCAATTACTTCCTAAATCCCGCTACTTAAATCAAAGTCATATTTGTTGTATTGCATGCAAGATTCCAAGATTAAAACAAATACAAAACCCCACCAATAATGTGATCTGTGACATCATGGATAAATAAGTTATTATTTTTAACTTTAAAACATGTAAATGAATTTTTGCAGCTGAATTATAAACACCTGAAAATATGATTTTGTAATGGATATGATGAGACAAGTAGGGACCTATGTTCTAGTTCAGAAAAATAAGTACCAAGCCAAACTTCAACTCAAATGTTGAACTCAATCAAACTTAACCCACTTCCCTGAAGATGGCTCATATGGATCAATGGAAACAGACCAACCCCATAAACAGCGAACCCTGTGAGGAGTCTTGATGAGGTGAAGAGAGTGGTCCTCCCCTGAAGATCTGGAAGAGGGCTAGCTACACTTTCGAAGACATTGGGATGGGAGTAAAGTTCATAGAATCATAGAATATTAGGGTTGGAAGGGACCTCAAGAGGTCATCTAGTCCAAACCCCTGCTCAAAGTAGGACCAATCCACAACTAAATCATCCCAGCCAGGGCTTTGTCAAGCCTGACCTTAAAAACCTCTAAGGAAGGAGATTCCACCACATCCCTAGGTAACCCATTCCACTGCTTCACCACCCTCCTAGTGAAGAAGTTTTTCTTAATATTCAACCTAAACCACCCCCACTGCAACTTGAGACCATTACTCCTTGTCCTGACATCAGGTACCACTGAGAACAGTCTAGATCCATCCTCTTTGGAACCCCCTTTCAGAGTTGAAAGCAGTTATCAAATCCCCCCTCATTCTTCTCTTCTGCAGAATAAACAATCCCAGTTCCCACAGCATCTCCTCATAAGTGCTCCAGCCCCCTAATCATTTTTGTTGCCCTCCACTGGACTGTCTCCAATTTTTCCACATCCTTCTTGTAGTGTGGGGTCCAAAACTGGACACAGTACTCCAGATGAGGCCTCACCAATGCCAAATAGAGGGGAATGATCACGTCCCTCGATCTGCTGGCAATGCCCCTACTTGTACAGCCCAAAATGCTGTTAGTCTTCTGGGCAACAAGGGCACACTGTTGATTCATATCCAGCTTCTTGTCCACTGTAATCCCTAGGTCCTTTTCTGAAGAACTGCTGCCTAGCTATTCAATTCCTAGTCTGTAACATGCATGGGATTCTTCCGTCCTAAGTGTAGGACTCTGCACTTGTCCTTGTTGAACCTCATCAGATTTCTTTTGGCCCAATCCTCTAATTTGTCTGGGTCCCTCTGTATCCTATCCCTACCCTCCAGCACTCCTCCCAGTTTACTGTCATCTGCAAACTTGCTGAGGGTGCAGTCCACGCATCCTCCAGATCATTAATGAAGATATTGAACAAAACCAGCCCTAGGACCAATCCTTAGGGCACTCTGCTTGATACTGGATGCCAACTAGACATGGAGCCATTGATCACTACCCATTGAGCCCGACAGTCTAGCCAGCTTTCTATCCACCTTATAGTCCATTCATCTAGCCCATACTTCTTTAACTTTCTGGCAAGAATACTGTGGGAGACCATATAGAAAGTTTTGCTAAAGTCAAAGTATAATATATCCACTGCTTTTCCCTTGGCCACAGAGCCAGTTATCTCATCATAGAAGGCAATTACATTAGTCAGACATGACTTGCCCTTGGTGAATCCATGCTGACTGTTTCTGATCACCTTCCTCTCATCTAAGTGCTTCAGAATTGATTCCTTGAGGACCTACTCCATGATTTTTCCAGAGACTGAGATGAGGTTGACTGGCCTGTAGTTCCCTGGATCTTCCTTCTCCCCTTTTTAAAAGATGGGCACTACATTAGCCTTTTTCCAGTCATCTGGGACCTCCCCTGATCGCCATGAGTTTTCCAAGATAATGGCCAATGGGTCTGCAATCACATCCACCAACTCCTTTAGCACCCTCGGATGCAGCCCATCCACCCCTATAGACTTGTGCTTGTCCAGGTTTTCTAAACAGTCATGAACCACTTCTTTCTCCACAGAGGGCTAGTCACCTCCTTCCCATGCTATGCTGCCCAGTGCAGTAGTCTGGGATCTGACCTTGTTCGTGAAGACAGAGGCAAAAAAAGCATTGAATACATTAGCTTTTTCCACATCCTCTCTGATTAGGTTACCTCCCTCATTCAGTAAGAGGCCTACACTTTCCTTGACTTTCTTCTTGTTGCTAACATAAGTCATAACATGAGTTAAAGGCCCTCTTGTGGCCTGAAGAAAGCATAAAGTAAAGAGGAGTGAAAAGCATGCATTCTGGAGGAAAATGGCTTACGGGAAATGCATTTTGCAGAGGAACATGTTCCAAATGGGAAACAGTTGCACAATCTATGAGGAGAAAGGGGTTTGTGGGGAGGGGAGTGAATTTTCTGGACTAGTGGTAGCCCAAGTCTTCTCTGATGTATGCCACACTACAGTGAGTTTGTGGTTGATTTAGAAGTCCTAGTTATTAGTAAAATAATCAAGGAATGTTTTTAATCTATGATATTTGTCCTGACAGCGTTCCCATAACTTGTTCCTGCTCCCATTGAAACCAATAGATTTCAATGATGCAGGATCAGCTCCATTAAGCTCTACCCTCTCATGAAAAATCAGAGAATCATGGCATGAGGCAAAGAAGCCCCCTTTCCTTCCTGTAACAATTATTTTTATAAAAAACCTAGAACCATGGAGCAAACTATTCCACCATAAGACATCATCTCCCTACACTGCTTTAAATATCTGCCAAACAGGAAACACAATATCATGTAGAAAAAGGAAAAATGTATTTAAGCGGGTTTTTAAAGGAAGAACTGGAGTCCAATAATATAGGGAAGCCCCTAGTAAAGTACACTCCACCTCAGATATGAGTAATGGGACCTTTGTAGCTCACATTCACCACGTGTGAGTTATAGACTTTAGCTTCACTGCTGAGAATTAAATATTAACCATTACCAACCAGTGAGCATTCCAGATATATATTTAATAATATATTCACCTCATCAGAACCGCAAATGCAGTGTTGGTTATTTAGTTAGATCAGCTCATGGAGAGATCACATTTGATCTCCACTGGCCAGTGTTGATTCAAGAAAATCATTAAGAATAGTTTTGCTCTTTCACTGGAGCAGGAATATTTTTCTGCTGGCGCAGAGGGTTGCTTTCCAGACAAAAATCAACCTAAATTGATTCCTGAACCTCTGGCCAAAGACCAAGGATTCAAGTACATTGTATGGAGGAATTTCCAGTGCATCTTCTTAAAGTGATACTTGAAGGAATAATAAAATAATGATTCAGTATTCTACACTGACAGAAAACAATGATCCTTTCACCTATTAGAGAAAAATATAACAAGGTCTTCCACATAGATCTCCAGGTACACTGTATGCAGTACGCATGCCATGGCCATGTGTGTGGCCCCCTGAGCTAATAGCTAACACAGGAATGCAGAGCCAGAATGTTTCTCCTTAGCGTGCATGTGGGGTGGAAGGAGGGAATCAATCAGCACCACACCACTGTCTCTCCCATCTTGGTATTCACAGAGGGTTCTCCACATACCTGAGTATCTACACATGTGAAGTGGATATAAAGGAGAAGGACTGAGGCAAGTCCAGGGGCACGCACACTGTCCCCAAGCCACAAGCAGTAAGTCTGCCGTAAACTAATCACGCCTGAAATTTCATTTCACTTCAGTGCTGAGACGCTTTGAGCTATGGAACCCCAGTCATAGCAAGGCATTTCCTAGCAAAATAGCTATATTATTATTTCTTAAGACAAGTAATATAAATTAGGTGCCTTCCCCATGCTCTGGCAATTTCAAACTGGGACAACCTACAAAGATGTCAGGGTGCATGTTTGGTAAATCCATCCCTTTAAAATGCACTCTGTTCCACATTGTCTTCTGGAAACACCCCCTTCTGTCTGCAGCCACACAACATTCCCAAACCACTGGCCTAGTTAGATCAGTGATTTTAATGTATTAAAGATGGATTCCTAACAAATGTTCTTATTGTTTCCTAATTATTTGCAGTGGATTTCAAACCAGCAAAGGCACAATTAAAAAGAAAATGAAAACTTCTGTAACCCTTAGAGAAAATGACTTCCATTCTGTGTATCATGTCTCATGTTCATTTGACACGCCAGCTGCATAAGATGGCTGTATATTTTTCCCTTTTTAGAATAATTTCTTTTAAAAAAGGAAGTTATGTTTGAAGGGGCCAGAATAAGTTATGAAAGAAGGTGTCAAAAAAAGAAAAGCACTGGAAAAAATTATATATGAGAACCAGCAGGGAAAGGCCATGTTAATCTGAGGAAGATTAACATTTGTTGTACTAATATAAGTAATTACTGCATAATAAGGATTGATTGGTATCAATGCTGGTGAATCAGGGCATGCCCATCAGCTTATATGGAATGCTATCCTTTCTAATGTAGTGTAGAGCCAGTAGGTCATATATGACCTAAACCGTGTACAAATTAAACCCCATATAGTTTGCAACAATAAAAAAAACAAGAAAATAGTGCAAATTGGGTGGAGAGGGAAGAAGGTATCAAAGGGGGGCAAAAAGGGGGGGATGCAAGGAGAGGAGGAGGAACAGGGTCTCATACACTCATAGACTCGTAGGTCAGAAGGGACCAATATGATCATCTAGTCTGACCTCCTGCACAAAGCAGGCCACAGAACCCTACCCATCCACTTTTATAACAACCCCTAACCGTTAATCCCCTGATATATTTATATAGGAGCAGCATATCCCCGGAGCCTTTTTTGGCTGCTAAAACCAAGCCAAGCCTCTTTGAGTCTCCTTCATAAGGCAGGTTTTCCATTCCTCGGATCATCTGTAGCCCGTCTCCCTGAACCTGTTCCAGTTTGAATCATCCTTCTTAAACATGCGGACACCGAACTCACACAATATTCCAGGTGGGCTCGCTAGCCGCCTTTATATAACTGGTACTACACCTCTATCCTTGCTGGAAATACCTCGCCTTGATGGCATTCCTAAAACTTGCATTTGCTGATTTTTAACGGCCATATCGCATGGGCGGCTTATAGCACATCCTGCTATCAACCATATACCCCAGGTCCTTCTCCTCCTCTGTTGCCTTCCCAACTGAATTGTTCCCCAATTGTATATCTAAAATTCTTATTTATTATCCTAGTGTTATGACTTGCACTTTTCACTATTATATTTCATCCTATTTACAATATTACTCCAGTTTACAAGGTGGTCCAGATCTTCCTGTTTGTATCCGTCCTCTCGTGTTAGCACCCCCAGCTTTGTGTCCTCCGCAAACTTTATAGCACTTCCTGCCTCTTTGTTGCCAAGATCAGTAATAAAAAAGGTTAAATAAGATTGGTCCAAACCGACCTTGAGGGACTCCACTTAGTAACCTCCTTCCAGCCTGACAGTTTCACCCTTCAGTATGGACCGCTGAGTCTCCCCTAAACCAGTTCCTTATCCACCTTAACTTTATATTCATCCCATCTTTCCAATTTAACTAAACAGTTCCCATGTGGCACCGTGTCAAATGCCTTACTGAAATCAAGGTAAATTAGATCTAACGCATTTCCTTTGTCTAATAATCTGTCACCTTCTCAAAGAAGGAGATCAGGTTGGTTTGGCACAAATCTATCTTTAGGTAAATCCATTGTTTGCATTCATCCCATTACCATGGACCTCAATGTCCTTAAACTACTTTCTCTTAAAATTTTTTCCAAGACCTTACATACTACAGACGTTCAAACAAACAGGCCTATAGTTACCCGGATCACTTTTTTCCCCTTTCTTAAAAATAGGAAACTACGTTAGCAATTCTCCAGCTCGTACGGTACAACCCCGAGTTTACGATGGATTAAAAATTCTCGCTAACGGACTCACAATTTCATGGCGCCAGTTCTTTTTAAATCCTTGGAATAGAGATTGTCCAGGGCCCTCGTTTTTGTCCATTAAAGCTGTTCAGTTTGGCCTCTTACCTCAGATGCGGTAATATCACCTCCAATCTGCATTCCCGTTATCATCCCTCCATCATTCCCGAAAACTCCTCACAGTCTTATTAAAACTGAGGCAAAGTACTTATTTAATTATTGGGCCGTGCCTAGGTTGTCCTTAACCTCCATTCATACCTCAGTGTATAGCAGCCCCACTTCTTTTTCTTGTTTTCTTCTTATTTATTGGCTGTAGAACCTTTTACTATTGTTTTAATTCTCTTTGCAAGGTCCAGTTCTACATGGCTAGCCTTCCTCACTTTATCCCTACATGTTCTGACATCAATAAGGTAGCTTCCCTTGCTAATCCCGCTTTCTTCCACTCCCTGTAAGCTTTGTTTTTCCTAATCCCTCGTCTGAGATGCTTGCTCATCCAGCTTGGCCTACAACTCCTGCCATGGTTTTTCCCCTTCTTGCGGATGCAGGCTTCCGATAGTTTCGCAGCTTTCGACTTAAAGTAATTCCAGGCTCTCTCGCATTTAAATCCACAAGTTCCTCATCCACCACTTCCTAACTATTTCCTTAACTCTTTAAAATTAGCCCTTAAAGTCAAAACCCTAACCCATATCTACCTTTGTTTATCTTCCATTAGTTTGCAACTGAATTCAGCTCATGATCACTCGAACCAAGGTTGTCCCCTACCACCATTTCTTCTATGAGGTCCTCACTGCTCACCAAAACCAATCTAAAATGGCATCCCATCTTGTCGCTACTTCAAGCTACTTGGTGAAGAAATCCATCCGCTATTTCACATACGAAATCTGACCCTATTATTCTTCAAGCACTTGCCCTCCAGTTAATCTCGGACGTTGAACGTCTCCATGATCACACATTTCCCCTTAGTGTTTACTTCATTAATGACATTAAAGAGGTCTCTATCATATGCCAATCAATTCCCGGCGTCTGTTAGCACGCCCCAAGCACTATCTCAGCGGGAGCTCTAGTAGCTTTTTTACCCAGTGTTGATTTTTGCCCAACAGGACTCTGTCTTATCCATTCATCACTTCTTATTTCATTACAGTTACTCATCCATTGAGTACAGTGCTACTCCACCACCTTGCCTTTCTTCCGTCTTTTCTTAAACAGCACATAGCCTTCATACCTGTACTCCAGTCATGAGTACTATTCCACCAGGTTCTGTTATCCCTATAATATCCGGTTTCACTTTCCTGCACCAGTAGCTCCAGTTCCTCCTCTTAGTTACCTAGGCTCCTCGCATTAGTGTACAGACATTTTAATTTTGCGCGTTGGCATCAGTTGAAATTCATTTACCCCTTTGTGCAAAGACATTCTCACCAGCATCACCTGTAGTCTAGTTTCTTACACCGCTTTTCTTCTTGGGTCAATTCTTCGGTCCACAAGGTATCCCTCTCACTTGCTTACTTCCCTCTCCAGATTAAATTCTGCGGTGAGTCTCCTGGACATCTCCCAACCATCTCCCCAACTTCCTAGTTTAAAGCTCTCTTAATGAGTCGGCCAAGCCCCATCCTAGAAGTCTCATTTCCCTCCTTACTAGGTTGAAGTCCATCCCGATTGAGAACAGTCGTCTGTCCGTAAATGCTTCCCAATGCCGTACATCCAAAGCCCTCCTTTAGCGACCATGCCTGAGCATCTGTTATCGTTCATAATCTTTGTCACTCCTTCGTCGCCCTTCTCTAGGAACCGGCAGAATCCCACTGAGATCACCTGAGCCTCGATTTCCTTGAAGCGTCTTCCCCAGTCTGGCATAGTCCTCCTTATTACAGATCCAGCGCAGTAACTAGCCGTATCATTTCGCTCCACATGAGGACAATCACGGTTCCTTCCTGCTCCCGCTAGACCTTTTCAGCTCAGTCACATCCTGTATCTTAGCACCCGGCAGACAGCCACCCCTTCTGTTCTCCCGATCAGTTCTATTACGGCCTGTCTATTCTTCTCCAGTAAGGAGTCTCCAATCACGTAACCTGCCTTTTTCGGTGACAGTGTGATTCTCGGTCTCATCCCTGCCACCTGCTGGCCGCAGTCCTCTCGATTGTATTCGCCCTTGCAATCTCCTGGGGCTCATACTGTTCCTCCATTGATCCTCCCTTCTTCGCAGGACTAGCTGCTCGTCTCTTTTTCCTTGCCCTCTTCTCTCAGCGAGCACTCTGTGCTCCATCTTCATTTTCCAACCTCAGCAAACCTGTTCCTGAGTTCTATTTCTCCATCGCTGCCGTCTTTTCCTCTGCCTGTTCTCCTATCACATGGCTTCACCATCCACTTTCCTCAACCAGCATCCCTTCTCAGACTTCTGTGGTCCTGCTTCCATCTGCACGTCTGAGCTTATTCCCCTGTGCCTCATCATGTCTGGTTCATTTCATCTGCTCAAACCCCTCTAAACTCAGCCAGAGTTTCCACCTTCATCTCCAGCTCTTATCTTCTTCAGCAGCTATCAGGGTGGCACTTCATGGAGACAAAACTCCTTTCAGTGCCCCCTCCAGGACCATGTACATGCCACAGCTTCCACATCCGGTCATCCTCAGTGTGTCTCTCACACGGCTGCCTCTTCTCAGTCATGGCCTTCCAACTCTATGCCTGGCAGTCCACGCCACACACCGCACCACAGACACCCAACAAGCACTGGCTGCTGCTGGCAACCTCTGCCCCCTCCCTTATCTGCTTGTTGGTTTCTTCAAGCTTAGTTCCCCCTGCCAACCTCCCCTGAACTCCCACCTGAAATCCCCTTTTGCGCTCTGGTTTGCTGGGCTCCTCTGCTTGCTGCAGCTGTCTGTTGCCGCTGCCTCAGTGCCTGGCTTACTTAATTAGGACCCCTAATCAGGTAAGCCCCACCCCCAACTCAGGGCTCAGCCTCTCTCCCAGCACACGGCCCCTAGCAGCCTTCACACACACTCACTCACACACAAACTCCACAATACAATCCACAAACTACAAAAACCTGCTCCTCCAACAGAACTCCCACTGAAACTCCCGTTAGCAGCTCTGTTCGCTGGCTCCTGTGCCACTGCAGCTGTCTGTGAGCAGCCAACAATACACACACAAGATCAAACAACTAAGAATTATGATGCTACCATTGAAACAGGGGCCAGGTTTGCCATTCACCAATGAGAGGGATGCTTGTGAGAGACCCCGAGAGCCCCATCTTTAATTCCAGATGTAACTTCAAAAAAATATCATACATGCCTCTTGTTTCTGCTGTGTGTGCTCAACTCCCCGTTGGGTTATTGGATTCACTCGCTCCCTGCTATCATTGCTGCCAACCGAAAATGTCTTGTCATCTCCCTTGCTTCCTGCCCCTAGCATTCTTGATGATTTTACTGTTCCCTTTCCCTTGCTTTCTCCTCTCAAGTATCCTTTCATCTCCATTTCGGCCTCTCCTTTCCATGCTGCTGGACAAGTTTTCCCTTAGTGCGCCAGTGACCTTTTGGGTGCAGAGAAGAGTGCTGGCAGACTCTTGACTAACCCACAGATTAACACTTTGGACAAAGTTTATGGATTTTCTTAATTCACAGGTGGGAGTAATTCCCGTGATCTATGAGCTTTGTTTTTGCACTGATTGCAACATTCCATGCATGACATCTAATACACAAATAACATGGATAACTAAAAAATAACACTGATGTGTTAAAACTAAAGATTCATACTTGTACCCAAAATTTAGCTGAAAGGAAGATGGGGCTTTGAAGAGGAAGGCATCTGGGTTCTTGATAGGCCTGTTTTATTTGGAGGGAAATTTTGCTCTAAACCAACCAACTGACCTGGGGCTGCAGAGAAAACAGACTGAAGCATGAGCTAGAGTTAAAGTTCCTGGATGTGATTCTTAATTCACTTACACCAAAACAACACCACTGCAGTTGATATCAGTACTAGCCCCAATGGTTCAATAACACTGGTCTACAATTTTTGAGAAGGCATCTGCTTCAGAGATAAAATGTGGCATTTATTATGTATTTTGATGTGCTGAATTCAAATATGACAATTAAAACAACTGATTGGCTACTGTTTCTAAGATATTTAAGTTTTTACATTTTATGTCTATGTATATTGTGTAGATAGTAGAGTTTTAATCATAAATTGTAAACCTAGGTCTTTTCATGTGTTTATGGTTGCTTTACATGATAATATTTCACCTGTCCTGTTTATGTAACACTTTAAAAATCAGCAAAAGGGTTATATAAATAAAATTTATTATGAAACAAAAGGCAAAAAACTATTATGTACATAGTTTAGTCCTATTCAGTGTCTACTCGGCGCTTCTTGGCTTGTCTCTTGTATTCATTAAATGGAGCATCTCTTGTCACTGTCCAGCAATAGTCTGCAAGCATTGATGGGCTCCATTTGCCCTGATAGCGTTTCTCCATTGTTGCAATGTCCTGGTGAAATCGCTCGCCGTGCTCGTCGCTCACTGCTCCGCAGTTCGGTGGAAAAAAATCTAGATGAGAGTGCAAAAAATGTATCTTTAGTGACATGTTGCAACCAAGGCTTTTGTATGCCTTGAGGAGGTTTTCCACCAACAACCTGTAGTTGTCTGCCTTGTTGTTTCCGAGAAAATTTATTGCCACTAACTGGAAGGCTTTCCATGCCGTCTTTTCCTTGCCACGCAGTGCATGGTCAAATGCATCATCTCGAAGAAGTTCACGAATCTGAGGACCAACAAAGACACCTTCCTTTATCTTAGCTTCACTTAACCTTGGAAATTTTCCACGGAGGTACTTGAAAGCTGCTTGTGTTTTGTCAATGGCCTTGACAAAGTTCTTCATCAGACCCAGCTTGATGTGTAAGGGTGGTAACAAAATCTTCCTTGATTCAACAAGTGGTGGATGCTGAACACTTTTCCTCCCAGGCTCCAATGACTGTCGGAGTGGCCAATCTTTCTTGATGTAGTGGGAATCTCTTGCACGACTATCCCATTCGCAGAGAAAACAGCAGTACTTTGTGTATCCAGTCTGCAGACCAAGCAAGAGAGCAACAACCTTCAAATCGCCACAAAGCTGCCACTGATGTTGGTCATAGTTTATGCACCTCAAAAGTTGTTTCATGTTGTCATAGGTTTCCTTCATATGGACTGCATGACCAACTGGAATTGATGGCAAAACATTGCCATTATGCAGCAAAACAGCTTTAAGACTCGTCTTCGATGAATCAATGAACAGTCTCCACTCATCTGGATCGTGAACGATGTTGAGGGCTGCCATCACACCATCGATGTTGTTGCAGGCTACAAGATCACCTTCCATGAAGAAGAATGGGACAAGATCCTTTTGACGGTCACGGAACATGGAAACCCTAACATCACCTGCCAGGAGATTCCACTGCTGTAGTCTGGAGCCCAACAGCTAGACTAGAGCCAATCAACAATTTTAAGCATCATTTTCATTCTCAATGACCCAGAATTAGTAAAGTTTGACTACATTTATTTCAGAAGCATTTTGGCTGTAGAGCAGCGTAATGTAAGACTGAAGAACAAATCGCATGTGTGGGATTTTCATAAAACTCAGTAGTGGTCTAACTGCTCCTATTTAATTCAATGGACTTCAGTCAGAGCAGAGATAGGCCAGTGCTGAATGCTTTCAAAAATCCCACCCTATAAGTACAGGATGTTCAGTGTGGATGAGTTAACAACCTGCATTCCCCAAGGCACCAGTAGAAGGACCATGGTCAATCTCTTCTGTACATATATGGCAGCCAAAATGACCTGCAAGTTAGATTAAAATGCAAACGTCTGTTTATTATTGTGGGATTGTATGTAACATGGCTACGGAAGACACATGCCTGAAGTAAATCCTGAGAAGTTTTGTGAGATTCAGAGGACGATTTGAAACAATGTGCCAGACAGAATTAACTTGAAAGTTAAGTGAGTGTCGCGCAAAATCTCTAGGGCAGTGGTGGGCAACCTGGAGCCAGTGGGCTGCAAGCGGCCCATCAGGGTAATCTGCTGGCTAGCCGCCAGAGAGTTTGTTTACATTTGCATGGCCACCCACAGCTCCCAGTGGCCGTGGTTTGCCATTCCTGGCCAATGGGAATTGCGGGAAGCAGCAGCCAGCCTATCCCTGTGGCTCACGCCACTTCCCGCAGCTCCCATTGGCTTGGAATGGAGAACTGTGGCCACTGGGAGCTGCAGGTGGCCATGCAAATGTAAACAAACTGCTTCGTGGCTTGCCAGTGGATTACCCTGTTGGGCCGCATGTGGCCCGCAGGCCACAGGTTGCCCTCCAGACCTCCACTGCTCTGTGGGGAGATGTATGCAAGAACTTTAGTTATGCCAGATCTCAGCCTTTGGAAGCTGTGCCCTGAGAAAGGGACCATTATCTGCTGATCACCTATTACATGAAGAAAAGATCAGAGGCCCAAGCCAGATAAAGGACTAAGTCTCAGATTCATGAGTGTGCGTGTTCTGAGCCAAGGTGGTTAATGACTTGTAACCTCTTTATGGGATTTAATGGGCTGACTCCTAACAAAGCCCTTGTTGGAGTTGGGTGTTGATCTCTGGTAAGCTTATTAGCATATGTGTAGGTTCTTGTATTGTTTTAATATGTTTTCTCCATAATGATTTCCTCTTAAGAATAAATGTGCTTGCTTAGGAAAAGCTGTGTGGGACCCTATAATTGTTGGAATTACACTGTTCCTAGCCTCTGAGACAAAAAGCAAAGCAGGCCTGCATAGGCAGTTTGACTTGCTGGGGAATTCACAGTGTAGGCAGGGAACTGTGTGGCCTGGAAAGATCCCAGTCAGCAAGGAGTGAGACACGTGTCTCCACCCAAGAGAAACGATGGCTGGGGAACCAGAAGCTTGAGAGCAGATGCCCTAGAGAGAGAATATAGGTGCTGTTGCCGTGAACTGTGACGGTAGCCATAAAAGTCATTCAAATCAGCTAAATGAGCTCTGAACTTTAAGGTGAGGATCTTCAAACACTTCAAAGCCTTTGAACCTTGCCAGTTTTGTTCCAGACTTTAAGCCTGTCAAGTTTACAAACTTCAAGACCCGTTTAGAAATGTGTAAACTCCAAGGCAACACAGAGTTTTTAAGTTTGAAATGATCACAGTGAGTACCACCAGAGTTAACCAATAATCAGTGTTAAATCACCAACTTTCCAAAAATATCCAAAGATCTTCAGTGAGAATAAATAAAATAAACAATGTTTGAAGACACTTTTTAAAAATAGAAGTTGTTTTAGAAAGTTCAAAAATCAATCTTTCTAAAACACCTTGTCTGATTGACCTCAAACATTTCATAAACATTTTCCCTTTTCAGGAAATGAAACTTGCAAATTTTCAGATGAAATGGAATATTTTTGAGGAAGTTATAAAGGCAAAAAATAGGGTTTCTGGAGCTGCAAAAAATGCTCTACAATACATACAATGATAGGAACTTAAAAGCAATACAGTACTTATTCATGATAGTACCAAGTTTTTGTCATGGAAGAAATAAAGTGTAAAGTTATTTTAATTGTCTTCTGTTGCACTTGCACTGAAATGTTTACTTTAGATATTATAGCACAGATAAGAAAGCGAAAAACGAGCTGACCGCTACTTCAAACTACTGCCCAATCTTTGGGGACGATACTCTTTGGCTTGTTGCTATTTCCTCTTCCCATTTTTACAGGCAGGTCAAGTGTCAGGTTGCATTCAGGAGCAGAAAGACTATGAGAAGCTGAAATTTGAAAACAGGAGCTGGAACTGGATTTTAAGCTGTTTTCAAGCCTGGAAGCAGGATTTTTATGAATCCACGATTGTGAATGTGATAGCTTGTGGCAAGCCTGTTTCAATTCCACAACAGGATCTATGTTTAACAATAATATATTTTATTCAGTGCTATGCTGTATTAAAATAACTTCTTGAAATGATTTGGGGGGGGGGAGTTGCCTTCTCTGATGATTGTTCTCTTACAAACATAATTTAAACCAGCCATAGTCACCCCAGCAACAGGTCTATCCCCAGATGAACAGTATTTATAAGCACTGACTGTAAATAATATTTTATTTGATCATTTTGCCTCTTTTTCTGTTAATCAATTGTATTCAAGTGGGTTATGAATCCATTCAAAACTATCCACTAGTGGTGAAATCATTCATATGCAGAGGGCTAGCACAAGGCATAGGCATCACTTAAGTGCTCAAAATAGAGTTTTAGTGAGTCACAAGTATTATATTGGCCCGCTGGCACAGAAGTGAATTCCATTCTGAATCATTTGATACACTGTAGATTATTTGTGAGCAGTTTGTTGCAGATGTTTTCTTGCACTCCCTGTCTCTGTTGCATCCACCTGTTGTCTCTTGTTTTAGACTGCAAGTTCTTTGGGGGCAGGGACCATCTTTTTCTGTGTGTTTATACCATGCCTAGCACAATGAGGTTTTGGTCTAGGATCTCCCAGGCCCTATCTCAATTAAAATAAAATTAGTATTCTACATTTGAGCTGTGTTGGGTAGTTATGACTGAATATATAAGGAACATGGTATTCTGTTTCCCAATTGAACAAAGGTAACTTTTTGAATCATATTTTTTTATTATTAGCAGTTCTGAAATTTGCTCCCGCCCTCCAAATAATCTGTGAGTAAACTCATTTGCTAGAACATATGTGGACAGTGAACTCAAACGAGGTAAAGCTAGTGACGTTTCTGAGTGAATGCTTGCAGAAAATGTAGAGATATTTGTCCAGCTCTGGCTCTGTTCAAACACCCTTTCCCCTGACCTTCCTACAGTTTCAATGCCATTAATAAACTAGAGCTGAGGTAAACCATTTATTCTCTGTAGAGAAAACTTACCACAAAGTTTGCTTTGAGACAGGGAGATAAGATAAGGGAGCTTTCATTAAGCACTGAAACAGAGCCTGTTCCTTCCCCCACCCCCCATAATGCATTATGTAGATTAGTGGAGAATGGCAGGTAGTGATGGCAGGAATTGAGAGACATGATTTTTATACAACAAGTACCTGACAGCACTACACGTGGGCAAATCTTTTGCAGTTAATGATTTATTTAACAACCTTAGCCTCATCTGCTGTTAACATTAACAAAGAAGATGTGGAAGACACCGCTCTTAAAACACAACAGATTAGGTTGCATGCTGCAAATCACATAGGCACAGCCCACAGGGAAGGGGCAAAGATGCTTTAAGCCACCTTTCACATTCCCAGTTCTGGACAAGTAGGGAGTCAAAGAGGCCAAACAGACAAACTCCCATTGACTTCAATGAGGCCAGAATTTCAACCAGGAGCCTTATTTTTTCCCCATGTAGGATACGAGTATCTCTCGTTAATTTATGCTCTCTATCAAGAAAAAAAAAAGACCCCAGATTTTTTAAAATTCCCCTGTCCCAAAGGAGATTGCCTACCTTACAAGTTTAATTCCTTTGTATAACACTGAGATCCTGTCTTAAAAAAAAACCCAGAAAAACTGTGAAGAATTTCATTAACTGATTACATCTGTTCATTGGGATGGTATGAGCAGATGCAGTTCCACTGAATTCCAGTTACACTGGAATTTAATTTGGCTTATGGTATCTGGCTACCATTTGCTGGTTACAGCAATCGGCAATGAGGGCATGAATTGCCTCCCATATGCAGCCTCTGAGTGTGATTTCCAGCTGAGAGACGCTCAGCACAACTCCTACTGAGTCAGCCAGTAGGAGGTTTCCCTTCAGCCAGCTTGGCTGGGAGTTACAAGGCTTCCTGTCAAAGCTTCAGCTACTGTAGCATACAAACCACTGTATCCAAGGGGTGTATCAGAGAGAGACTCTCAGCACCTCTCAGCCATTGTCAGACTTCTTTCCCAGATACATCAATATTGCTTCTAGTCCTTACTCACACAAAACAGTTTAATATTCTATGCAAGGGACAACAGACGTCATACTCTTGTGGTACAGTCTCTCTAGTTTGTTTTGGAATGAGACAATGGTTTACCTAGGTCTGCAGTTTAAACATTCTCCTGTTTGTAAAGCAAATGGTAACCAGTCTCACCACAAGGAACAGGTTCTCTGGTAACATACCTTAGAGAGGACACCTTTAAATATTATGCATTCCAAGAACATTTTAAGTACATCACATAAAATATAATGAAATGTACAGAAGCCGCTGTTTTATCAAAAAGCCATTAAATGGATTTGCTCGTGCTACTGGAAAGCTTTGTTGCAAGTAAAAATGGATTTGATAGATGGAGCAGAACCTACACCAAAACACGTGCCTTTAGACAGCATGGCCCAACATCTGTGTCAGCAGCAGATATGCATTTTAATGCAGTATTCCAGAGAAGGATCCTTTGGGTTGACCTGCTTCCTCTGGAGGAATGGCAGGGAAAGGTTAATTATATCACTGTCCAGCCATTCCAACTGGTTCACCTCACTCTTTTTGCATATGCAAGTTTATATCAGAGTCCAGTGGCTCAGATCAGGTAAGAGCACAGGACGATGATAGCTAATCTCATTGAATATGATTGTTGCTCTTGCTTTGTGCAACATCCTCTGCTTGTGAGGATGTTAATCATCACTACTTATTGTTTCACCTTTCTTGGAAGCTTCTGAGACATCATATATAGAGCCATGATCAACTCGATTACCAAAAAAAAAAGCTAGGCTTGGGAAATAAGACTTGGGCCTGGTCTACATTACATGGTTTGGTCAATGCAATGTAGGTTATGTTGACCTAAGGCTTGCCTACACTGCTGGCCGGCTTGATCCCGCGGGGGTTGATTTATCGTGTCTGCTATAGACACAATAAATTGACCACCGATCGCTCTAACGTGGTCTGCGGTACTCCACCTCAACGAGAAGCGCAAGGGGAATCGATGGGAGATCGTATCACGTTGACACACTGCAGTGACGATACCGGGGTAAGTAGATCTAAGTACATCGACTTCAGCTACATTGTTCACATAGCCGAAGTTCTGTAACTTAGTGCGATCTCCCCCACTCCGTAGTGTAGACCAGCCCCTCATTGTGGATGTGTCGAAACTTAAATTTTGCTTCCGCTAATGTAACTGCACTGCTGTGCCAGCTTACCACTACCACCTCCCTGAGCGGTGTAGAGTCAGGGTCAATGTAGTTAGGTCAATGCAGTATCAGTGTAGACACTGCGTTACTTACATCGACCGTTATTGGTCTCCAGGAGCTGTCCCACAATGCCCCACCCTTGTGAACTCTGCTGTCCAGTGGCAAATGGTCAGGATGTTGCCCCTCCCATTTAAAGCCCTATGAATTTTTGAATTTCCTTTTCTTGGTTGCCTGGCTTTGCAAGCACACCTAGCAACTCTCCATTGTTGAATGCAACTGCCCAGCCGACCATGCCAACTACATGCTGCAGACACACTCCTGCCTGTAGTACTCAGGAGATGTTGGATCTCCTGGGCCTGTGGGGAGAAGAGGCTGTGCAGGCACAGCTCTGATCCAGCCATAGAAAGGTGGCCCTCTGTGAACAGATTGCTCAGGGCCTGGAGGAGAAGGGTTACGGCAGGGACCAGCAACAGTGCTACGTAAAATTTAAGGAGCTGCAGCAGGCATACCAGAAGGTAAGCAATGCCAACAATTAATCTGGTGCAGAGCTGCAGACCTGCTACTTTTACAAAGAGCTGCTTGCCATTCTCAGGGGAGACACCACCATTGCCAAGAGTCCTGTGGATACTTTGGAGGAGACTGAGTCACAGGCCCCAACCATGAACAGCGAGGAGGAGGAGATACATGAGGAAGAGGAGGAGGAGTATGGGGACAGATGAAAGGGGGAATCCAGCTGCGCAGTGAGCCAGGACGTTTTTGATTCCGCCACAGTCCAGCCAGCCGAACATGGACAAGCCTGATGCAGGGGAAGGAACCTCTGGTAAGTATGCAGTTTGCTTTGAAATTACAGGGATGGAACCCCTAAAGTAGCAAGACACGTCTGTTGGTTTATTTTTTTATATCTGTGCTAAAACAAGTAGTGAAACAATGAGAGGTAGAGTTGCTATCTGCTTTACATTCCCCTCTAGGGTTACGCACAGGGGACCACACAGAGCAGTTTATGTGCACTGGGATGTCCAATGAATCCTCTGTAGAGATCCTGATGAAACTTTTATGGAAGTACTCTGCAATCCTCTGCTGAAGGCTTCTGGGGACAGCTGTCTTATTTCTTCAGCCATAGTAGGACACTCTCCCATGCCATTCCGTGATAACTTCAGTAGTACACGTTTCAATACACAGGCTAGTCACATACGGGCCCAGGCAGCATCAGAATGCCAACAGCAGTTGTGCTCTCTCTCTGCCTCTGTTACCCTCAGGAGTGACATATTAGCTAAAATCACCACTGCTGGTCAGAATTCAGTTTCATTGCCCTATACAAATATATTCATGCCTGTGAGCTATTCCACCCTCATTCCCTCCCCATCCCGCTGAGGGCCATACTCATCATGGCTGGTGCTGTGACTGGCATCATGCTATATCAATCCCAAGGAGAAGTGATAATGTGCTAACAGCTTTTGGGGATCACAGGGAGTGAGTTCAGTATCCTAAGGTTCAATTTCTGTTGTGAATACACTGACAACAATACCTGTATGTCTTGTATCTGCAGCTCCCGCCTTTGTGGCATTCTGGGTCTGCCCCTCAGAACACCCGAGTAGATAAGGAGGAGAAAGAAGAGGACTCAGGAGCACATGTTCCAGGATATACTGCAAACCTGTGCTGCATTAGAGAACAAGACCAGGGCCTGGAAGATGACCTTTGCAGACAGCATGGAGAAGGAAAGAGCAGAGATGAGAAAGGCATGGGAGTACAAGCAGGAAAAGGAGCAGGAGATGCAGCAAGACATAATGCAGCTTCTCAGGTAGCAAACATAGATGCGGCAGACTCTGGTTAACTTGCAGGTTCAATAATCTCATGCTCACCTCCCTATGCAGCCCATTGAGAACTCAGTGTTGGACCTCTACTCCCCCTCAACATCCCACATGGCCGCAGGGGTCGCTGTACTACCCCCATCACTCCACCCCACAGGACGTTAAAGACAACAGCTGCACATACACTGACCTGTAAAAGACACAGTTGGTGTATGCATAGCTAAAATAGAAATGACTGTTCTTTCTCCTTCATAAGTCTTGTTCCCTTAATTTATTAAGTTTTATTAAGTTTGAAATGTTTTTATTTGCCTGCTTCAATTCTATTTTTTGGAACATAATTCCTCTTTATTAGTTCACAACATATGCTGGCTGGTGATGAGCAGGTCTTACAAAGATCAATTTCCTGTTGTTACACTCTGTCAGAGAACCTATACCGTCATTCACAAACAATATTAATAGATGCATTGAAAATGTTAGATTCCTACATACACAGCATTCACTATATGAATCTTTTTGGGCTGCACGAGATCAAGGCCAGGCAAAGCACACAACAGCGACACACACTACTCTGGCTCATTATTAAAATGGTCTTTCAAAGCCTCTCTGAGCCATATAGCTCCATGCTGAGCTCCTCTATTAGCCCTTGTATCTGACTGTTCAAATTCAGCAGCGAGTTGTTCCACCTCAACCCTCTGTCCCGGCAGAAACTTTTCCCCCCTTACTTCACAGATGTTATGCAGGACACAGCAGGCAGCTATAGCCATTGGATATTCTTTTTACTGAGGTCTAATCTCATAAACAAACAACACCAATGTCCTTCATAGTGCCAAAAGCACATTCAACTATCAATCTGCCCCCACTGAGCCTGTAGTTGAAGCGCTCCTTGGTACTGTCGTGGTGGCAAGTGGACAGCTTCATGAGACCTGGAAGCAAGGGGTAGGCTGAGTGTCCCAGGATCACTACTGGCATTTCAACATTTTCCATGGAAATCTACTGGTCTGGAAAGAAGGTCCCTGCTTGCCCCTTTCTGAACAGTCCTGTATTCTTAAAGATGAACACATCATGCACGTTCCCTGACCAGCCTGCAGTGATGTCTGTAAAGTGTCCCTGGTGATTCACCAGCACTTGCCTCACCATAGAAAAGTAGCCCTTTCTGTTGAGGTACTCTGTGCCCAGGTGGTTCTGAGCTAAAATAGAGATATATGTGCCATCTATTACCCTATTGCAGTTCATGAAGCCCATGCTGCAAAACCATTCACTATGTCCTGCGCATTACCCAGAGTCACAGTCCTACATAGCAGGAGGCAATTAATGGCCCTGCACACTTGTAGGACAATGGCCCCTCCAGTGGATTTCCCAACTCCAAATTGATTCCCAACTGACTGTTAGCAATGTTACATTGCAAGTTTCCACAGTGCAATCATCATTCACTTGTCAGCATGGCTCTCATTCTGGTGTCCCTACACTGGAGGGCTGGGACAAGTCAGTACACAGATCCAAGAATGTGGCTTTACATATCCAAAAGTTCCACAGTCACTGCTCATCATCCTAAACCTGCACTATGATGTGATTATGGGATGGAGAATACTCCCCTGAATGACCTGTTTCAGCCTCAGGAGGCATTGCAAAAACTTCCCAAAACACCCTGCACTGGATGGTGGCAAGTAGTACAGTGGGATATCTACTCGTGGTGCACTGCACTCTGCATTGATACAAGTTTTCTTGGTGAGGACATGCACGACTGACGCAAGAAGGGTAGTTAGTGTGCACACGCACAAGCGATGTAATAACTACAGCAGATGTATGCCAACGTAATTTAGGTCGACATAATTTGTAGTGTAAACATGGCCTTACACACTTTCCAATCTCCCCACATCAACAACGTGAAGGCACTGAATGAACCCCACAGAACCACTTGAACCCTAATAGTCAAGTGGAAACCATTTTATATGGGGCAGTTAATTCAAGATCTACCCTTTCTAGTCCCAGACACCTAAGAATTTCAGTCTGCTTAGTTCTCAGACAAACATACAAAAAATCAAAATACAAGACCTAGAACAATCCCATCACCTAAGTGAAAGTCTTGATAATATGAAGGGTTACTCTACAAAATGTCCTTTTTCGCTTTGAGCAAGTAACAGCCAGAAAGTGAAATCAAGATCTTACACAGTAACTGTAAAATTATACCTAACTTGTTTTGAATGTGGGAACTAATGTGTTCAGAAAAACTTGTTCTTTATCACATTTTATTGGGAGGGTATCTAGTATTTGCTCCATTGTTAGCATATCAGAGTCCTGACATTGCTCAGAAGGACAGTTAAATAAATGACTCTACCAGTCAAATCACTGAACAATTGTATCCCTGCCAGCTCACTTCTGGATCCCTGCACCAATGGACTGTGGTGACAGCAGTTATGTCATCAGTAAAGTCAAGAAGCTGAGAGTACTTAGGCCAGCTCTCAAAACTGCTTATTTGTCTGTCCTATGGCTGTCACTTCTGTTTACTATGAGCATTACCAAGTTTGCAAAGAGTGAATTCGAGATAACACACACAGATGCTGTGAAAACATGAGGGAAGTTAAACTATCACTGAGAGATCATCTTCCTCCTTTGCTTCCAAGTATGTGCTTCTCATATTGTTCTGGGACTAGATGAGGAGTCTTTTTTCATATGATCACGCTTAAGCGATAAATGGTGATAAATGAACCTACAAAACAATCCACCATGTGCAAATGTTTTAACCTCATCTGTAATGCTCTGCTGTCTGACAACAGCATAAAAACAACATAGGTTGATTTGTGCCCTTCATAGGGTGTCCAGGTGTATTCTTTTTCATGAGAATATTTGGCTAATATAAGCCATTTGGTGCATTCTGGTGCTTTTCCAAAGGCAAGGCATTGCTACACAAAATGACCTTTATTTACCTGAGATAAAAGTAATCCCTGACTGGGATGCTTTTGCAGTATTCTGAGAGCAAGATAAACTGTACTCAAGACAAGGAACAGCCAACCCACTCTTCAGTTTTGAACACTTCGGGAGCACAAGATACCACACAAAAGAGCAACCACCATCTAGTTCATGCACCATATCCTCAACTGATACAAACTGGGAGGGATCCACTCAAGTCACTGGAGCTACGATGGTTCACACCAGCTGAGGAAGTGCACTATGTCTCTGTGGTAAGTTTCTTGGGGCAGGCATCATCTTTTGTTCTGTGTTTGTACAATGCCTACCACAGTGAGGCTCTTGGTCCACGATTCCTCTTACAGCACTACAGCAGTACACATTCATAATATTGACTCTGAGATGTTACAAGTAAATAACCACCTGGCAAGAAGAGAACTAGATCGTTTTCATGGTTTTATTACTCAGTGGACCCTTGGGACGTGGAATTTTGTCAGGTGTGATTTCTCTCCCATGCTACAATAGCAGCTCAGCCTTCTTGTGATGTATTGAAAACGGTGTTAAAATTACAAGCTATTACTTTAAGGTCTAAGGGGTTTCCTGATCCTGCTTACAGGCAAGGGAGCTCGGGGGGAAGCTTGTGATCTGGCTTCAGATCTCAGCAGTCAGTCTGCAAAAGAACCAGTCTTGAGCAAGGTTTCAGAGTGGTAGCCATGTTAGTCTGTATCAGCAAAAAGAACGAGGAGTACTTGTGGCACCTTAGAGACTAACAAATTTATTTAAGCATAAGCTTTTGTGGGCTAAAACCCACTTCATCAGATGCATGCAGTGGAAAATACAGTAGGAAGAGATATATATATATACACACACAGAGAACATGAAAAAATGGGTGTTGCCATACCAACTATAATGGGAGTAATCAGTTAAGGTGGGCTATTGTCAGCAGGAGGGAAAAAAAACGTTTTTAGTGATAATCAGGACGGCCAATTTCCAACAATTGACAAGAAGGTGTAAGAAACAGTAGGAAGAATAGTTCTACTTTGTGTAATGACCCATCCACTCCTAGTCTTTATTCAAGCCTAATTTAATGGTGTCCAGTCTGCTAATTAATTCCATTTCAGCAGTGTTTTTGTTGTACTGTTGTCACTTTTAGGTCTGTAATTGAGTGACCAGGGAGATTGAAGTTTAGGACTGGTTTAGGAATGTTATAATTCTTGATGTCTGATTTGTGTCCATTTATTCTTCTGCATAGAGACTGTCTGGTTTGGCCAATGTACATGGCAGAGGGGCATTGCTAGCACATGATAGCATATATCACATTGCTAGATGATCAGGTGAATGAGCCTCTGATAGTGTGACTGATGTGATTAGGTACTATGACGGTGTCCCCTGAATAGATGTGGACAGAGTTGGCAAAGGACTTTGTTGCAAGGATAGGTTCCTGGGTTAGTACTTTTGTTGTGTGGTTGCTGGCATTTGCTTCAGGTTGGGTGGGTTGTCTGTAGGCGAGGACTGTCCTGTCTCCCAAGATCTGTGAGAGTGAGGGATCATCCTTCAGGATAGGTTGTAGATCCTTCATGATGCGCTGGAGAGGTTTTAGTTGGGGCCTGAAGGTGGTGGCTAGTGACACTCTGTTACTTTCTTTGTTGGGCCTGTCCTGTTGTAGGTAAGTAGCAAGATGAGTTGTGCCTCTCTGCCTTTGGTAGCAAACTGCATGCTATGTTCCTCTGGATTTGGTGGTTGTGCATTAGATTTTTGGATTCTATGACAAAGTAGTGTTATGCTGCAACTTTTTCTTTGTTTCTAACTCTTTGGCTATACTGTATGCTTCTTTCAACTGTGTGTGGAACATGTACTCAGGTAGCCCCTGTTGCACTGCTACTTAATGCCATGCTAGCAGTCTGCTACAGTTTAGGATAGTACAGTACAGAGATGCCTGAAGGATGTGGGTATATTCCTGACCACACAGCTCTCAACTAGCCCAATCCATGCCTCCCCATCTACTCTGCTATTTTAGCTGTGTAGCCTCTTGCTACCTCCCAGCTGCCGGAGCCTTTCCCCATGCCAGGGAATGACTCCAGCAGTGGGGAGGCACCAGGGAAAAGCTCTGTCAGCTCCCCACTGCTAGAGCTTTTTCCCCTCAGAGGGAAAGATTCCGGCAGCTCCCTGCTCCTGGAGCCCTTCCCCACTGCTGGTAAGGTCACTGGCAGCAGGGAAATGGTTCTAGTAGCAAGGAAAGACTGAGCCCTCTGCCAAAGCTTTTCACTGTCCACTGCAACATGGAGGCAGCCTGCTTTTCACTGGGGCGTTTAGCTACATTCCTCCAAGAGGTGTGTAGTGTAGAAGTAGTCTGTGTGTGTATGCTGTGAACACAACCCCTTCCTACTGCCATGCCCATCTCACTACTGATTTCTAAAAGCTTTGAAACTGAGCTACCCTCGTTACTGTGTTGCTCCAAAAGGACTTATCAGGAGATATCATTTTAAAAAAAATCTACTGGGTCCATGTAACAAATTCATGGAGGAAACCGCTCCACAGTGAGACGCTGAAGGAGTTGGGAAAGAGAAGAGGGAGATTCAATACAATGCTGTGATGTCTTTCCAGTTGCACCCTGCTTTATCATTTGAATAAATACCAGTTAGATCCGCCTTAAAACTACTGTAGCTCTATTATCAGAGGTGTCATATCAAAATCTAAACATTCTGCAGGAAACTGTCAACTCAGATAAACCTTCCAATGGGAACCAAACAAGACGGCTCATTTTGCCTCCTTTACCGCAGTGGCATAATCCTGCAGGTGTTGTTTGTGATGCTGGCAGAGGAATTCAGAAAGTTCTTGGGGCACTGGTGTTCTAACTTTCTGCCTGTGGGCTTCCAGTGCTTAAAGGCCAGATCCCGTAAGGTGCTGGGTGCAGAGGGGGGGGGGGAGTCACTTAGAATCCTGCAAACCACTGCTTAGATATAGTGTCAAGTCCAACTCCTTAACTCCAATCAGAAGTTAAAATGGTTGGAATGTGTCTCTTGGATGCAGAGAGAACTAAGAGTTAGGAAAGAGAAGGTCCTGCAGGGAAACCCAAGGAACAGCTTCGCTTACAGAAAATGCTTAGGCTGAAGTTTATTTTACGTTATTTCAGCTACCAACAGAGCTAGGAAGATGATAGACTATGAACAATTTGGCCATGTCCTAGACATCAGCTGAGCAGCAAAGAGAACTGGTTACAGGGCAGGAGAGTGCAAATGGTGCACTACTGATCCAGGGCTGCTATGCACAAGGCTGGTTCCCAAGCTTAAGGTGGAATAGGCAAGGTGGCTGCTAATAGTCCTCAATATTGGCACAGGGGTTTCCCAAGACACATTCCCTTTCCTCTAGCCACACCTTCAGGGAAAGTCACTTTCCATGTTGTCCACAATTCTGGAGGATCGTTGCACTGGAGCGATCCTGCCAGGGCCTGGTATATACACTGGCTTTAGCGTTAGAATTTGTTAGCAGTGTGGCACAAAGCAGTCATTCCCCCACCCCCAAAAGATCGGGTTCCTCTTTTAAAAAAATAAAATTAAAAACAGCTCCAATTGTGCAGCTGCTGAGGCTATTAGAGAAGTTCTAATACAATGTAGTAATGTGTATTGGCTCAGCCTGACCTTTGCATACCACCAAAACAATGGTCATGCTTCTTGGAGCACAAGGACTGCTCATTTCAGTTAATTTCATACATTACTCATATAGTCAAGGTAGGTTGGAGAGAAAGTGAGAGGAGAAGAGTGTCTATGCATGCTCTAATGACTGTTAGACAGGAGGACAATTTGTTTTATGTTTGGAGTAAAGCAGAATTGCATCTAGAACCCAATTAAAAATATAAGCACTGGGTTTATTAAAAGATTAATTCAAGCTACCCCATCAAGATAAAGTGCAACCATTCCAAAACTGATATATAAACAGTTCTGAAGCCCGTTACATTATTCTCATAGAATTGCATAATAAATTGCATCATACTGTATCTATTTTGTCCCCTTAGGCTATGCTATGTTGACAGTTGATCTGGGGTAAATGTTCCAAAAAAAAAAACAGTGATAGTGGGGGAAAAAAAGGATGCCCAGAAATCATAGAGTAAGGATTTTAAAATCTAAAAGTTATTGAAAAGGTAGAAAGGAATGAGAACATTTTAGGGATCCCAAAGTTTGGGGATGTTTGGATCCGGGGTTTTGGTTCAGCCTCATTAGTAGCACTGGATAGAAAAAAAGCAAAATTTTCCTGTGAGAAATTCTGAGCAAAAATCTTTGTTTGAAATGTGTTGATCACACAATTTTGGTTTTCCTGTGGCAAGTTTTATCTTGATTTAAAAAAAAAAAAAACCTTTTCTTTTTAATTGACATTTCAGCTTAAAATGTAATTTCATTTCAGTTTCTTTAAACAAAAAAAACCTAAACAAAATGAAAAAATATTATGAAATTTCCTGCAGAACACACACAATATTTTGTCTCAATATACATTTTCTTACCAAAAATGTTGGTTTTAAAACATACTTCTGGTGGGAAAACTTTCTGCACAAATTATTTTGACGAGCTCTATCCATTACAGAGATTGGGGCAAGGCAGAGTTCTGATCTTGGTCCACATTTTCCCCAAATTCATGGTTGCTGGACTTCAGGGCTTTGATGCAGGCACGTTGCTACTAGCTATTCTTAGATATCTGTAGTTTTGCAAATTTTACTTAAATGCTAATAGTGTCTAAAGTTTAATTAAAGACAGAAAAAAATGAATCCTGCCTATATCTCAACTGCTGTAGAAAAATCACCTTCAAATCTTGAAGATCTAAAAGAAATTTCTCAGAATATCATCAGAATGACTCAAAGGAGTTCTACATCAATGTGAAGGGTCCTAGGCCTAGGGATTAGGTCTTGCACTGATCAGTGTTGCAAAGCCTATGATTCAGAAGTTAAATCCCATTTTCAAAAGTGACATGGGCCCTAAGGGCCTGGATCTAGTGAAATCCAGAGGAGTTAGGTGTCTAAATACCTTTGAGAATCTAGTCTTAGGAGTCTAAATCCTATTGACTTTCAAAGAGACTTCTGAAAATGTGTCAGACAATCCAATGCTGAGGAGCAATGCCTAAATACCTTTAAAATTCTGGGCCTTAGAGTTTTCCACCCTGCTATAATCAGATATTTCTAAGGTGCCTATCATCATGATGCCTAAGTATCAGTAAATTTATTAGGCCAAATTCATCCCTGTTTTAACTCTGTTAAAGTCTATGGAGTTATGCTAGAGATAAACTTTGGACACTGTGTAACAGATACATATAAATGATATAATGAGGAGAGAAGACTGAATGAACAGGATTTTTAAAGTCATTTGGATAATGTCAGTGATCTGACTGGCTGAAGGGGATTCTACCTAGCGTAATTATCTCCTAATGAATGCACACTCAGGGACTATCTGTACTACAAGACTGTAGACAGAGGGAATGTGTTTTTTCCCAAACAAGAAACCCCTTAAGTATTCCCCAAAAGAGGACTTGAGGAATTATATGTGACCCACATGCTTTGGAGGTGAAAAGCAGCACACACCATTGTGTCACCTGGAATCCTGACACTCTTGCCATTTGCACTTAATCAGCATTGGTCCTGATAAATTATTTACCCTGGAGGAATGCAACCGGACGCCAGTTTGTCTGTGCATATGCTCTTATATTCTACTAGACTAAATAAGCAGTGCTGAGGGTTGAGAAAAGAGCCCTGATTACTGTCAATGGGACCCTTTTTACACTCAATTGGCTCTGCTTTATGCACTGCACTCTGCCTACTGTGACACAATACATGTTTAGATGCACCCTTGACATGAGTTTCCTTAAAAGGGAAGTTCAGTGTAGTGGTCATGCATCAGACTATGTTAGACACAATAGGGCTTAGAAACAATAAACTATTGTGTAGGAGGTTGATACAGAAATGTTATCTTAGGCATAAGATACTATTATTTATGCTATTTAGCATCAAGAGGAAAACAAAATCAGAGATACCATAGATCATATAAACGTTAACCATATTTTAAGGGCCTGATTTAAAGCCACAAAAGCCAGTGTTCATGGTAAAACTCCACAATATTATATAATACATTACCCTTAAATCACTGTTGTGTCTAAACTAGCTACTGTGCTAAAAAAAGGTCTGAGAACAGTGCACAATGTTTCATATCCTTCAGTACTTGCTAGGCAAAAGAGTGGGGAATTAGTGCTGAAGTCTCTGTATGGAGCCTCAACCTAACTTTGAATTGCTTGCTTTTGTAGATAAATGGGTGGGTCACATCGTTAAAAATATGATTTCGTTTCTGGAGACCTTCTGACCTGGAGGTACCTTGAAGTGTATCTGATTTGAATAGATTTGACAGATCAGATACTACAGTAATGGAAACGGAAAAAATGAAAAAGTAAAAGTATACTTAGGCCATGGCTACACTGGCGCTTTGCAGCGCTGCAAGTTTCGCGCTCAGGGGTGTGAAAAAAACACACCCCTGAGCGCTGCAAGATACAGTGCTGTAAAGCCTCAGTGTAAACAGTGCCGCAGTCCTGGGAGCACGGCTCCCAGCACTGCACCCTACACCCATAGAGGAGGTGGAGTACGTGCAGTGCTGGGAGAGCTCTCCCCCAGCACTGGTGCTGTGACCACATTTGCACTTCAAAGCGCTGCCCCGGCAACGCTTTGAAATTTAAGTGTAGCCATACCCTTAGTGTCGCTCACTGAGCCATAAGGAAAGGGAGCGAGCAAATTCTAGGTTTTGTGATTCAAGGTTTTCTGTGTTTGTTTAAGGTTTTCATTGGCTTTATTCAAGCCCCGGAGAACCATTTATAGGACAGAATAATTCAAGATCTTTCCTACTTATGGCACTAGTATTCCAGAAAGGTGGAAATACCATGAAAAGACCACATCTGACCCTGGTCATTGTTGCTGGAAGTGAAAATACTCACAAAAGCAACCCACAACTAAAAACACTGATTATTTTGGTTTCCCTGGAATTCCAGCGCTCAGCCTTTACCTCAGGCCTGTTAGGGGCAGAAGCCTACCAACGATCTAAACAAAGGGATCCATCCAGAGTGCGGGATGGTTAGAGGAATGGAAATATCAGTGATGTGCTGGACAGGGGTCTTTGAGGGTACAAGAGTCTTAAAAGTTTGCAACCAAACTGAAGGGAGCATTAGAGTGCTCTGGTGAATTCAAGCCCACCCACCAAGATACTGCAAACTAATCCATAGGGCTAATAAAAGCAGTAATATTTTTTTTTGCCTTTAAAATATACCAGATTACAAAAAAATGGATAACAAATGCATTTAACACAGGATTGTTTCCCCACTACTTGGTTATTAGAATACTTTTTTCTTTAAATGAACAAAGAAATCCAAAGGTTAACCAGTTCCTCATTCCTTTTCACTGTGAGCCAGCATACAGGCTTATCACAGGCTAAGGCCAGGTTTACACTTAAAATTTAGGTTGACAAGGCTACAGTGCTCAAGGGTGTGAAAAATCCACCCTCTGAGGTTAGCTATGCCAACCTAACCCCTGGTGCAGACACAGATGGGGTATCTGAAGAAAACTTCTGTCATCTTAGCTATGATGCTATAGCACCCATAGAATAGACATGGCATTAAAGGAAAATGCTTGTGGAAGCCCCGTGTTAAAATATTGTCAGCACATCACTGGAGTGGTTAAAGACAGGGATAGGGAGGGAAGGAAAGGAAATGAGATGAATGAGAGAAAAAACAGAGATGAGTTCAGCAAAGTCTCTGTATTTTCCAGGGCTCTGAATTTAGCAGGCTGGATCCCTTTGTTTAGCTGAGCTGGGCTCAGTGTAAGACTAGAGTGGGGAAGAAAAGATGGCTCTAAGTCACCTCTCTGTTGCCCTGATTCTGGAACAGACTCGAGGCTGAACTGTGCCCAGCCTGCCCATACATACCTTCCTTCCTTGGGTGAAGGAAGCATAGTGTGTGTATCTGGCTATACTGGTTTTATGGCACCTAGGGATCCCCTAACACTAGCAGAATTCCTGGCTGCCCTTGTAGTTCCCCAGAGCAATGCAAAGGAGCTAGAACAAGGGACCAGAATGTGCCCCACATTTTTTAGCAGGCTTGTGAAGCAATTTTGCTCTCCTCATTCTGCCTCCTTGGGTGTACACTGACTCCTGTACACTGCTCTCACCACAGTACACAAGGACAGACTCAGCATTACGGTAGAATTGTTGAGATGATTGTCTGGGACATTCCTCAGACTCATTACACTCATTTTATAAAAATAATATGAAAGGGTGGTGACCTGGACCCCAACAGCCTCCTGCTGGAAAAATGGAGTTACTTGTGCAGGGGTCTGTGTAGAGTTGTCACTATCTAAAAGAGTTTTGTAAAGGACACTTGTCCAGATAAATTGAGGGCCTATAGACTACTAGGCCCCTAAGCCATAGCAGGGTTTTGTATGTGTTCTGGTGAATATTTGCCTACATACCACATTTTACAAATAACTAACTAACACAACACGCCTCTGAATGAGGTATGTATTATTATCCCCCTTTTACAGATGGGTTAAAAAAGAGACTAGGATTAAGTAATGCTAAAACCACATGAGAACCTATGTCAGAGACAGGATTAAATTGTGGAAGTCTCCCACTTCCAACCAATGCTTAGTCCACTACACCATTATGACTCTCATATCCAGCTCCTCTTTTTGTGATCAAAGACCATGCTGGCTGTCCAGCAGAGGATCCTGCTCAAGTGAAGGCAGATATCTGGGAAGAAGTTAATGAAGGCTTTCATCCCATCAGCCTCAATTTAGATGATACTGCTCCCCACAACCATTTACTGGTTTCAGGCCTTTTCCAAAATGAAGAAACTTGTGTAATGGAACCCAAATCAGAAATGAACATTCAGCTCTAGTGAGCAGTTGATTTTTAGGGCTACTTTCTACAAAGAAAACTAACTTTTGCAATAAAGGAACAAGATGAAACTAGGTTTTACTAGGACTCCAAAATTTGGGGCAGCTTGTGACAGTGACCTTCACAGGCCTCCAAGGCCACCTCTGCCATGGTTTATCTGAAATGAATCCCTGAGCATGTAACAAATGTTCACTAATCAAAGCCCTTTCATGCTCTAATCAACTCCACTAGCTCCCATTTGTCCATCACATCAAATTTAATCTTCATGTCCCTACATTCCAGGCCCTACATCACTCTCCCCTTTCCTATTTTCTTCACTTGGGTCTTGTCTGTACTTAGAATTATCCCTGCTTTCAATCCCTGATGTTACTGTTCTTGTGCCAACCCCTACTATGGATAAGGAAAGCCGTGATTAGCGTTGGTGGAGCTTACCTCAATTTCAAGCAAATCGTGGCTTCCCTTGTCTATACTAGGGGACTGTACCTGGGAGCCTACCCTGACAGGTGAAATTAGCACTAAATCCAAGTGGAGACTAGGTTCTTGTTTCTTATGCTGTTCCAGAAGAATTCAATTCTGCCAAGGATGATAGACTTGCAGCCCCCTTTTTCCATTTCTCCCACAAATGTGTCTATACTTATCAGCTTATTGCCCCTCTGCAAGGAAAGCCCTCATGGCTCTGTCTGACAAACCACTACCTTCTCCTCATTAAAATCACTCCTAAAATCTCTCTTTCAAAGTGCCCAATATTAATGAGTCAAGAATATTAACCAACTTTATCTTCTTTATTTTTAAAACGTATTTAAAAAATAACTCATAAATTGAACCACTATGATGTGCATATGCCTAACTGAGTATCCAAATGAATACACTGCTGTAACCTCCCATCCTCACACAATATTCATGGTGTCAAATCTAAAATTTGAATGACAAATTATTTAGGGCAGGGACCATTTCTCTCTTTGTCTTCTATGAAACATCTTGCAAACCACTGGATGTTATAAAATTATAATAGATAAGTGGAGGTGTATAGCTTTATAGCTTAGTTACCTGTGTAATATAGTTTTCTTATATCTACACCTTTTATAACGAAGGATGCTGATGTATATCCTAGTGCTGGGATGTATGTGAATATATGCAACCTTTGTTTGAAGTACCATAACTACTAACAAAGAGGCTCCTGGAATGCATTTGAGGCCCACATTTGTCACAATTTACCATGTACAGATTCCTGTTGAAACTTCATATTATATTCCCAAACCCAAACCTTTGTTTCAAAAACTAGTTACAGTTGCTAAGTGACACCAGCATACTTACCTACTGCATCATTATTTACAAAATACAAACACATAAAAGTAAGGAAACCAAAAGCTAAGGATATCATAAAGTTTATACTTCACACAGGATAATCATAAATACACTGCTCTTATCGAGAAGACACCTATTTAATCACAAGACAAAAAAACATTAACTCTGATTTTTATGGATTACTTTTTCTATCTTGATTTTAGTACCTAAACATTTTCTTTCACAGTTTTATTGCTCCTTGCTCTCCCTTAATTTTAATCATCTCCGACCCCTTTCCTGCATTTTATTTTTCTTGTTTCCATTTTGCCACTTGGGGGAAAAAAGGAGGAAGAGAAAAAACACACAAAAAATGGTTTTTAGTCAAACAGAAAATATTAAAAAGAAAACATTTTCATAAACATTTTTCTTCTTAAAAAAACTATTTTGACAAAAAATTAATTCCATAAGTTTCTGACAGTTTTAATAAAGCTGAAAAAGATTTTAACTCAAGGTAAAATCATAATAATGATAATCATTGGTGGCAGGTCTCCTACGAAAAGCATAGTTTTTAGTGGCCATTAGGTTTAGATTTCCATGCCATTGACCCACAGGGGAATCCCCAAAGAACCAGAGATTTTGGGGGAAGAACTCTTTTCTTCATGTGAGTGAACCTTCCCCAACCCCAATGGAACTGAAACTCTGGAGTTTCCACTCCATTATGCAGATTATTTGTGTGAAGAGCTAGAAGGGTACACCAAAGTTGAAGTGATATTTTGACTTCCTTTCATATTGTGGATTCTCTCTCTCTCTTTTTAGAAAGAGCAGATAACACTAATATACAGTATGGTGATACACATCTGACTCCCTCCTGACTGGGGTATTTCCACGTTGCACAGTTCCCTGCCTCCACTATGCATTCACCAGCAAGTAAGACTGCCTAAGCAGATCTGCTTTACTTTATTCCTAAGAGGCTAGGAACAGCATAATTGCCCTCAGTTATAAGGTACCACACAGCTTTTCCTGAGCAAGCAGATTTATTCTTAAGGTGAAAGCATTACAGAAAAAAACATTAAAGAACCTCCACATATGCTAATAAGCTTACCAGAGATCATCTCCAATTCCAACAAGGGCTAAGATGGGAGTTAGTCCTTCAAACCCAAGGAAGGTTTTTTTCTGTGGTTACAAGTTCTTAACTGCCTTGGCTCAGAACAAGGATAGCCATGAGTCTGAGAGTCAGTCCTTTATCCTGCTTCGGCCTCTCATCTTGTCCTCACATAACAGGTGATCAATGGACAAAGGTCCCATCCTTGGGATGGAACTTCAAAAGGCTCAGTTCTTGCATAATTAGAGGGCAATATGTGCATATACCTCCCCCTAAAGATTTTGTGGGAAACCCACTTAACTTTAAAGTTCATTCTGTCTGGTATATTTTTTCATATATCCCTTTGAAGCTCGTAACACTGGTCATGTCTCTCCCCTAGAGATGTTACATACAATCCCACAATAACACAAATATTTGCATTTTTAATACAATTAACTCTTAAAATATGTAAACTTAATTCAATAAGGTTTATCCAGGGTACTCCAAGAAAATGCTATATCTATCTCAGCCAGAACATAGGGTTTTGTGTTATGTCATATGTATTACTTTGATAAGAAAAGTGTGTTTTGTAAACCACAAAACTTTCATCTTCCCCCACTTCTTCTCTACATTAAAAATATACTAAATTACAAACATCAGAATAAAGATTTTTGTGGTACAGTGTAAGATCTGTTATGTGCTTAACTGTTGATTATCTTACTCGTAGGTGTTTGACCTTTGTAAATAATGATATGAAAGGTAAGTATATAGTCATCACAGCAACAGTGTGTGGTGGTGGTGTTTTGAAATGAAGGCTGTTTTTTTCCTTTTGGAATATATTCAGATTTACACAGGAACCTGTTACCTGTGAAGATGTGACAGTTTTTAGGGCCTCTAATCTGACCCCATGATATCCCTGGTCAGCTGCTGTCACTTAAAAGTAAGGTTGCATGTTGGTCCACAGAGAACTTACCACTGGTCTGCAGGCTGGTCACATGGTGCTGGCTCTCCTTGTTTCCAGCTATGAGAAATACAGCAGATGGGAGATAGAGAAACTGAAATGAAGAATAAAACTATTGGACTAACTACAGCTGTAAAACCCATTAAAATACTCTCCTAATGTGACTTTTCCATGTAAAAAATTTCTGTAGTTGTCATAGGGATGTTATGTGATTGTGAAAGAGAGGGGTGGGCCGCATGATCTCAAACAGGAAGGAAGCTGGTCCATGACAAAATATCTCTATTAGAAACCCTTGATCTGAAGTCTGGGATGTTATAAGTCTGCACCAAAATAGAAACACTAAAGTGATATAGAGACGGACAAACTACAGGCCACCAGATAGGAAAAAATACGATATCTTAATGTGAGGCCCCACATGCAGAAAAGAAGATCTGGACAATGTAACAGCGAGAGAGAGAGAGAGAAACTAGAAATGTTATGACCAAAAGCAATATTACCAACCAGAATGCTGTAGTGTAAATTTACCTTTGTACCAAAGATAATACAGAAGAATATTAATTACCTACAACATACCACATATCTACAATGTACCAGTCTATATGCTTACACATATCAGTGTAACGTTCTGTCAAACTGCTCCAAAGTACCACTGCCTGGAGTGGGCTTCACATAGGATTACAGAATCAGACCCTCTCTCTTAACTGTTCCAATTACCTACCTGTCTACAAATTATATGAATAAAAACAGACTGTGTAAGAATGTATTCCCTATTCTTTAGTCTGTTTTTTGCACACCATCCTGTACTCTTTGTTAAGATCTTCTTTAAAAATTGCTATTAAATTAGATGACCTCATCATTTAATTTATTAGTAACTGGACTGTACCATAAAACCTATTGTTGTTGATAGAAAATTACTTTTTTCTGCTACTACTACTAAAATTTTCACAGACAATATATAACAAAAGGTGTTAATGTCATACTTTACCTGATTGTACATTGGCAGCCTCCCAAACACACACCTTACCTAGGTGCTTGCACATTCCTAATCACCATAATATAAGTAGGTGCCTCCCAAAATTCAAGCAGCATTAATATAGATGCCTCTCCACCATGTCTGCAGGAGGATATGCTGTTGAGAGTAGCTTCTCCTCTCATCCCCAGCCACATTCCTTCAAACCTAATGTATCTCACTCCCCACAAAATTGCAAAGTGCAAAGGAGGTGCATGGATGTGAGAGAAATTATATTATGATGGTATTTCTCCTCCTCTGTGCCTTCCCAGACAGACTAAGTCACCTTTAGTTACAGAAACAGAGGGGCCAAATTTAAATATTCATATGAGGGGGAAGGGCCAGATTCTGGTTTCCCACTTGTGTAAAGTCCCTTGAAGTCAATGAAGTTATATCAGTGTATGTCCAGTAAGAGACTGTAACCTGGCCCAGTGTCTTAGTTGGATTTATCCTGTTTAGTGCTGCACATCCCTTTGTGAGAAAGTGTTTGGTCTCCAAGAAGTTCATAAAATTCACGACTTTCACCATGAGAGACAAGGTGGGTGAGGTAACATCTTTTTATTGGACCAACTTTTGTTGGTGAGAGACAAGCTTTCCAGCTTAGACAGAGTTCTTCTTCAGAAGCTCTGTGAAAGTTCATGTGTTTCACCAACAGAAATCGGTCCAATAAAAGATATTACCTCACCCACCGTATCTCTCCAGTGTCTTAGGACCAACATAAATACAACAAACACTGCACACACTTTCACCATGACATGCAAACCAGGAGTGAATCTTTGAACTGACACTTTGCTCATTTTACGGGCAGCTGCCATCCATTATTGCTAATAGACTTTCATTAGCGATGTTTCACAATGCCACGCTCAAACAAAAAGAAAATCCAGATGCTCTGGATTTATTTTGCCTTAGAGATGGAGATCCTCAAAATTAATGAAGCAAGTTTTGAGATCCTATAATATGCATTTTAAAATCACAAAACTTGATCAACAGTAACTGTCATCCATCTAAATATTAGGGTTGTATGAACCATGAAGGGTTCTCAACTTTCCATTCACATGAGCGAGCACTGCACCACCTCTGTAGATGCATAGGGAAGTTTGAGTTCATGTTGTACCTCCATGAATTCCACCCCCTCTTCCCAGGAGTGGTTCTTAGCACCAAACACAGCAGGGCTGCAATTCTGCAACGCTTACATATATGCTTAACTTTGCTACTGTGAATAGTTCCATTGGATGTGCATGAATATTTCAGGTTCAGTTCCTAGAAAATTAGCCCTAATACTTAGGGGACCAGAGCCTCCATAAATATGCAGCAGCAGGGACTATGGAGAGCTAGAAACTCTTCAGAGTAGATGAGTTGCTGCAGCAACAGCAAAACTGTTTCCCATCTGCTCTCAAGGTATGGAGTGATACCTTCTGCCACTGATCCAGGAAACCAGCTAAAATGGGAAATGTGTCATTCTGCGCGTTAAAGCAACGTGTTTAACAATTAGATGATATTTATGCAAGCATCACATAATACAGAAACCTGTGAGCTTCAGTCTGCCATTCTCTGATGTGTGTCAAGTCCAGAGTCCAAAAGTAGCTCTTCCACACAAGTGATCCATACTTGGTGATGGCCTCCCAGACACATGCAGAGCAAGACCAATTGCCATCTCGTTCCTCACTGAAGAATGGGAGTGCAGGTGCTCAGCTCCCTTTGAAAGCATTTCATGGTAAGAGACGATGAGTGGGGAGGTTGCCTTTGAGCTGTCTGCTATATTAACAGCCTCACCCTAGGTGTGCAGCACTTTCATGGAATTGGGCTGGTATTCATGGGTTTGGGTAAAGTCCAGATGATGAGTGAGGTTTGGTTTCTACTTCTATTCACTCAGTGCTGCTAAAGTTCCAGTTTCTTTAAAACTAGTGACAAAATGCCACCTATATTCTGTGTAAAGTCTCCATCAATTCTGAAACAAAAGGTGATTCTGTAAAAATGGCATTTGGGGATTCCATGGTCCTTTATTTTCACATGAGATTTGCTGGTAAACAGAAGGGTCCCACCCCCATAACTGTTGATACCTACATTATTAGAGTCAAGTTAGGTTATTTATGTCTCATTCATTATCACCAACCCTAATGACTTTGCATAACAAATTCTACCTTCAGCTATTCTTGTGGAGACTTACTGTCTTGAAACCATCCTTCTGATTACTAGAAAACCTCTGTCCATTGCACCACTAGCTCCCTGAACAAATACACTTACCCTGGCTCTATGGAACTACCCCTCCTCACAGTTTTCTAAAATTGCATAGCACAGGAGTTTCAAATAGGATGGAAGCCATGGTCACACATTCAGTCTTAACCCTTGTATTCAGAGGCCTATGTCAAATGGAGCCCCATATCTGCTTGACCCAACTCTGGGTCTGAACATAGGATTGGGACCCAGGAACTGCTGAGTTCTGTTCTCTTCTCTGACACAGGCTATCATTTGGAAGTTGGTCAAATCACCAGCCTCTGTCTCTTAGGATCAGATCCTAACTCAGAATCAAACCAATGAAGCTACAGTGGTTTATAACAGCTGGGGATCTGATCCTCTGTCTGCAAAATGGAGACTAGGCAAGGTAAGCAAATAATTTGCAATGAATAATTTATCTGAGGAATTGGCCTCCTATTTTGCTTGAAGAATTATACAAAATACATTGCCCTTGTTTTTTTATTCAAATTTGTTCAACACATTTGCAATTTTTTAAACTCTGTGAATGAAGCAATAACCATTCTCTGCCATAGTTGATAACTATAATCTGAATTGTGTTTGTTAGTTGTGACTAATTAAATTCATTACATTATTGTCAATTTGCTACTAGGGGGAATGGAAAGACATGTTCATCACCAGCACTCTCACATGCTTCTGCAGATATTCATGAGACAAACATGATCTTCCTAAAAAATGGCAAGAAGCAAACTCAATAATAACATTAATGAAAGCATTTAACCAAAAATTCACTGATTTTTTTCTCCAATATTCACACAGCTCAATTGATTAGCTAATGCTTAGAAGATGAAAAGTACTGCACTGAGGTAAAGATGGACATAAACCAAAGCCTCGAAAAGAACAACCTAAAACTCTAGAAAGGTTTGGATTCGGGCCTACATTTTTATGCCTAGGTCCCATCTCTGATATAAACAACACATTTTACTCACACAAATAGTTTCATGAACGTAAGACAGAATTCAGAATTCGGACCATAAAGTCCTGTTTTTCATGTAATGGACAACTGTGATTAGAGAATTTGCATTATCTGACAAGTAAAGCAGGAAGAAGGATGTTTCCAATCCTCTGAAATATGCTTTTATAATTTTTTTAAAATAATGTAGCTTTTTGTTGTCTTCAAATCCATAAATCTTAAGCAAAACAAATCAATAATACACATTTCCAAGATACTTTCAGCTTGTGAATTAATCTTGGATGCCTAGTTTTACTTTTGTCTTTATTTTCTCACAGCTGTTCGTCGGTTGAAGATTCAATGTCTTTTTATCTCCTGATTCTCTCTCTGGCTAGTAGACACTAAATTCCTCTTACATTGGTTTGCGCTTTGCAGAATGAAATATTTTGAAGACAACTTTTACTTTCAGATAATGTTCATATTTAAATTAGCTCACTGGCAATACATTTTATGCAAGCCTTAGAGTTGAACAATAGGCCACATTCAGAGGTGAGTCTAAGATAGTTTAAAAAAGTCTAGAGAGCTTAAATTGATATAAGTTACACTTTCATCCTGTCCTCTCAAACACATATGTTATGCCAAACGGCTGGCCTTAATGAGACACTCAGACTCACAAGGCCAAATGCAAAGATAATTTGCAAATCATATCCCCTTACACTAGTTTTGACTCCCTTAAGGAAAGACTCCCATTGACTTCTGTCTTCTTGGCACGCAAGCTACACCAACATTTTAAATGCTGAGAAATGCTGAGAAACTAAAAATGAAAGTAGCCCTAAGGGAATCTGAGTACAAAACCAGTTACTTTACATGGGAGTCTCCCTGGGCGAAGTAGACCACTCAGACGCTACATGTTGCAGGATTGGAGCCACCGATATTACGAATGTGGTTCTAATATGAAAAGTAATACAATTTTTAGGCTGCCTAGAAAGAAGTATTATTTTTTTATATTTAGGATGAGCAGATGTCCCGATTTTATAGGGATAGTCCCGATATTTGGGGTTTTTTCTTATATAGGCTCCAATTACCCCCCCACACACCCTGTAATAAGCCTCTGTCCCAAATCTGGACCTTAGCGTCCAAAATCTGGGTGCTTAGCATGAAACTCCCCCAAGCTTATTACCAGCTTGGACCTGATCTCACTGCCACCAGACAGGAATTACAGCGCCTGCCTTGCTCTGGTCCCCCAGACTTTCCCTGGAGGGACCCCAAGACTCAGAAGCCCTGAGTCTCGCACCAAAGGGAAACCAACCTCCTCCCCTTGTCTCCTCTTTATTTCATCCCCAGCTCCCCCTCCCTGGGTTATCCTGGGCGCTACAGTACTTAACTCCTTGACTGCAGACAGAGAGGGCAATTACCTTCCCCGAGGCTCTGCGATTCAAACCTAGTCAAATGCTACACAAAGAGATTTTCCCTCCACTTGTCCCCTTAGCCTTAACTAGAGAAAACCCAAACGGTAAAAGAAGCTTTACTAAATAAAGAACGGGACCAAGAGACATAAACATTATCAACTCTGCACAAGATGACATTTACGGGCTTTGTTTATAAGAAATTGAATAACCAGTCTGATTCAAAAGATATCCAAATTTGAAACATCCAGCAAGTACACACTGTAAAAACAAATTAAATATAAACCTATTGCTTTCTTCTTTGACTCACACCTTGTAAGCAGAGGGTAGAAAGAGCTTGAGATAAAAGAAAACTTTCTTCTTAATAGCTGAGAGAACACAGTCAACAACACGACCCAGAGTTAACTTTCTCACTTTGAAAAAAACCGGTTTCCTGATTGGTCCTCTGGTCAGGTGTTTGGTTCCCTTTGTTAACCCTTTACAGGTAAAAGAAACATTAACCCTTAGCTATCTGTTTATGACACGCCCCCCAAATCACAGACAGTGTAAAATTTCACTGGCGGTGACCTGTCCTGATTTTTCATACTTGCTATCTGGTCACCCTATCTATATTATATCCCTTGCCAAAAGATATTCAGTTTATTACAAATAGGCACTATGTGGCATTTGTGTTTTAATTAGAATGTGAATGTTTTCCTCCCATTAATTTCTCCATTTAATGTTTTCAGTGGGTGAAGGAATTTTTTTATATTTTAGGTTTTTTTAATTTTTCCACTTCCTGGTTAGTTTTAGAGTTTAGTTGATTTATGGTTGTGTTTTTATTGTTTGTTTGTGTAGTTTGGTTGAGGTGATGATGTCTTTTTCTAATTGGTTCATTTAAATTGGTTGTTCCTGTAGTAACCTTCCCTCCCCCCAGATCTGAAGGATGCTTTGGGGCTTTTCTCTGGTGCTTTGCTAATCTTCATCAGACTCCAACAATTCTTTATGCCTTTCTCTCCTCCCTAGGTTTCCATGTCTTAGCTTCTTAACCCTTTGCTGCTCACATGGACCCAGTGTACTTCTGCACTGTCATTCTCTGATGGACATTCAACTGAAAGAAACAGATCATCAGGATGTATAATGTGCATACAGAAAACGGATATGCAGAGGATGTTCTTAGTACAGATATGTTTATTATTTAGCATATAGTTATATAACATAATTACAAACTGACATTTACTTGAACGGGTTCTGACATTTTCTGCTGCATAGGAGGGCAATAGTACACATGTACATACTGTTGCCAACATTAAATTATGTAAAGTGAATTAAATAAATGATGATTTAGCCTCAGCTAAGCTTTGAGGGCAAACATTCTTATCTTAATCATGCATGATAGATCTACTTCCTATATTTAGTTCTTGTTACATGTTAGAACTCCAGTTTAAGAGTTTGCTGATTTCACTGGGAGCTTTACCCACTTTGAAAAGAGCAGAACATTGAGATTGACAGATGTAGGAGGGAAGAAAAGGTAAAGTAAGTTTATGACTCTTTTAGATACTGCTGATCAGTGGACCAAGTGCAAGCTTCACATGGCACGGGAGTGTGCTTATATGTATCATATAAGTGAATTTGTTGAATGTGTACCCAGCTTGGTTGCTGGGTTTTGAGATTTTGGGTATTTTTGGAAGGAGGAGACGATGGCAAGGGGTTGTGGACTAGGAAAAAGAAGATTAGGGTGAACATAAGTAATTAATAAACTTGGAATTACTAGTCTAATGACAGTTTGTTTCCTGATAGACAGAGAGGCTTTTTATTGCCAACATGAGCTGCATCTGTATGTGACCATGGCTATCTGAATGTCCAGAAAAGAAAATAATTGAAAATCTTTCACTTTTGGCACAAAAAAATAGATTATGTGTCTAATCCTGAAGTAAAAATCCCTGCAACAGATGGTCTTTTTACTCAATATCCAATATAACTTGCAATACCTCATCAGAGTTCAAAGGAGGATGGCATTATTCAGTTCCCCCTCACTTTTTGGCACATCTATCTTGTTTTAATCTCATAATTATATTTGTCCCATCACAAAATTAGCATCCTCCCCTTACTTTATCTATGTGTATTTGCCTAGTGATGGGGAAAGAGATTTTCTCTATGGCTGAGGAAGATCGCACAAAAAGCGCAATTCAGCTAACTTGTAGGAACTCTAATATATTAACTAGAATTGTAAGTTGACAATGTGGAAAAGACAAAAGATAAAATACAGGGGCACTGTGGGGAAAACAAAAAAGGAAATGAAGTATATGCTCTGTGCATTGAAAAGAGCCAAATTAAGCTCAGCCACTTTCACTTTTAGAGCTCATTTTCTAATAATATCCTTATTAGGCTGGTCTACTCATGAATTATAAACTTCATAACAAGAAGAATCAAAGATGTACTAACAAGAATCTGGAGCTTCCCCATCTGCTGGTGGAAGAGACACAAAGAAGCAAGCGTGTCAGTCAGTAGGTATCTACTAAGGTCCAAGGTCAGAAAGATCAAATTAACTCATTGTTCTCTGTCGCCCATACAGTCCTTCCTGTATAGTCTGATTAGTGGACTGTATGCAGAAAGGGTGGGGAGAGACTTTCTCTTCTAAAATGAAACAAGCCATTCACCCACCCTCCTCAACTCTCCACTCATCCAAAGCAAACTGGATTAACAATCTAACTTGTTAGCTCCTATAGAAACTATTTATGTGCATAAGGTGGTACATGCAATGATGGAAATCCCTTACGGTGCTGGGAACTTGTAAGTAAGGAGATCTGCTAAGTCTATGTAGCGGATACCTCACTCACAGAAGAATGACACTTGTGTGTCATTTATTTCAATAAGAAAAATTTGACCTTAAATCACAATATCTGATTTGTACATAGGTTCTTGGATAGCATTCTCTCATGGATAATGTTACCATGAGCTGCACATATTGGCCAATTTTGCCTTCCAAGTACACCTGTACAGCCCCATTGACTTCATAAAAGAAAGCAAGCCAAGGGAGAATGACTGTATATTTGTGTGTGCATGCACATACTATGCTTAAACTAGGCTAATTGAGATGCCAAAATGTAAAGCTCCGGCTGACAGTAGTAGAACATGATACAGAATGCAGCCAAATAGCTTTTCTCCTGGCTACAGGATATGTCCCAGGTAAAGAGGTTAAAAAAAGAAAAACAGGAATAATTAGAATGAGTGAGGAAAAGAAGGAAGGCGGTGCTCAGAGAATGAAATTATCCTTGCCACATTCAACACCATTCCAGAGGTATCCAAAATTCCGATGATACCCATTCAGTGTCATCTTCATTTGCTCTCAAAAGTAATATTGCCTGTTAATGGGTCAAATTCTGCCAAAAGTTGTACCAAGATAACCTCACAGGCAACTTTGAGTCTTCTGCCGGGGAAAATCTATCAGAGGTGGGAGGAGGATAGCATTTTGATAGCTTAGAAGGCTTCTGGGATTGAGAATTATTTTTCTTCACATAATAATCACAGTGACACTCTTCCCATTCAATCTTATTTTCCCTACAGAGCTCTAAGAGGGGGCCAGTTCTTCAGCCTGGAGAGGCTCTACAAGATTAACCCTACAAATACTAACACTCATTTCCCCATAGTAAAAAAAAGGTAGTTACATCTTGTATCTAACTCATCGTTGGACTTGAACTGGATATTAGACATTTCGGAAAGAATTTAATACACTTCAGTTAAAGTATAACACATTGACCACACACACACACATGCGATTTCCTCCCCACTCCCTTACATTTCTTTTCTTCCCTCTTGCTGTCTCGCTTTCTTTCTAGCTCTCATAGGAAACAAACTAAAATACATACCACACAGACACAAGATAAACAAAAGTCAAGTCCACAAGACTAAGCCACCAGGACACTGGTTAAAATATTTTCCCATGCAACAAAAGGAGAACAGGCATTTGTCTATATATCTGCTTTCATCTCCCAAACCTTTAAAAGTTAATTCATGGTTTCATAACTACAACAAAGTAACTATGTAAAGATTAAAATCGGGGCCTCTTTTTATTTGGATATCAACAGTACGAATCCCACCCAGTCTTTCTAAAAATGGCTTTGGCTGACTCTCTGAAATGCTTCCTCAAGTTCCTCTCTAGCCAAATAAGCAGCGGTCTGGAAAGGATTCATCCATTTAGCAGACACAGAAGAGCCTCATCTTAGATCTATAAAATGAGTCTTTAAATTCCACTGTAATGACTCCACAGACATAAATAGAACAGATACTATTTGTGGCATCCCAGCTGGCTTTTTAGACAAGGTGCACCCATCTGCAAACAGTGGATTCATGCAGTGAGTAGGAACAATGGCAGATGCCTGCATAGGATAATATGTGGAGTCCAAAAAAGGAATATTTCAGAATGTTTTTAGTATGTGAAGATACTTACAAAGAACTTTCCTATAAGAGTACTTGTTGTTCAGAAACTGCCTTTGTACCTTGAATGGTGCTATGTTTTCAATGAATACTTTCAGTGAAGATGGACTTGGTGCTAAGTAAAGCTCTGCTGTACAGTATAACTCATTGAAGTTCTGGAATAAACAAAAAGTAATAATAGCTTTGCATCGTTAAAGTGAACTCTTTGCTACTAACTGTTTTTTAAAGTGTCATGCCTTCTCCTCATGAAGACAACCTTGAAAACAGAAGTTGTTTGCTAGGGGGGAACACTGTTTGTTTTTACCAAAAATTACAAATTTTTTCTGTTCTCTCCTACATCAAGGACTGAGCACTGAAGATGCATTCTGTAAGCAAAATGGCCATAATTTTGCAGTTCTGTTGAGCAGTTCCACACATCGTGCAACAACTCATTGCATGAAGCCTGCCACATGTTGGCAGTATCTACAGTATCTACCTGCCTGCCTCTGAGTTGCCTGTTCTGCTGAACAGCCAAAGATCTCTGGCCACCAGAAAGGGCATGAGAGGCAGTGAGGGCTAGTGGACTAAGGGTAGGATGGATATCAAAGGGCTCCATCAGCATAACCCATCTCTCTGGGCCAGATTTGCAAAGATATTTAGACTCCTAGCAGGATTTTCAAAATAATCTAGGCACCTAACAACATTGTGATGTGAGGTTGTGATGATTAATTGGGAGACACTGTGATATCTACAATTCGTGAATTGTAGAAAACTCCATATGAGGTCCTATTGAAGTCAATGGAACTCTTTGTGGAAAGAGGTGCTACCAAACATGTAAAGATGTCACAATGTAGCATTAATGTTGGCCTGGTATTATACAGATGGTACTAAAATCCACAAAACCCTTCAACTGCTTTTGGACAATTGTATATAGCAAAACGTTTTGTTATGTTGCCAGTTGTACACAAAAGAAGGCACAAGCTGCTAAGCTGGGGAGAGAAGTGAACACAGAATGAGTCCCCAAAGTTTGGGTTGCACACCACGCAATCATCCTCACTAGCCCTCCCTAGTCTCTCCTGACTCGCTGGCTACTCTGAAACCTGGCCTATAATTGAAGATGAAGTAAGATAAACAAGAGGCACTTACATTTGGGGGATGAGTGGAGGGGTATGGCAAAAAACTGCCTCTCGGGCCTGTGCATAAAAATGCTAAGGCCATTCTGGCAGGAAAATGTAGCTGGTTTTACAATGCACAGGCATCTTTCAGCAGCCTACAAAACTGTCAATCTCTGGATGCGATCAAGAAATTTAATGAGGTTTCAGAATGTCATATTAATAGGACTAAATCAGAGGTTCTAATATCTGTCAGTGACATTACCTTACTAATTTCTCATCCTTAAAATATAAATGGTTTCTGAAGAATGTGACTTATCTGGGCATTAAGCTGAACAGGGGCTTAAATAATGTAATTAAAGATAATATGGATCCAGTTGTGTTAAATATGCTGGAAAACTTCAGACACTGGAATACATTCAGGGTTAATCTCTGGGGAAGGCAGTAGCATGATAAAGATGACTATTGCACCACAGTTTAATTTTGTCATGCAGATGCTCCCTGCAGACACTGCAGAGGAATATTTTTCTAAAATAGAAAAACCAATTCTTTTGGAAGCATGTAAATCCAAAGCTTAAGAAAACAAAATTATATCCAGCTTTGTGAAAACAGAGGGATAAAACTGCTAAATGTAAAATGGTGTCAAATTGCATCCAGTCTTACACAAGTTAATAAGTTATGGATTCCTGACACCAATCCTAATGCCCTGCATGCAAATGGACAGCCAATGTTCTGACTCAATAAACCACAAATCATATCTACTATAATGCTCTCAATAACAGATGAATATAACCTGTTGAACAATCAACATAGAACAATGGGGTACACTACATTTCTGTAACATTGGTAAGCAAAATCTTATGTATTAAGAATGGCTCAAAACTCACTTAGGAGAAGTGAACTGAGGATATTAAAGTTTTCAGGACATATTAAGCTTTGAAGGTATATTCAAAGCAGATAGTGTTTCCCCAATGGATCTGAAAAAAAATGAGGCTTGACTGTCAAATGCTTGGTAACACTTGCTATTAAGAGAAATCACGCAAGAATTGTTGGGCCTTACCATGAGAAAAATTACCAGCTGGAGAACCAGCAAGCTTTTCAGAGAAAATCAAATACAACCAGCACCAAGCATACTCACCTTAAATCAGTTTTATCGCAAATTGATGGGTCTTTTCCTACTTCCACTAGAGTTAGTAAGAGAATAGGGCTCTGAGACAGACAACTCCGATAGATCACCAAAAGTAGTTAAAGGTGAAGGATGCTGTGGAAAATATACTGATAAGCAATAGACATACTCTGGAAAGGGAATTATATAAATATGAAAGAGGACAGGCTAACGTTACAAAATAATTCCAACCACCAGAATGATTAGCCCTTGGGTTACATCATTTGAGGACAACAGATTGTAATTTATGCAAAAAACTGAGTTGAAGTGCAACACATATGTTTTTAAGTCATGATAATGTGAGTTTAAGGAGAAAACAATCAAAGCTATAAAATAGGGCCCTCGATTCAGGTATATAGATAGATACCATGGGTCTGATCCTGCATCACTGAAGCCAAAGGGAGCAGAATCAAGCCTGATGAGCATAAAAAAATACCATGATTGAATGAGGGATTTGCATGTTTGTTTGTTTCTTAATTACACACAGTACTTAACTGTTTTTGCTAAAAGACTCAAACAAACCCAAATAACCATAAAATCTCTGGTCGAAGACAAGACTGAAAGTTTTATTCCAAATAGAATTTGTTTGTGAAAATTATGAGTAATTGAACTAAGGAGGTTATAACAAATTTTGCAATTCAACCTTAATTTTAAACTATGGTACCATTGCCATCATACTACTGTAGTTATATTATGCTAAGCTAGAGTAATTGATTTATACGTAGAGCTGGGTGGGTAACTCATTTTTCAGTTCACTGGCTGCTCTGGAAAAAAAATGGAAAAGAATTCAGAATCCAAATCCAAAAATTGTAAAACCTTTTGGCGAATCAATCCATTTCAGGTCAAACAAAACAGAACCTGTTTGACGCAAAATGGATATTTTCAGGCACTACTGGATTCCCTTATAACCTTTCGGCCAGTGGTTAGAACACTCACCCAGGATGTGGGACACCAGTTCCCCTTTCTACCTGATGTGGAAAAGGGATTTGAACTTGGGTCTCCAACATTTCAGTAAGTGCCCTAGCCACAGGGATATTCTAGGGCAAGTCTTTCTCAATTTCTCCTTTTGAAGCTGTTCCACTCTGTAAAAATAATTCAATAGTCATTGAAGCAGGGGGCACAGAAGTTCCCTGTGAAAGGAGTAGGTGGGGGCTAAGGGATATAATTGGGACTACTGGGGAGCTATTAAGACTCAGGGTTTGAGGAGGGCAGTTGGATAGGGTCATCCCAATAATTTCTACTGCCATTCCAATGGCAGCTGGTGCTTGGGGCCCTGTGCTTCCACTCCCTCCATCTTAGCAGCGCATACCCTATACATCCCCTTCCAGGTGCCAGTGTCCTGTCCTGTCTCCAATCCAAGTATCTGATACACATGTTCTTGCTCATCCCCTGGGCTGGGTGTCTCTGCCATGACTCATAGTGGGTGGAAGGCAGGACGGGGCTGGGCTAGGAAGTCAAATCTACTCCCCAGCACCACTCCAATCTCCAGTCCCTCCTCTAGGTCCCACTCTCAGTTCTAAAGTATATGGTGGGGGCAGAAAACATTGGGAGGGCAGAAACATAGAACCTGCCCCTTGATATTTCCATTGAGGTGGCACTAGCTCCCCCCTGCTGGTTCCGCCATCCATGACTGGAGCAAAGACTGGGGCGAGGTGAGTACCCTAACCATCAGGCTAGAGAGTCACTCATTCTTTCCCTGACCCGATGACTATTCATTGTCATTCATAGTGTCAAGTCAAGTCCCTAAAAAAAATTGGCTAAAACTATTTGGTGAATTCTTGTCAAATTCATAAATAGTTTTGGGTGGACTGAAACTTCATTTTTTGTCACACAAAAATAATCTCAGCTCTATTTATACATACTGTGGTAAGTCAGAAAATGAGAGATTTCCATCTCACTAAATTGTGCTAGATAAAAATAGCCAAGTCAAAAGACATTATGAGGGGACGAGGGGAGTGGGAAATAACCTAATTTTGATAGCACTAGAGCTAAAAAAAAAAAAAGAAAAGAAAAAAGAAAATATCCCATTCCCTAAAAGAACTATTTAAATATAATTTACAAGGCCTTTGCATGATTTTCAGAAAATCTTTCACAACAAATATGTAGTTTTACATTGTAAAGGGCCATTTGTTTTATAAAATAAAAGTTATTGATAGAAATCAGCTACACCATTAGTACAATTTACCTAGGATTATAATGTAGCTAACTAACATAGACATTATTCTTCACTATTAATGACAGAGTAGCGGGTTTCCTTTCATGTTATACTGACTTTATCTGGTATTTAAACTACAGTGTATATGCTGTACAGTGCTAGGAAAGAAAAACATTCCCTAGCAATTTTTCTAGAGAACAATAGGAGATTGTAAAGTTAATGTTGGTGTTGGGATTATTGGAAATTCTATCTTCCTCTTATTTCTGAGATGGAGTGGGAAAGTTTCAGTGTTGTCATGAGGTTACCAGAAATGGGTGCAATGGTGAATGTGAACTTGTCTTCAGTGGGTGATTGTTGCCTTGTGGTCATTACTTGGGAATGGCTCTGGATTACTTTCTTATTTATATTGGCACTAATTTAAAAGACACCTTCTTCCGTTGGTTGAAAATAATGCTGCTTCTTTAGTTCTAACAGCAGCAGCCTAGGGCTGGAATGTTCTAAAGAAACCCAAGCTTTTGTAAAATGATGTCATATGCCAACTGTGCCAGGCAAATGTGTAGTAATAGCTAAAGCATTCTATAATTAAAACAAGTCCTTGTTAAACGAGACTGAAAGTGATCAAATCTCTTTTGTCTGTTGTGACACTTGGTAGATGGGAAAAAGTTTTGCTTACATTGAAGGTGTTGTGGTTTCTCTCTGTCTCCATCTGAAGTGACAATATGGTACATCCCAAAGAATCCTAGTCTGCAAAGAAAGCAATAAAAAAATGCAGCAAAACAAATGCTGCAAAATGACTTTTAATTGGAAAGAAGTGATATGCTCAAATTCAGCCTGGTGTAATGGTTTCACCTACCTTTGAAATACACATAGCCTACTATCTAATGATCTGTTGAATGGTTGGAAGCCATACTTAGTAGTGGTTTTGTCAAATCATGCTAACAGAAACAGCTTGGCCCTGGTCACTTCACTTATAATATGTGATCTTTAACCTTCCAGTTGTGTTGATTTAAAATATTGTTTTACCAGTAAACCTGCACTTCTGAAACATTTCATACAGTAGATGTGAACAAATCTTTGTCAGCAAAGTCTTTTACTCATTGAAATACTGGTAACTTAACAGCAGTGGTTCTCAACCAGGGGTATGCATCTCCCTGAGGGGATGCAGAGATCTTCCAGGGGTACATCAACTCATCTAGATATTTGCCTCATTTTACAACAGGCTACATTAAAAGCACTAGCAAAGTCAGTACAAACTAAAATTTCATATAGAGCACTTGTTTATACTGCTCTATATACTATATTCCAATTGATTTATTTTATACTTGTATGGTAAAAACGAGAAAGTAAACAATTTTTCAGTAATAAAGTTGTGTGACACTTTTACTTTTATGTCTGATTTTATAAGCAAGTAGTTTTTAAGTGAGGTGAAACTTGAGGTACAGAAGACAAATCAGACTCCTGAAAGGGGTACAGTAGTCTGGAAAGGCTGAGAGCCATTGACTTACAGCACACTTTGGACCTGAGGCTGTATCATCTGACCTGTGTACAGAATTGCCCTGGAGTGCCATGGCATGGATACAGAATTAGACCATTTCTAGTGGCTTCCTATGTAATTATGCAAAATCACCACTCTCACCTCTCCTTACCTTTCTTGATTTCATCCTGTAGAAGCATTTAATTTTGTAGAAGCACAATAATACAATAAAAACGTCTGTTCTAATGATATTTCTAGCCCAACCTGAAAGAGAAAGTACTGGAAATCTTGAAAGAAAGCCTGCTCTCATGAGTTTTCCATTCTGACATGTAGGCCAAAGAGATGAGTTAATATTACAAGTGCTTCTCTGAGCCTAAATATTTTGCTGAACTGAATCTCCAAACCTTAGGGGCGCTGATTTCAAACTTATTGAAATTCATGCATTCTTGAATCAAAGTGGCACAACAATAATTGCAAATAGATGGTAGGGAGGCAGCTGACAGAGACAATGGCACATGATCATCGAAAAACTACAGTAGAGGCCAAATACAGCTCAGCAGAACAGATAAACAAAAGGAGGACCACGGGCTGAAAATTCAGTGTTCAGGCCTAAGCCAAATATTTATCACTTTTGAAATGTGGTGCTCCAACAAAGAGTTTTATATGACTAAAAGCCTATTTCTTAAATGGGCTTTATTGTTACTTCAAAAATACAAATGTACTAAACGAGGCTTGAGCATTTAAGGGCACACATATGTGAGTAGTTCCATTAACTTCAGTACTGATGAATAAACTACATAAATAAAGTTAGCTGTAATACACAACACAATGTTGTTTCAGATCCAGGGCTCCATAGGTTGGGCTCCATCTCTAATACTTATCTTTGATTTTACACTACACTCAGCACTACTATATCTGAGCTTCTTACAAGCTTTCACCTAATTTTTTAAAACAATATTACATATTGAGTTTTATTCCCTCTCTCTCCCATTGCATTTAATTTAAATATCAACTGCATTTTCCACCATCATTTCAAATGATGTCCCCTCAAATTTCAATCCTGTCTCCTCAATGGCGAGCAAAAAAAAAAAAAAAAAAAAGTTAAAGAGAGAGAGTCATGTAATGAGAACAAGAATTTCCCTGTTGGGAACCTCCAATATTGAATTACTTGTGTGTCATCTGCAGACTGTAAATCATTCAAGTTAAAAACCCCAAGACAGATTTTTAGGCTTCTCTCATTTTCCTCTTCCCTGACCTTTCTGCATTGTATATCCTTTCACACTACACTTGGCCCACGATCACTTAACCAATTCCTTCTTCATTCTAGATGATGTCTTCTTTTGATGGGCATGCTAATCTGACATATAAACCTACTCTAAAGTATTGTGTCATTAACTCTGAAATGCAATCATGAGAGATTATGTTTATCCTTCACTCCTCTCTGTGTGTTACTTTGAAAAAAAAAATCAACCCAATTCATACAGACAAGATTTAGCCCTTATGAAAGAGCCTGTTTAAGTTTTTATTAGCACATACGATATTACTCCAGATGTTTCATGGTCTCTAATTTGATTTACACCAGGAATGAATTTGACCCAGTGTCTATAAGTAATTTCACCATAAATTTAGACTGACTGGTCTCTAGTTTCCTGGCTCTTTTCTACATAGGTTTTCATAGCATGTCTACTCTCTGTATCTATCTTAAAATGGGGTTTATGGTTTTTTCCTGAATAGCCCTTCAGAACTGCATGTCTATCCAAGAAATGTTTAACTTTTCTGTTAATGTTAACTCATGCCTTCTCTTTTGGATTCAATAATGTAATTTGTTCAGGTTTGGATTTTTGTTGGCCAGCAGTCCTTAAATGCAACTTATGTTGAGTGTCTCAATCACTGCCTTACACCAAGCCTTCCAATATGGGACCTTTCCCTTCCCTTTTATAAAGTTGGGAATGGAACAAAACCAGAATTAAATCAGAATATACTGGACGTGGGCACTTTACTAATGTACAGGTCATGTCCACAGCATATGGAATGGAGGTTGCAGAGTCTACCAGTTAGCCCAGGTTCATGACTTCTATTGACACACTAGCATTTTTGCTACCCTGCTAACCAAAACTGCTATGATGGTACAGTGGAAAGTTGATGTAATAAAATATTTTAAAAATGTTTCTGGGAAATGACTTCAGTACTTATGAATATACTCCATAAATAAGAGCTGACCTCATTAGCCAACACAATGAATTCCCAGCAAAGTTGCATTTGGTGCCTGACTAGAAAAACAATCCAAGCATGATCAAGAATGAATGTAATTCAACATATATTAAAAACACTTTAGGCTGATGTTTTAAATGTTATTAAGTTTGGGAAGCCATTCGTGTTTGTTAAATGTTACTAATTTGACTCAAAACTTACTTTATAACTCTGGTCAATTATTTGCATTATAATTACTAAGATTTGGTCTACACACAGTTTTTTAACTGAAATAACTATTTTGGTAAGAAGTGTGTGTTGTTTTTTTACAAAAATGCAATAGTTATACCAGTATAATACACTTATATGAGTGTAGAGTCATAGATTTCAAAGCCAGAAGGGACCATTATGATCATACAGCCTGGCATGCTATATAACACAGGCATAGAGCAGTGGTGGGCAACCTGTGGCCTGCATACAGCCCATCAGGGTAATCCACCAGCCGGTCCCAAGATAGTTTGTTTACATCCACAGGCATGGCCGCCCACAGCTCCCAGTGGCTGCGGTTCACCATTCCCGGCCAACGGAAAATGCAGCCAGTGGCACAGGCCGCGGAGACATGCTGGTCGCCGCTTCCCATGGCACCCATTGTCCAGGAACAGCGAACTGTGACCACTAGGAGCTGCAGGTGGCCGTGCTTGTGGATGGTCAATATAAACAAACTGCCTCGGGCCTGACGGGCCACGTGTGGTTGCCCACCACTGCCATAGAGTTTGCTCATATAATTCCTTTTGAACTAAAGCATATCTTTTAAAAAAACACATCCGTCTTGATTTTAGAATTGCCAATTATGGAGAATTTACCACTACCCTGGGCAAATTGTTCCAATGGTTAATTACCCTCACTGCTAAAAATGTACATATTATTTCCAGTCTGAATTTGTCTAGCTTCAACTTCCAGCCACTGGACCTTGCTATACCTTTGTCTGCTAGATTGAAGAGAGTCATCAAATATTTGCTCCCCATGTAGGTGTAACTCTTCTGCCCGTCTGAGTTGGCAGCAACAAGGGCTGGGCTCAGTATTTAGGGTTCTGTTTCAATAACACAATGCAAAACTGGCTTGAGCCCTCACCCAGTGACCTGTGACAATTACATACCACCCCCCAAGTGCCTCTAAGAGGCAATACTTCCCCTCTCACAAGCACGGAGTCTGAGTGTAGCAAAATCCTTTTAATAAAGGAGGGAAACAATGTGGCATTATGTTGGGGAAACACCACAAACAAGATTCATAACACAAACCATGAGCAAAGGACCCACCCCCCCGCAAGTATGCTTGGCAGTATCCTTTTCCCCTCAAGGTCTAAAGTCCAGCAACCCAAAAAAATCACCCAAAGTCCCAAAAGTCCAACACCCCAAAAGTCTCTTGAGTCCAGCAACCCAAAAGTCTCTGACCCTGGTCAGTGCAGCCCCAGAGTTCAAAAGTTTATCTGCAGAGTTTTACCTCCCAGCCTGGGGGGCGGGGGAGCTGAGCGGTGTTAAGGGGCACCCTACATGGTCCGAAGCCAACTGTCCCGCCTCTCCATGGGGTTCTGCTACAGCCTTCACTGCGACCACCTCCACCAGCCATCCCATGAGCCACTCCAGCCGTTCCGCGAACTGCTCTGCTCCGCCAGCCGCTCCGCTCCGCCAGCTGTCCCATGAGCCACTCCAGTCATCCCACATACTGCTCTGCTCCACCAGCTGCTCAGCAACATATCTTCAGGCCCCCCCACAGCACTCAGTGATTTCAGCTTGTAGTAGGGGAGCCTCAGTGCTGATACACTATTAGCCCAAAGCAAATTCAGCTCAGCAGCCTGTAACTAGACTCCTAATGGAATTAAAATTAGTTCTGATATTCCACAGTAGAGAAATGAGAAGGTGCAATTGGTATTTCAGGCCCTCAGAAGAGACCCATACCATCAGGTACAAATACTTACCCCAAATCTCTCTCAATTCACTGGATTTTGGAACCCATGTCCCTTGTCTAACGACTGCTACTTAGTTGATGGTGAGGCCCTCTGTCATAAAACAGTTCCACTGGCCTTGATTCACATAATCACGGTAACAACACTTTATTCTTCCTGTCCCAATAACAGAGAAACTGGGGATCCCACAGCAGCCAAAGTGACCATTTGGCTCATGCTAGGCGGGGTGGGTGTGCCAATGCAAACAAGATCAGCCTCTGAAGTTCTTTTCCACAACTTGCCACAATTCACCACCAGATGTCAGGGTAGAGCCCATCCTGACCCTGCTTACATAGGTACTAATAGACTGTGGTCAAGTCACCCCTTAACCTTCTCTTTGTTTAGCTAAATAGATTGAGCTACTTGAGTCTATCACTATAAGGCATGTTTTCCGATCCTTTAATCATTCTCATGGCTCTTCTCTGATCCTTTCCAATTTATCAACATCCGTCTTGATTTGTGGACATAAGAACAGTATCCCACCAGAGGTCATACCAGGGCTATATACTGAGGAAAAATAACCTCACTACTCCCACTTGAGATTCCCCTGTTTATGCATCCAACAATTGCAATAGCCCTTTTGCCACAGGGGGAATTTCATGTTCAGCTGATTCCTTAATTGCCTTATACTGGTATAATCTATTCTCCTTCCTGTATGGGAAAAAGCTACGTTGGTATAAGCACTGTTATGGTAGTAACAGTAGGACCCAGCCGTGGCAAGCATCAGGAAGTGACCTGAATGGAGTTGGTTGTCATGCAGGCAGTGATATCTTGCTGGGGAAGCTGCTACAAAGATCTGTTCATTTGATCATCCTGGGAGATGTGTCTATGGTAGTTGCTTCTCTGTTCAGTGCTAAATCAGGGAATATTACATTTATGTACCTAACTCTAATATAGATTGGCCAGCAGTATTTTAACCACTGTGTTGTCTAACCCTGCTCAGAGTAGATCAGACAATAGGTAGGGACCATCTTTTTGTTCTGTGTTTGCACATAACAATGGGATCCTATTCCATAACGGGGGCTACTAGGTGCTAATGCAATAGAAATAATAAATAGTAAAAAATAATAGGTTGACTGAAACACTCGCCACCATTAGTGCCTTGCGGATACTAGCACACTTGCATGTACTACCACCAGTGGAAATGAATTTGTGGCAGCAATTGTGGGAAATTTCGGAAAGTAAATATAATATAGACAAGCTGATAAAGCCTGGCATCCTACTATACTGTCTTGCTTTTAAAGAATGGCTTTGTAGGGTTCCATTTTTATTGTCCATCAATGGCTTCCAGATCTTTTCTTCTGTTCACAAATAGATAGATGGAGAATATGGATTTTGGAAGAGATTATATGTGAAAAGTCATGAAGAACTGAAAAAGTACCAGAGGACTGAAAAACACAACTTGGTATAACATTCTGAAATAGGAAAGTAGAGCAATCTGGACAAGAACTATTAATTTATGATAACATCTGTCATGTATTGAAAACTGTTAAAGTTACAACATTACTTTAAATTCTCAGGGGTTTTCCTGGTCCTGGTTGCAGGCTAGGGGGCTCTGTAGGGAAGCATGTGAGCTGGGTCTTCAGCAGTCAATCTGTAAAGAGTCAGCGTAGAGCAAGGTGGGGTGTGTTGTGCCCTTCTGCCTCAGGGAGCAGTCTGTTTTCTTTTTGGTTTGTGTGTGTTATTCTGATTTTAAGGAATAAAGAAGTGTTACATTGCAATCATCCAGATATTTTTATCTGACTGCTCTGTGTGTAAGCTGTGAACATATCATCCGCAGCTAAACATTTTTTGGGGGGGAAATAATCTAAAACATTATGGCAACTCCCATTGTCTACTAAAAACAGTATGCAACCATGCAAGACAAACAAAAATTGTTTGCTTTGTAGCTGTAGGACCAAAATTCTATCATCATGGAACTGATGGAATGTCCATAGCCCAGAGATTTTTAACTACAGGTTGAACAAAATTGTGTTAGAAACTACAGGAGGGTGCTTGAGTGTTTGCTTTGGACAAGGTATTGTCTAGCAGGGTGGTCCTCAGTGCAGGCTTTGCTGTCCCTTTGAACATTCGCAGGCAAAGCTTTAAAAAAAGTAAGAAAAAACTCCCTATCCAAACAAAGCTTTAATTGAAAAGGAAGGGTAATCATGTCTTGTCAATTTTACTAGACTAGATTATATGTTTTCATATAAATTAACTTGCTCTTTAGCTGAGATTTGCTCAAAAAAATTAAGGTAATAAACTATGTAACATTTATTTTGCATGCATCTCATCCAGAATTCATGACTTGGAACAATGAATGCAGAATGAGGAACTTGGAACACAAAATATAGAATGTACAACATGGTATTACTCATAACCTGGCAAAGAGGTCTCACAGAAAGCAAATACAGTTGGCATTCTTTGTAATTACAAGTGACACAACATTCACACAGCTCCAAATTTTGGAAATGCACATGAAGCAATATGGAATGTTTTTGTTCGTGATCTATAACTAGAATCCCTGACAGTTTTCAAAGTGCCGTGATATGTACTGAATATGCCGTAGGCTGGTGGCAAGTTGTGCTGAGGGATACACACATACACCTGGCATCCCATTAAAAAATTATTAAAGTCCCTTTACATATTACTGCCCAATCACTGTTACATGAGGAACTGACATACTAATGAGGTATCTTAAACAAATTTTACCTTAATTATTTTAGTGTAAGTACCACCATAGTACTTTCAAATGGAGTCTGTGAAGTAACATCATTATAAAACTACAATAGTCAGAAAAAAAAATCAGACCCACATTTTTTCCATTGGGCCAAAGTTCTATATTGCCTTTCATCTTTTGAACCCATTTACAGCAGTGCAAATTAAGAACAGTATGGAGCACTATTAAATCAGAATGCTGCCTCCTTCCCCTCTTCCCACACCATTGTGTGTGGAATTATGCATGTTCTATGAAATTGGGCCCCACAAGGTGGGTCAACACCTACTTTCAGCTGGTTTGAAGATCCTACTGGGGCTTAGACACGAGATAGGTGTCCAGATGCCTGCCTGAGGCAACAGTGTGCATGTCAATAGGCGGAAACTTAGGCATCTAGAGAACTTCAATGGTGGAAATGTAGGCATCAAGGGGGATTTTAAATGTCTACAAGGTTGGGGAAGAGGATGCAATGGCAGCCTTCCTTATAAATTTGGGGGTAGTTGTTAGGGATGTGGGAGCGCCTGGATTTGTTTCCTCCCAGTGTCTGATGAGTAGAAGGGATTTGAACAGGGGTTTCGCACCTCTCAGTGAGTGCCACAACCACTGAATTATAGGTTATTCTGATGCAGGACTCTCTTAGTCTCTCCTGTTGAAGTTGTTCTACTTGGATTAAATATGCAGTGGACCAGAGCGTGAGTGACTCTATAATCCAGTAGTTAGAGCACTTTTCTGAGAGGTGGCAAACCTACGTTTAAATCCCTTTTCCACATCACGCAATGGGAGGAACTCCCACATATAACCTAAAGTTTATAAGGGAGTCTTACCCCAACCATTTTGTATGGACTTCTCTGTGCACCACCACTGTTCTTGCAAGGAACAGCTTAGGCACTTGACCCCAAGAGAGAGTTCTCAGCTGTGGATCACAAGCATCGATAGACACCTAAACTCCCTGGGAGGCTTAGCACATCATCAGACTCTGCTACTGGCTAGCTTAGGCAGCTCCCTGCCTAGTGTTCTGGCTTTTGCATGACAATTCTCAGATGCCTCTCTCCCCATGCATTTTATAGGGAGCCTTGGCACCTAACCAAGGGTTTGGGGATTCCAGCCCATGGCTAGGGCTTAAAAGTTAGGCACTGCAACACCTAGCAATGCAACGCCTAAGTCTCTTTGTGGATCTGGCCTTAGGGTAAATAAGTAAATATGTCTTTTTACTCTACATTTTTCCATGAAGCGAAACCCAGGCCCTTCTAAAGCAAGCAACCATAACTGTGGGGGTGGGGGGGAGGGGGGGGGGGGGCGGTTAGGGGTGGGGGGGAGGGGTGGATGGGGGAGGGGTGGAAAAGAGGAAAGAGGCCCAGGAAGGGCTTTCTTTTTCCAATTTAACTGAACAGCATCTCTCTGTAACCAGAAAATGACATATAAGCCTCAAGTTATTCAGCGGATAGGTCCACTTTCACAGGAAGGCCTCAAAGTACAACCAAAGGCTCCACAATCAATGGCACTAATGTGCTTAAAAGTTAAGTATGTGCTTAAGTGCTTTGCTGGATAGGGGCCAGAATCAGGACCACAGATAGTCCTGTAAATGCCACTGTATTAATGGAAAAAAGTAACAATTAGACAGAAGACTATATGAGGCTCAAAGCTATAGACAAAGCGTAACAAACTTAAAACAGAAAAAGTATAAATTAAAAGACTATCATATATTTTCAGATAAATAAGATTTTCCAACTACATAAGGAACATGACGTAACTGGGTACAAGGTGGCCTCTGACAGAGACGAAGGTAATTTATTGACTGAAAAGACAGAGATTGCTCAAAAAGATAAATTAATTCTTTGTCTTATTGTTTCAAAAAAAAAAAGGTGTGGGGGGGAGATAAGATGACGGAAACAGGCAGACATTCCCCAGGAGAGGAAGGAGAAGACACACAAAGAAATTATAATTACCCTAAAACAGGTGATCAAGAAATTAGAGCATCTGAACTTGTTATTGACAAGACTCTAGGGCCTAAAAGAGAATGATCCCTGCTCTCAGCATTCTGAAGGCAAATGGCAAGAGAAACCTTTACCGGATATATTCATTTAAAACTTCCTCCAAAGCACTGGGAATATCGATGACCTTGAGTAAAGTAAATGGAACTCCTAAAGTGTTTATTTAGGATGTAAGGAAGATGTAAAAATCCACAGACCTATCAGCAGTAAGCAAGCTACTAGAAACACTTTCTCACTATGCTCAGAGGCACAACAGGGGAGTACAGTATTTCTTGTAGACAAGGTAATTACTGGAAAACAAGAAGGCAAGAATGATTGGATTTAGGAAACAGCTGTACCTGATTTACACGGGGCCTGTCAAGGCTTTGTTTTGAATGCATACTAAAGTTCTACAAGAGGCACCGTGAATTACCTATAAAAAGGTTTTTTGAAAAAAGAAAACAGGCAGGGGTGAGAAGGCAACTTATGAAAAATATAGAAGTTTGTTAACAGATGTTCTCAAACCAGAAGCTTAATTTATGTGATGGGGATTTCCTTATTTATAGTGTCATTCCCCAGTCTACACCTTCTTCCAGAACTCCCCAAGCCATATTTCTTTCAGCTTTCTCTGCTTGCTCCTTAGAAACAGGAATTTCTAAATTGGATCAGACTAACGGTCCATATAGCCCAGTATCCTGTCTCCAACAGTGGACAGTCCTAGCTGATCCACAGGCAGCTAAAACAAAACCTACAGTAAGTGGTAATGGAATAACCTGTTGTCATAAACAGATAGCTAAGGGTTAATGTTTCTTTTACCTGTAAAGGGTTAACAAAGGGAACCAAACACCTGACCAGAGGACCAATCAGGAAACCGGATTTTTAAAAGCTCAGGGAGGGAAT